>NW_024581127.1:19161176-19259036 GCF_017639235.1 Corvus kubaryi
CCCCCCCCCCCCCCCCCCCCCCCCTACCCAGTGGTGGTTTGGTTTTGTTTTTTTCTTTTCCCAGCTTCTTTATTTTTTGACTTATGTGGCTTTCTTATCCCTCCTGTGTCTCTTAAAAAATAGCCTTCAGCTATATTTCCTTCCCTGCTGCTTATCCCCCACATCTCTTCCTCTCAGCTTTCCTTAGCATCCCCTTTCCTTATTTAGCATCCCCTTCTGCTGCTGCTGGTTCAAAGCCTTCTGCAGAAGGCAGTGGGGACAGCCAGACTGTTGCTTAAAGTTGCCTTAGTAGCTGATGTCAGACTGAAATTGTCCATGAGGGATCCAGGTGAGGGGTGGACACTTCTGGGCTGCACCCATGGGACAGCTGCGTGCTGTGTCCCTCACTGTCCCGCACTGCTAGTGTGCAGCCCGGAGCAGGCAGGCATGAGCAGGGTGTGGAGCAAAGCACCTTCTCCTGCAATCCTTTCCCATCTGTAGAACATTTCTGGATTTCCTGGAGGGCCAGTGGGAGGCAAAGCAGGAGGAGGTGAAGTGCTGGATTCTATGTAAGCACAAGAGAACAGGACTCTCTGGCATGATGGGAAGATCAGGATTCCCAGCCCTGTTCCAAGGGCTTCTGCTGGGCTTCACACGGGTCTCTATAGTAAAAGCCTGTGCTGGTGCTCTGCCAGCAATTTAGATGATGATGATGATCAGCCAGGCACAGGATTAACATTTCTTTCAGACTATTACATCCATTATCACAGCTACTCATGTCCTCACTCACTGTTTCTTTGTGTCCTCTTCCCTGTTTTATTCCACTCCCATTTTTCTCCCTGTCCTCAGGAATGGTATTAACCCTTTTAGACTCCACATGTGAAGTAAAAATCTGTAGTGTGAAGCATCCCTTCTGTGATATGTCATGCATTCTGAACCTGTTCTTGGTGGTTGCTTTTTCTCAGTAAAGCCATTTATTCTCCCATTATACTGGCAAATAACACGAACTGCTGTTTACGTGCTCTCATGACCTCATTCATCAAACATGCACACTGTGCAAGTACAAAGCAACATCAGGGAGGGAGTCTATGGCTCCCTGTTACTGCTCTGTTTGTATTTATGGAGAGCTGATTTTAGTCTGTGGCTCTAACATAAATTTTTCTGGTAACAACTCCTTACTAAGACACGACAGCTGAGTCTGGCAGTTCACCTTGAAGATATATCAAAAGATAACAAGAAACAAATGAGGAGCAGCTCCACCGAGCTCTTAAATCTCCATACGTTATAAAATTACTGGAATGGCTGCTAGGGATTGCAGTGATGCTCATTTGTTTCAGTGACTGAGCTCAGGATCTTACAGCCCTTCTTCACTTTCTGTCCCATTTGAGATGTTTTGCTGCCTTGTATTTGTACCTTCTCTGTTGATATGTTTAAGCTACACCTGAGCCACCAACACCCCGCTGTGCAACTGATCACTTTGGAAACAGAAGGTAGAGCACTATAGTCAGCTAAACCTCCACGGGGAGTGATACCAGGCTGAAGTCAATTCAGCAGGTATTTCTGCCCAGTGTTTTCACTGCCTTCAGCTTTGCAACCGAACAGGTAAGAATGTGCCTGTTACAGCTTCGACCGTGTCACATCGTGGGGGAGGGGCGAGGGGGGGCTGATGGAGTGGGTGTGGGGTGAAACCATGACACACTTCTCCCTTCCTGCTCCAACCTGCTGAGCTGGGAGCAGCTGAGGAGAGGGACAGGTCTCCAGCTGTGAACGTGTCTCTGACAGCGTAGCCTCTGATCTTCCCTGCTAAGATGATTATGAAAAATGTTCACAAAATGTAACAGGCCTTTAGAGATAAGGGCAAGGGGGAAAACCTCGTGGAATTTTGTGTTGTACCACACACAGTCATAAAGGGATTTATGGAGAAAGAAGGATGAGAGAGAGGGGGGAGCAGAGGGAAAGAGCTGCGTGTGCTAGGAAATTGTCTTTCAAACTATGCTATCCATTAACAAAAGCATGCTTTTAAGGTCTGGTAAATTAATGCATCAACTCTTAATTAATTATTAATTCCATAATAATGTATATAAATATATCCAATACATCCAAAAACTGTGGTCTTGCATTCTCCTAATGAAGATATTTACTTTGCATAAAGGATATTATTATAGCAGTAGTGTAATACAATGAATTAAAGCTATTTTCATATGTTAGCTACATGTTCACCACTCATTCCCAATACAATTAGAGCAGAAATGAATGAGGTCCAAAAGGACCGAACTTGCCACTTTTTGCACTGCTGAATTCTAAGCAATAAAAGATCAAAACAGAACAAAATCTAATCTCCAGGAAGAAAACAGCATTTTTTTGGCTTTATCCCACAGTATTACTGCTTGAGTAGGTTTTGATTTAGACTTATTTGCTCATCTCTAATTAATAATCTCAGTCTTTTGTTCCTCTGATCATCTGATATCATTGTGGTAGTTTTAATTAGCTATTTCACATGGGTAAGTCACTGCATTGCCCTTAAGATTGCACATCTCAATGTATTTTTAAAGCCTACTCTTACAAAATCAATGGAGTAATTGTCAGAGCAGCAGAAAAAAGTAGCTGGCTCTTGGCAGAAATGCATCTTTTTGGTTAAATTCTCTGGTGTCTAACAAGACACGAATTCTAATCCAAATTTCTCCTCTATTTTATGGTTTGTGTGATGGTTTTTCCCTGTATTTGTTTTCTGATGCCCTTGTTCCAAACTTACTCCATTCCAGACACATTTGTAACCTTCTGTCCTTTATGTACATACTTGTAATATTTGCCGGCCTCAATATATTTGAGACTGATAACCTGTCTGTCAAATGTATCAGAAGTTTGTAAAGCCTCTGGGAATTACTGAGGTTGAACAAAGGAACAGAAGAAGCATAAGCCTCACTCCTTTCTCATAGCAGAATGAAAATCAGCAGGCTAGATTCTAATATGGTACAGGCCCAAGCGAAGGCATTCCTGCATCTTTTGCCATGGACTCATCCTAATTCTAACAACAACCACCACTCTCTGGCTCTACTGCATTTCCAATTCTACTGTTTGTTCTACTTTTAAATATAAATGAGTGATTTTGTGATTCGCTGTTTGCATTAGAGAGCAAACATGCTCAGAAAGATTAACTGAGGTGAAATAAAAACAGCTGTTTTCAAAACTTTTATGAAGCTCAGAAGCTATGAACAAATAGATTTACATTTTCAACTGTAGAACATGATTATTTTTTGAACTACTGAAAATACTTCAACGTTTTGAAATTACAATATGCAACTCCTGATTTTGTTTTTTCTTCCCAACAAAAATACTTTACTAGGATGGAAAAAAATTTGAAAGTTGTTTCAGTCATCCTGGTTGTATTTGTTTCTACACAAAACATTCTTAGAGATCACTTTACTCAGCTATAGCAGTAGTTCTGTGCCCTTCCAGCAATGCTCCCATCTAATGATGGGAGGGGTGTGTGAATGAAGTCATGGTATAAACCTGTTTTCCACTGCCTTTGCATAATAGGGCACACAACATGGAGCCCGGGATGTAGAACAGTATATTGTTTTCTTATGTTTGTACTAAGAGCTTTCAGCCTGCTCCATGTTGCATTTGAACAACCAGCCACCCACCACCAACCAGACTGACAGAAACCTTTTCCCAAGGCTTTTTGCCATGCTCTAGTAAAGACCTTGCGGGGATCACACCTCCCATTTTCCACATGGACAGCTCACATCTTTTACCGTGGTTACGGGGATCAACAGCAAAAACTGAGCACACCTGGTTAGTCAAACACCAGATGCTTACATGCTTTTTGGTATAATTCTGGTTTTTATTGCTGGTTAGGAAAAAGTCACCAAGCTTTATATCAGTTAGGAATCTGGACCCAGAAGGCTCAAACTGATCTGATGTTCTCCCTCCTTACCTGGGGAGCTGTTGGACTGCTCTTTGTCTGGACCCATCCTGATAAATACATGAGCTAAGAGTTGCTGTCCCTGACCCTCTTTTTCTATTACCTTTTTCTAAGATTTTTTTGAGTTATTATCATCAAGGAAAAAAGTCCTTAGCTGTCAACTGCTTTGCAAGTCCTCTTAAAGTTCTTCCAGCCTCCTTTGCCACATGATCCCACCAGATCTGTATCAACAAACCACAGTATCTAGTGACCTTGTTGACAGGCAAGAGATAAACCAAATTTCCCATGTGAGCCAGCTGATTGCTTAAATCCATTTTTCATACTTTTTGTGACAATTGTGTTTTCAGAATAAGTAAATTAAAGATTCCTTATCACTTGCCTTGAACCAACACCAGTCCAAGATGAAGACTACAGAAAAAGGAATATGATACAAAAATCCTCACCTTTGAAACAAGAGTTAGACTCTCATGGATATTAAAAGCCCTTAAATCAAATAGCATTTGTCAGACATGGTTATGATCTCCAACCTATCATAAGTCCTAAACCACTTAGGCACCTCTTGAAAACCCACCCAGGGCTTCAGCAGTAGTTCAGTGTTCTCCATTGACAGGCAACAGAAAATAAGTTAGGAAGAAGGATCCCTGCCTTGCATATGGAGATTTATTTCACAGAAAATATGTTTGGTCCCCTTACAATCTTTGCTTACAAAAGGCTTTTCCATGTGCAGGTTTCTCTCACAAGCCAAACACTTATCCATGGGTTCACTACATCAGCACAAAACCACAGCTACATGGAACAGCAGGTGTAGAATAAATTCTAGTTGACCACAGTTGGTACAATATTTAACCATGTCAGGCATAAATCTCCCAAACACATTTAGAGCTGAGCATGCCAGTAGCTAGTAACAAACTTTAAAAGGCCTTCTGTGAATGGCAGTAAAGCCATTACCAATAGTGGCTTCTGTTCTCCAAAAAATGCAGCCTTGGAAGCATTTGTACAGCAGTAAGTGCTCTGTGCTCCATCAGAGGTGGACGCAGATTAAAGAATCAAACTTAGCTGTGATTTTTTATGAACTCTGAGTACAGGAGGTAATAGAGTATGAAATTGCCATTTTTTTGGAGTCGTTTATCAAAACAGAAAAGACCCACTGGGGAAGTGATCTGAGTTAGAGAAACAGAATTAAGATTAATTTATAACTAGTGGAGTAAACTGTTTATAACAATTCAGTGTTCCACCTCAGCATGCATTTAACGCTATCAGACAGTTTGTTATGCGTTTGTTGTGACTCAAGTGAGCAGAGACACATTTTAGTTGAGACAAATGAGAAAAAAATTTGGACAAGAAGTTTTTGTTGGCTAAATGTACGTAGCACAGGTGGTGTCAACATGATGCCTTCCCCTCTCCCTCCTACCCCAACAGTTGTACTAACAGAAATGCATTGGCAAAAGTGAGCACATTTCTGGGGCTTGTTTTTCTCCTTGTTGTTGACTTGCAAACTGTCTGTCCTCATTTCTACATGCAATGTCAACTGATGCTGGACCAACAGGTACAGGTATAAAATAGAGTAACAGATATGCAATAAAAGTTTCACAGTGATCTCTGGTCCATCTGCTCTCAAAATTTCCCTGGCACAGCTGCTGGCCCTGCATGTATTCATGCTGAACTGCCTTTGAAACTAGCCAGCATATTTTGAGAATTGCATTAACACAGCATCAGCTGGGAGAAAAGATTGGCCTTTTACTGATTCTGAGATCCAGTATCTGATCTCTGACTGATAATCATGTTGAAAGGATAATTTGAATGTATTGGGCAAAGTGCATCATGTGATGTTTCAGTGAAATCCACAGCACCAGATGCTCTAATTACACAAAATATATATTTCCAGTCTTGAAATTCCTTCTGCAATTACTGCAGGTTTTACAGAAACATTGTAGGTTGTGGAAGTACTTTATTAAAAGAAAAGGGAAATGTTTCATATAGGATGTTAATACTGATAGTATTTTCATAAAATACTTTGATAAAATACTTACTTTTTGATAAAATACTTAGAATTTTGATTTTGATAAAATCCTCTGAATGCCTACTGTAGATATACTTCCCTATAGCCATACGGTTACAGCTCTATACCTTTTTCACTACCAGAATGCAACACTTGACAAAAGGTCATAAAAAGTGACCAAGACAAGACAGATTATCCTATCTCTGACAGAGAGCAGTAGCAGATGCAGAGGAATGAGGCAAGCATCAGATAATATATGTCTTGCACATCTTCCAGAGCTCCAGTATTTACTTCAAAGTCCTGGCCTTTTAAATATTCCACAGCTTCTCTGCATGTCATGTCCTCAGCCATTGCCTCCTGCACTGCAAACACATGCTCTCAGACGTGGTAATTCTCAGCCCGAATCAGACCATGCACATTGCCTACATAAGTTACCAGGATACACAGAAACATGAGCAACAAGACTTCATGGTGTGACAGTGTGGCAGAAAGGCATCAGTCACCCCTTAAAGAGAAATCAGTCTATGGAGGTGCCAAAAACTTTTGATTCATCTGAGGTCCCTGAGGATTGAGAAGTTTATCCACTGGGCCATCTCACTCAGTTTGCTGGTATGAACTTCGATTCAGTGCTCTGCTGGGTTTGATCCCTGCTGGGGCTGTGAGTGCTGACACTGACTCTGTGGTCTCTCAGTCCTGGGCTCCCTCGTGGTGCATTTTATGCTGTGGGCTTGAACATCTGGGGCTGCCCCCACTACAGTCACACAGCTTTGAAAGCATGGATTCTTAAGGGGAAACCTGTCCATTTTGAAGGACAAAGTATTGTGGAGTGTAAAGGGCTGGAAGGAATCTTTTTTATGACACCCAGGCATTATGCTCGTGCTGACCTTCTTCCTCTTTAAGAGGATCTGCAGACGGTATGAAGGACAATCAAGATTATATGTTTCTGCTGATAAACTGTTGGTCAAGTAATCAGCAACCTTCATTTTCCCACAGCCCACTGCAATACCACTGTCAAAGCAATCTAATTCTTTTCACCTCTGTTTCTTAATCTATTAAATAGGAAAAATTATATTTGCTTTACTTCATTAAGTATTTTTGTATCTACAGATAAAAAGTATGTGATCACAACAGAAATGTGAAAAGGCAGATGGAAAAAAAATTACTGGAAAACTCAACTGAGTGGCTTCAAGCTTTTGGAATTGTTTGAGTCTGATTTCCAGCTCTGATTCAGGTGATACCCTCTTTTTGTCACCACTTGTTGTTTAAGTCTACTTAATATCCTAGTTTTGCAAACATCATCCCATGTGCTGGTGCTAAGCACTACAGTCTGTTTCAAAATCCAAGATGCCTTTCCTCAGTTGTGCAACAATTTATTTTGTTGAACCCTTCCTGAGCAAAGAGCAAAAACAATTGCCCTAAATGCAGAAAACTAAGGGATTTAAAGACAAATTTGCTGTTCAAACTTTTAACACAACAGTATAAGGGGAAATGATGGGCTGAGGGACTGTGATGGGGAGTTGACAAGGGCACTTTCACAGAGCCTTACTGAAAGGTTTGCTATTGTTTCTCTCACTAAGGTGTTTAGATTGCCAGCAAGCAAGACAGGAAAGCACAGTGCCCAGGCGCAGCGGGGCTACTGAATTGGTAGTGATTCATCTGTGCTGCTCAAAACAGTCATTTCCACCAGTCTTTGATTTGTCTGTGGTTTTACACAACCTGACTGAACATAGAGAAGTTTATTCAACCAGAGGAGAATCTACATTGAGGAAAGAGTGGTAGATTAGTGACATTGTGTGTGTTGTGTGCATGCACACATATGCACACGTGTGTGACTTGTCTCGTTAAGAAGCAATTTGTGCTGTGATCATTTTATTGTTGCTCTGCTGCAATTCAAAAAACAGCTGAAAAGGGCTCAGGAGTGATGACAGCTGTAGCAATAGAGGTTTTGAAGAGAATTTTCTCTTAAGTATAAAAAACCTACATTTTTTCTTGCTGTTTTCAAAAGCTGGGATGCATTTCTTTCTGTAAAGCCCTGAAGGCACTACTACAGCTCCTTGCAAAGCAGGAGGCAAGCGTAAATCGCCGTTACTTTCACATGGACATGGACATGCGGGCAGTCAGAATTTTAAAAAATCAGTGCAATTTTGTTGCCAGTCATCTCTCCTTTGTTTGCCAGCGTGGGTCAATATGATCAATACTGTCATGATAGCTGTCTGAGAGCAGAGAGCGAGAGCAGCGTGAAGCAGGAAAACTTCACAAATCCCTCTCCTTTCGCCCCCCGCTCTGTATCCACCCTCGGAGCGCTGTGGCTCCTCCTGGCCCGCGGCGCGGCTGGAAGCTGCCGGACGGGATGGGCTCAGCCCGGGCGGTGCTCAGCAGCCGGCGCTGCAGGAGAACTCTGCCCTTCCCACCGCCGCAGGCAGGAAACTCCCGCCTCCACAGGCTGGGCTTTCATGAATGCCTCAAACCAGCTGCGAGAGAACAGCCTTTTAGCCTGTGCAAGTGAGCTGGGATCTTAGAGGGATTAGCCCGTCTGACAGTTGAATTTACAAGGACTGAAAGTCCAGGTGCTGCTTTAGGGGAAGTGGAGGACGGTACAGGAATGGGACTGTGAGTACATGGAGAACGTGCTCTGGGGCTGCAGCTCACCCACGCTCAGCTCCACTGACCCTTTTGCAGGGGACCATGGGGAGCAGGTGCTGAGGTCGAGTGCTGGGCAGAAGCAGTAGTGGCCTGATGAAGATGGAGAATGGCACAGGAGATGAGCAGAACCAGACTGGGCTGCCACTATCAAGCCAGGAGCTCATTACAGCTGAATACCAAGTGGTTACCATCCTCTTGGTCCTCCTCATCTGCGGGCTGGGCATCATGGGCAACATCATGGTGGTTTTGGTGGTCCTCAGAACCAAGCACATGAGAACTCCCACTAACTGCTATCTGGTGAGTCTGGCCGTGGCAGATCTCATGGTGCTTGTGGCTGCAGGACTACCCAACATCACAGAAAGCCTGTATGGATCCTGGGTGTATGGCTACATTGGGTGTCTCTGCATCACTTATCTCCAGTACCTGGGAATCAATGCATCTTCTTTTTCCATTGCTGCCTTCACCATTGAGAGGTACATAGCCATCTGCCACCCAATCAAAGCTCAATTCCTATGCACTTTTTCAAGAGCCAAAAAGATCATTATTTTTGTTTGGGCTTTCACCTCCATATACTGTATGCTCTGGTTTTTCTTGCTAGACCTTAATACAGTAGCCTACAAAGAGACTACTGTTGTGTCCTGTGGCTACAAGGTGTCCAGGAGTTATTACTCTCCTATTTACATGATGGACTTTGGTATATTTTATGTTGTGCCAATGGTATTGGCAACTGTCCTCTATGGCCTGATTGCTAGAATACTGTTTCTGAACCCCATTCCTTCAGATTCAAAAGAAAACTCTAAGACCTGGAGGAATGTTATGGCTCACCAAAACAAGCCTGTGAATTCCAAGATGACTAACAGGAGTTTCAATAGCACTATTGCTTCTCGAAAGCAGGTAGGAACAACTATTTGAAATGGCTTTCTGAATTCTAAACTACTTGTTCCAAAGCTCACTTGTCTGAAGCTGTGGAAAGAGGTAAAACAAATTCTTCCTTTTTTCTAAGTAGTCAATTTTAAATTCTGTGATACACATATACACATATAAATATGTATTTTTTTTCTTGACTATACATTATTACACACTGCAAGGACCATTAAAAGAAACAATATTTTCTTTCCTCTATCAAAATGCAATTAGGAAGTATCAATTATGAATGAAACATTTTTAACTATAGTTTCTTTATTTTACAGCCTATTAGTAATCTCACCAAATATAAAAAGTGACTCTTGACTTACTTTTGAGATCTGAAGAGAAGGAAGTAGCCTGGGAATTTGGGAGACTTGAGGTTGAGTCCCAGCTACGGCACTGTCACTCAGCAAATGCAGTCAAGTTGTAAATTTTCCTGTCTCTAACTCTCCTGTGAAAAGTCTGTTTAAGGAAGTCTGTGCATAAATTGCTTTGTAAATGCTAAATATCTTTATTACTCTGTCTCTTGTAAAATATTTTTATGTATTGATGGCTCAAAACTGAGGCACAAGTTTGACTAGCTTCTTCTTGTATTGTTGAATATGTATGCTGCTGTGTGTAATAATACCAGTAGAATAGAGTTAGTGGATTAATTGCTATTTGCAGTAAACCACACAGCATGCAGCAGGCAGCACAGCCAGTGCAGTGACAGGAAACACAGGGCGCATCCTTTGCAGCTGGCTCTGGGGATATTCTTTGTGTTCTTTATATTCTTATCTCATGTCAATTGCTACTGTTTATGGGAGGGACCATGTTCTCTTATTACAGAGATGGCATGGACCTCAGAAGTTAACTGAGCTGCCTTCTAGAGCACCGAGCCCTCAGAGAGCACTAGAGCTCTGCTTGGAAACACACAACAGAAATACATGGACTAGGTTATATTTAAGTATGTTGCAAATTATAGTTAATAGTCAGATAGGAAATGTTTAAGGTTGTTTTTCTTTGTCCATTAATTAGTAGAAGAAGATAATCTGCTCTTCAAGTTCTTAATATCACTCTATGCTTGATTACATGTGCTTAGTATCGTGAAAAACAGAAAAATCTTGTCCATTGAACACTGATTAATATGGACACTGTTATATTATAAAACCAAAAAGTGATTAGAGTGTGATATCTTTTATTTCTTGTAAAGACAGCAAGACTTTCCCTAAAAGTCTAAGTAACCTGATGGATTAAAGTGGCGTCATTATAAGTAAAGCTAGAATTTGCATATAGTACAACACAGGAAGCAAAGCAAGATTAGGGGGGCATCATTAGTAATATTTTTTTGTATAATAGCAGCATGCAAAAGATAGGCAGTGGTGTAAAATGAGAAAAAACAAGTACATATGCAAAAAAATCTAGACTCTCAACAGTTAGTAAGACACAGAAGGGAAAATTTCTTGCCACACTGACAAGGACATCTATAGCTGACAATACAGTCTGGTCTGAGAGTGAGTGCTGCTGAAATGTGAAGCTGTCTGTGTGTCCTCTCAGAACTGTGTTTACGTTACAGGGATTGAGTAGTGTACAATACCCAGCATGTGATCTGTAGAAAAAGTGACTGAAAATGTGGTGTACACTTCCTACTTCTGTAGAAGTTCTCATATTTATCCAAGAACATTTCTATAAAATTAAATTTATGCATGTTTCTCTAGGGGGGTTGGTTCCTGCTGAGAATGGGGGAGAAAATGGGAAGTACTCTTATTCTTCATGATCCAAGATAAGGACAGGCAGACAAACTATCAGTTATTGTCATGGGCAGTGCAGACTCGACTTGGGGAAAATTAATATTGCCAATTTATTGCCCGTTGCTATAGCCACAAGTTACACTCAGTCCCTTCCCTGTGACAACCAGCAGCATGAGGCCAGAGAGTGTTGCAGTCGGGTTGCAGAGGTTGGTCTCTTGTCACTCCTTCCTTCTCACCCTTTTCCTCTGTTTCAGTGTGGGTCCTGCAGCCCACAGATCCCAGAACTTTTTCTTGTCCATTCATAATATGAATACTGAATTACATATGTGCATGGAGGTTTCATACTTTCCCAAAAGGAATTCCTACTTTTCTCAGGTATCAAGGGGATTGACAAAAATAAATGCAGCATTACATAGCAAACATGTTGGTTTATACTTGAGATGGAATCCAGCTCACTTAACAGTATGTGTATCTCACAAAGTTAGTTGATCAGTCCAATCAAATAATCTAAGGTCATAATGGCCATCATGGTCAGTTGTAACAGGTAGATTTCCCTCTAGAGAAAGTCCTCTCAGACAGTGGTGCAGTCTGTGATGACCTGCTCACCAGAGAAATCCGTCTGTTCTCTGACAGCAGAGCAAGCACAGATTCTAGCTTGCAGTGCAAGATAAGTTTTGCATGGCTTACATGAAATCCTCAATCTTATCACCTGGCTTCACTTGTGGTGTTAATATATCAAGGCCTTAATCGTTCTATTTATTTAATCCTCCTCCTCATTGCACAACTTCTTTTTGATTATGAAATCATGGACTTGCAATGAACACCACCAGGCACAAGAAGAAAGACGTTATTACGTAGCTTTAAAACACCAGAGTGACTATTGCTTTTACCTATCAGTGTAAGAAAGATTAGTATTCAAAGGGGAAGGAAGCAAATACTACACTGTTTGTACCAGGATAATGAAAATGTTTAAGAACATGTCGCTAGAATGACAAGCTTTTGGAGAAGAAAGGAAAAGGAGAATACTAGTTCAGAATTAAAATACTGGGACACTGTTCCGTAAAATATATTTTAAATATTTTTTAGAACATCCTCAGAAATAAAAAGATAGGGCTTGAAGAATATTTATATGCAGCCAGGACCATATTCAATCTCAAGCACTTTGTTATTCAAACTACACTTGAAATTTGGACTAAGCTGAAATTGCTCAAAGTCTTTTTATTATGTTTTCAACCTCCCTAACTAAGAATAATTTGTACCCTGAGCATAGGACATACAATGCACATGCACCAGAAAAGAGCAATCAGTGTATGCTTGCCTTCACCCAAGCAGTGAATTGAGGATGTAGTGCTGCTGCTTTCAAAGAGCTTTGGTATATGCTTACAGGTAATAAAAAGCATGTTCTTTTAAAATTTGTCCTCTTAGCACTCCACTGATGTCAAATAACTAGCCTCCTCCCAAGTTATATTTAGTTCTGTTTCATATGAAGTGATTTGAAAAAGGATATGGCATTTTACTTAAAGAGGACCAAACTTTCCTCTATACTATTTATGTGCAGCAATAAAGCCTTTTGGTGTAGATAAGAAAGCAGCTTTGGCCTCAGTCATGTGTTTAGATGCTAGGTTCACCTATAAAGCAAATTCAGGTGAATTTGTGTCAGAAGCCCTGAGTGGTGCCTCAGCCTGCAGTGGGGTGACACAACCACACCTGGTCAGATGGATCAGGAAACCAAATTTCCGCCTGGCAATAGAGATCTTGTGAGAGATTTGTTATTTTTGGCAGCTTTGGAAGGATATGTACTGCTGACAGTTTAAAATTATAGTGAATTCTCCTCATTGTCCTGCACTGACTGAACCACCACGAGATGCCATCAAAGAGGTGACATCCACAGGTTCTGCCTCTTCTCTTGCACTGAATGTAGACTCTGTGGCAGCATATGCCTTGGTTCATTGCCCTGAGCAAAATAAAAACCAGCTCTACAGAGTGCTTAGTTTTCAGCAGTAGAAGCTTGTCATAGACGGAAAATGCTCATCCAGATGCCAATATACACAAATTCAGCTAATAATTTGCACACTACATACGTACATACATATGTATTTTATATATATATTATATCTATATTGTGTATATATATGTGTATATATGTATGGGTATATATATACATATATATGTATATATATATGTATATGTATATATAATATATATTATGTATATATGTATATATATACATATATATACAATAATATGTATATATATATACATATATATAATATATTTTATATATCTATATGTTTGAGGTATATGGGATACAGTCACTTGAGGAGTAACAGTCTTTTTTCCATTGCTGTACAGAGTTAATTGTGTGACTCTGAATTACCACCCCTCCCGGACAGAAAGAATAATTGACTTCTAGTCCAGGTTCAAGCTGATAGCTGCAACACTGCAAATGATCCTCTGAGCAATTTTTCCTGAAAGACACGCTCAGAAGAAATGGAAATTTCCAGTGAATGGTACATACCATAAAAGAGTGCCTTGCTGAGCTTCCGGTAGCAAACTGTTCTGGTGCCTGTGTAGGCTATTATGCACTGAATGCCTGAGCTGATGGAATACATCTGTTGGTTTGGCTCTGTCCCACTGTTCATCCAGGCTCCACAACTGGTAGCTTTCTCTCTTTAAATGTGGATTATTTTCTACAGTGAGTGATTGTTCTCCACTGAATGGATTTGCTCAGTTTGGAGGCACAGGCTGGAGCTGAACTGGAGGGATCAGAGGCAGAGGTGAGGAGTCCTGAGTCTTCCTGAGTCAGAGTGGGTCAACTCTCTCCGTGCCACCATGTTCACAGAAATGGCCCTTTTAGGAGTGGTTTGGAGATAAGGAGAGATCATCCTTTGAGTTACCTGGAACATTCACATTTGTATTTTGCTTTATTACAATGACTGTGCACAAAAAATTATAAAAAGACAGTCTAGAAGTCATCATGAAATGTATCAGTCTAGTGACAAAAAAGGAGGTAGTATTTCTCAGTCTTATTTTTTACTTCTACTGAACAGAGCTGTAGAGAAATCAAAAGCAAGGGTGAGGGGAGGAGAATTATGCAATAAAATTGCAGCCTTTGAATAGGTACATTTAAAGACAGATAAATAGATAAAGATACATCAATTTGCAGAATAACTTTGATCTTCATCACATTCTTTATTATAATACCTATAACAAAATCAACAATTGGCTTAAAAGCGTGTCTTTCTAGATAGATAGGAGAAAATACATTCATTAGGCAATGCAATGGCAGGTTTCTACATAATGAGCTTATCTGAAGACATGAGAATGATATACTCTTTCATAACTTCAAACTAAAACCCACTTCTAAAACTAGCATGTGTTTGTGAGTGACCTTAGTGGAGTTATCACCTCTTGAAACTCTTATCAATCTATGATCAAAAGAAGCAGTTGTAGCTCACCAAAATATGTGCCAATGCTTTCCATTTCACACAGTTAACCAAGTCATCTCTTGTCTTCCATGAGGCTGTGCCACCATATCATCCCACGTCACATTTCTCTGTACTTTCTACTTTGTTTATTACCATCTTTCAAACTTTCTTTAATATAGAGACTATTGAATACTGTCTACACTAGAATTAAATTATTTACAAAAGAAAGACTCTTTTCAAAGTTGGTGTCAATAATTTTTTTATTATTTTTTATTCACTTCATTTCAGCTATCCTGGGTATTCCCAAAGGTTGTTATTTTCTTTTTTCAAAACAAAATTACACAACAGAGTAAAGTTCTTATAAGAATCAAGTTTTGCTGATAATCCTTTTTTTCCTGGCTCTGTAAACTTTGTTTGACTTTTCAGAGTAAACATCACATAATGAATATCTAATTAAACATTGAGGATTTGAGGAATAGTAATTAATCTAATTGTTCTCTTTTTTGCCTTATTTTCAGCTTTGGGAAATTGTTTTAGGCTGACTGTTAAACCAGATAAGCTAAAAAGGCTTCATGTTCAATTACTCTCAGGCTGTACTAATCTAAAGGAAGAGATCTTATGCGGTTCTAAAAAAATTATTTTAGATCCTCTCTTTCCCATTTGAATCAACACCCCCTTCCAGCATGAGAAGTGAAAAAGTCTAAGGACAGCTTACTGGGGTATCATCTGGAAAGAGTAATTTAACAAAAACTAGGACAAATTTGGAGCCAAGGTATTTTGTACTTCCTGCTGTAGAAAACCTTTCTGAATCAAATATTTGTCAGAAATTCCTACTGAAGAATCTGTCCATAGTTTTGGTTTGGCCCTAGAGGTGTAAGAATGCACCTGTCCATTCCAAGGGGAGTATTAACCTTCTGCCCCTCTTCTGTCTCCTGCTGTGTTCCCTCAGGTTACCAAGATGCTGGCTGTGGTTGTGATCCTATTTGCATTCCTATGGATGCCCTACCGCACCCTGGTTGTGGTCAATTCCTTTCTCTCCAGACCCTTCCAAGAAAACTGGTTCCTGCTATTTTGCAGAATCTGTATTTATTTAAATAGTGCCATCAATCCTGTAATTTATAATCTCATGTCCCAGAAATTCAGAGCAGCCTTCAGGAAACTCTGCAACTACCAGCAGAAACAGGAGAAGAAACCTGCCAGTTACAGCATGGCCCTAAATTATAACGTCATCAAGGATTCCGATCACTTCAGCACTGAGCTAGAAGATATTAGCAATACCTACCTGTCCTCTGCAAAATTGTCCATTGGTGATACATGTTTGTCATCCAAGGTAATAGTTAATACATTTCAGTGTCTGCTGTGGAGCCCTCCAGAACCAGAGCATGTTGCTGGGCATGGGGCTGTGCTGGGGTAGTTTTCAGCCGGGGCAGCACCCCAGAGGGCCAGGAGAGGCTGAGAGTGACAGGCCATGCACCAAACAGGGCATGGCAGGGAGGGACAACTGCCTGGCTCTGGAAAGGAATGTTTTCAAAGTGCCTTGTGCCAAGCATGATGGGACTTGGAGGATCTGAAGCATGGGGAAGGATGGGGAGAAACAATTAGATTAAGCCTTACCTTCTGAGAAACAGAGGGCTCTAGTGGAGCATCAGAAAGTGGCGCTCAGGCATGGTGTCTCACGTACACATCTGGCAGGAGGGTGATGTTGGTGTCTCAGCTCAGTGATTCCTCTGGGCATGCTCTGGCTGGCTGCAGGGAGGGCAATGGGTCATTTTCTTATGCCTTCCCCCTGACTCCAGCTGGGGGTTAACCAGCCTGGTGCCACCACACAGCTGGCGCTAAGGAGAGGCTCTCTCACACACTGGTGCTCTGATTCTGAGACTGCTGAAAGCACCCTGCATTTCTGTCCTACCTGCAAGCATCCCCATGTGTAGCACACTTCTTTGACCCAGTTCTCTTGATGATGCGCATTACTGTTTTCATGATGCTTTTTTCACAAAATGCTACCTAAATGCTGTTCGTAAACCCATACATTTTAGATCTTAAAAATACAAAGACGCTTAGTTTTCATTTGCTTTTGCAGATGGGATGAGTGTAAAATAGTTTTTTCTCAGTTTGCTTCTTCTCTCCTCATTTTCAGGCCTGAGGCCCACCTTGTTCTGAGTACGCAGCCGTATAAGACGTTTGGATGCTCTGTTCCCACCAACTTGTATGAATTGTACAGACATTTCTGCTCACAGAATTGCAGAAGCTGCCATAAATGTTTACATACCTGCCTCTGCCCTACAAGAAAATGCAGCGTGTTGGGGAGTGAAAAGAGTGTACTATTGAGGATAACTGAATGAAGTAATTAACACAACCTAACTTTAGGCAGGTGAGGTGGCTTCAGTAGAATACCTAAATCCTTCTTCCCATTAACTGGCAGAAGAGTGGTCTGTGATCGCAGAATGAGCAAGGCTTGCCAGGACGTATCCATGGGCTTAGAGCAGGGCAGTGGATGATACTCCCAGTGGAGGTGAGAGAGAAGGAGAGGAGCTGCTCTAATGTGTGGCTGCACTGGCCAGTACCTGGAGGACCTGTCCAACAGCCAAAACTGCTGCTGATAGCAGTAATTACTGGCCAGTAACTCCCTCCTCCCACATCAGTGCAAATCTCATTGCAGCCATCATAGCAATCAATAAACAGGTATCTGATGGCAAAGGGCACAAAATCTTTCCTTTCTTTGGTTTATTTTTACCTTGAGCAGCGTGAAATAGGAAGACCATTCAATGAATTTGCAGCAGGGAACAAACAAATTAAAAAGTCAGTAGGAAGCATTTAAAATATCTTATATTTTTCAGCAGTCAGGTTTACAGATGTATCACTTTAAATGTAAGTCTCAGCTATTACTGAATCCTGCTGGAACTTGACAGGTATTGAAGAATACGCAACAGGTGTTTACCAGCTCCTTTTATCTTGGTTCAATACCAGTTGTGTCTAAGAGCTCTAGAGGGGATTTAGAGCTTTAATATCAATAACGTCTGGGGAAAAAAGGAAAATTCAGATAAAAATGACATTTTAAAATTTTTTTGTCTCAAGGTTTATCTATTAGAATACTTTTGGTCATAAAGCGTCAGAAGAGAAGTTATCATGGCTTTTCACTTGCCAGCATAGCCCCTTCCCTGCTCTTCCCACACAGGCCCATGATAAGCAGCCTGGGGCTGTAGTCTCCCTGATATAGCTGCAGACAAAATAACATGTATTGCTTTAGCATTGCTCTAGAACAGCTCTTGCTCTTGCTAGAAGTATATTTTTTCACTTCTGTGCAGCAGAAGCTCAGGAAAGTGCCTGTGTATTCCTGTTTGTCACAAACATTTTGCACAGCTTTTGTACATGACATTTAAAACCTGTAAAAAGCCTAATTCACAGAAGCACAGAATAGGTTGAGTTGGAAGGGACCCACAAGGATCATCGAGTCCCACTCCTGGCCCTGCACAGCACCATCCCCAAAAGTCACGAACCTGTCCAGTGTGGGTGAAAGAGGTAGCCTCTACAGCATTGTAAGGCTTTCCTATCCAGTATTCTTTTGCCTACATAGCCAATTCAAACCATTTTCACTAACATTCAGCTCTATTTGCAAACTTAAAGAGAGCTAAAAATACCCTGACAGGCCTCAGATTTGAATGTTAAAACCGTGAACCCTGAACCCATGTCTGCTGCATTCAAAGGACTCTATTGGGCACTACGGTAAGGAGGAAGCAAACAGATTGCCCAGAGAGGTTGTGGAGTCTCCCTTGCTGGACATATTTAAGAACCATCTGGACTCAGTCCTGTGCCATGTGCTCTGGGACGACCCTGCTTGAGCAGGGAGGTTGGACCAGATGATCCACTGTGGTCCCTTACGACTTTACCTGCTCTGTGAGTCTGTGATTTTGTAAACAATCTGTATCCTGCTCTGTCTGCATCCTTGCTTTAACTCCTGTTTTACCTTTGCAGAGTTCCACAGGCACTTTCTGATGCCTTTTCCTGGTCTTAAAATCAAGAGTCAAACATGGTTAGAAGGGAAAAAGGGATTTTGCCTTGGTATTTATTTTAAGGATCCTTAGGTGCACTACGTTAAAGTCGAATGCACTGAAATGCACACTGCAATGCTCACTCTCAAAAGATCTGGTATAACATTATAGGTTTTACTAATTAGCATATCTATCAAAAATTCTCCAATGAGAGGCTTGAATGAGCCCCCTCCTCCCCAGGAAACCTTCCCCTGGATGGTTCTATCTTGGTTTACAGAATGTGTTCTGGAGAGGACCTTGGGCTCTGGGGCATACTAACCCCTACCTACAAAGCTTCTAAAGTGCTTAGTCTCCTAACTGAACAAACAAGTCCAAGAATGTAGGCAAAAAGCACTAAGAATACAGAAGTTGTAAAAAGGTATAAGAGGGGTATAAAAGAAAAGGCAAAAAATCATCATGGCATCATTTCCAGCTTGCCAGAGTGATGGCAGGGCATAGAAGAGACCAACAGCAAGGAGGTTTTAACCAGCAGTGTAGGTGTGACAAAGTTCCAGAAGCTGGCAGAGCTTTGTGTGGAGCAGCAGATCACATGCAGGCCATGTTGCAATCTTTCCCAAATCCTCTGCATTTCCCAGCTTGCCAGGTTGTCTATCTGAGCAGCACGGGCCACCAGGCAGGCGCATGCAGTGGGGTCTGTTTGTGTGCAGATGTCTGAACCCCCATAGGACTGGAAGAGGGATGTCCTGACTCCTTTTAAAATAATAAGGAATAAGTAAAATGACAAATTAAGTCACGTGTCAGCCAAGCAAGCAAAATTGGCTAGGGTTCAAGAGTCAGAGAGAAGGATACCAAGGTATTCTCAAATTAGTACCTAGCAATAAATCGCATAAATAAAATTCTGTAGCTGTGACATACATTTTGTGCAAACCTTTCCTTTGTAGAGCTTGATGTGAAATTACAGAGTTCTATGGCATTTTACTGCTTACACTTGCTTAAAGCTACAGTTTGCCATGATAAGGGGAAGTCAAGGAGAGATACCACAACCTGTTTAACATTTCCTCCAAAGCACCTGTCACAGAGAAATTAAAGTATCTGTGAACCTTACACAGGAATTTATGTTTGCTTAGCCAAGAGACATTCAAAGTAAAAGCAAGCTCCTGTGTCTGACTGAGCAAAGTCTTTGTGTCCATGAGCCAGCACCGCTTGCAGCTTATGAGAGCTGATTCCCAGTCTGAGCTGGAGGGAGAGGCTGTGGAGGCAGCCTGGAAATCCTTTTGCTCTTCGCATGCTGTTTTCAGTCAGGCACCTATTCAGTGCTTTCGGAGCAGGCCCTACTTTCCAGAATTTCTCAAGAGGTGCTAGAACAAGTTGCTTTTCTTATTTAAAAAGCGAGATGTGCAGGACTAGCAGCAGGCAAAGAGTGCATTCCATGGAAACCTGGCTGTCTGGTGAGGAGCACAACTGGCTGGGTAAAAACTGAGTTCAGTATTCATAGAATAACAGTAACACAAACTTATACTTTTATTTCAGTGCTTTCAGAGCACAGACTGAATTACAGCTTTTATAGACTGACAGTACCAGAAGTGAATTCTCTCCTTTATTTGCCTTTTTGTTAAAAAATTAAGTATCTGCTTTCTCAGCCTCTGCTCCACCAGACAGTCAGGTGAGGTATTTAAGCCCATATTCTTTGTGATGCTTCATCAAGGGCTAAAATCTATGTAGGTGGTTTTGTATGCACCATCACCGGGAATAACAAAAATGAAAAGGAATTATTTCTTTCTGATATTTATTTGTGCTAACAGAAATGATTATGATTGCAAAATTTTGTGCAAAAATGCAATATTTAAAATTTCAGATTTAAGCTAAAGTGTGATTTTAAATGATAAAGTGACTGTATCTTTATAGATGTTAGTTGTGAAATCCATGCTAATTTTATACTGATATGCAGCTAGCACTACAAAACTTTGTCAGATATCATGCTAATGTGACAATTTCTGTGTTTGCCCTTCTGTTTAGAACAGCAATCAACTTTTTTTCTTGTACCTAGATGTAAATTTTACATGTGAGCATGTATTTTTTTAAAAAATTATGTGGTTTTAAACTTGTTGATAATTACATCTGATTTTTTTTGCTAGAAGTGAAAGTGGCTGGATGTCAACTACTAACTGCAGTAATATAATTATCTTTGTATATTTATTTTGTGGATAGCCAAATCCTTTGCAGCATTTAGTCTGAAAGAATTGTCTGATTGGTAGCAGTATTGAAATCCATGCCTATATCCTTATTTAACGTCTTTGATGTAAGGGATTGCGTTCTTACTGGACTTTTATCTAGGAGTTTATCCAGAATGTAACAGAAGAGGTGCTGCCTTCGCATCTGGCTTAGGGAGCTATGCTGCTTCCTTTCTGAAATGATGAGATTTCAGAAGCTTCAGTGAAGGTAGATTGTGCAGCTGAGAAAGGTCAGGTGTATTTATAACACACTTTGGTTCAAATTATCGCATGACCTCTCTGAGTTCAGAGTAAAGGATATATCAAAGAAGCTCCAATGTGTTGTAAATGGGTTTGTGATGTTCCTGTGGAAATGAATGACACAAGTCAAATGATAAAGCTCTCACTAGCATCCCTTCAAAAACATTTATCCAACAAAATGGACTGAAAGACTGATTCTACTTCAGGAGAACTACCTCCCCAACTACACTGTGAAGGCTTGGATTGGTCACTTTGGAAGCTGACAATTTTTTCTTGTTTGTTTTTTTAGAAAGGTGTTCTAAAAATAAATCACACACACACCCCAGATCTAAGCATTGTCACCATGGAAAAAAAACATTATTTCAAGAATGTGAGAAGATAAATTATTCTTTCAACAGTGCTGCCTGTGTTTATTTATTTCTCCACTATGTGTGTGTACGGTTGTTTCTTTTGCTACAAATTGCAGTAAAACTTGAAAATGATCTTTCAGTATTTTGTTATCTCTTCTTCAGACAGAATTGTTTCTTTGCTCTTTTGTTCTTTTAAATGAGAGTTTGTTTTCTTGTGATTCTTTCATTACTACTGGGATACAGCGATACAGCAAACACCAGTGAGCTGGCTCAGCCAAAGTGACTTGGACTCCTGAATTCATTAATTTGGGAGCTGACTCTTGGAAATTTGAATTCTAACAAACTATGTAAGAGCAACTGGTTTAGAGGGAATTTCTTCTTCACCTACCCAGAGTAATTCTGGTTTCATTCTGTCGCTTCATGTGGTTTGTACATTTGTTTATAAAAAATATTGTGAAATTGTTCAGAGAAATGTACTACTGATAAATGTAAAACAGTTTTTGTTCAAAAGAAACATTTTCTAATTCTTGGATGCATGCTACTGTGGGGAGTAATTTGTAATGGATTTTTTTGCTACTCTAATAAAATA
Source organism: Corvus kubaryi (assembly GCF_017639235.1). NCBI lineage: Eukaryota > Metazoa > Chordata > Aves > Passeriformes > Corvidae > Corvus > Corvus kubaryi. Next base: position 19,183,186 of record NW_024581127.1, read on the forward strand.
TTAAGCAAGATAATTATACTGCAATTTAAATTTTTTTAACAACCACTTGAATACACACCTTTTGTCTTGCTGTCCTTGGCAATGGACAGAAAATGTAACAACATCCTTTGCCATCTGTAGGGGAATGAGAGCCCAAAAAATGCAATCTTTTTTTCCTGAGGGAAGAGCAGTGTGTCAGTAGCCTAGCAGTAGTTACAGTGTTTAAATGGGAGGGGATTCATGTGAATCCCTGTCCCTGCTACAAGGATTATTTATGCATTTTACATTTGACAGCATTAAACAAAATAAACAAATAAATAAAAAAGGAGCAAAACTCCCACATCTTGGGAGTAGGGGCAGAGACCAGAAGCCACTTTGTTCTTTGGTCACTACAATCAGCATAGTTGGTTCCTGTACTCCTTGGGTACTGCTTGGCTCTTCTGGTGATGTCAGCTACTTGTGCTTGAACCCAGACTCAAGAGGATGAGCAGAATTACTTGATCTGCTCTGATTTTCCTCAAGGTAATGCATAGGAAACTCAGTCTCCTGAGGATCAGGATATATGCAAAAGCTGAACTCCCTAGAGCTAGACTAAAGCCAAGTTCATGCCTCATTTCTTAGGTAAATGCTCTACCACTGTCCCAAAGACGGAGGGCTCAATCTCCAGTCAGATCTTGGTGACTTTTGTGAATCCCAGGTAGTAGGTTTCTTAATCTTTTTGTTTGTACCCAACTCAGGTTGTCTACTTGGGGTGGATAACCCCATACACCGGTAGGTTGTGGGGGCTGACCTCAGAGCAGCTCTGGGGACATGAGGCACTGTGGATCCTGGTGAACAGATGGACTACGAGGCAGCAAAAACCGCTTGCAGCAAAGAGGGCCAGGAACCTCCTGGGCTGTACTAGACAGAACATTGTCAGCAGGCCAAGGAAGGTGATCCTTCCCCTCTGCTCAGCCCTGGGACATCTGGGATACATCTGGGATACATCTGGGATACATCTGGGGTACTGTGCTGGGGCCTCTCAGTGCCTGAGAGACATGGACATACTGGGGTGGTCCAGTGCAGGTCCACAGAGGTGATGAAGGAGCTGCAGAATCTGACATGAGAAGAGGCTGGGAGAGTTGGGATTGTTCAGCCTGGAGAAGAGCAGGTTCAGGGAATCTTACCAGCATGTATAAATACCTGATAGAGACAAGCTCCAAGGCTCTTTTCGGCGATGCTCAGTGACAGGGAAAGAGGCAATGGGCACAAATTGAAATACCATACATTTCACTTAAACATTAGAAAAAAACTTTTACTCTGAGTGTGGTCAAACACTGGAGTAGATATCCCAGACATGTTATCAAGTCACACTTAAGTTCCTCCATACAAATTTCACTCTTTCAGCTTTCCCTAACAGTTCTAGATTGTATCAACTGAGTGTTTATTTTCTACCACTAAGATGAGCTACTTGTTTTGTGAAGATGCATAATTATCCTATTCCTCCTCCATTTCTCTGTCTTCTATATCAAGTGAAATAGTTAATTTTTCTGCTTGTTTTGAGAGTTTTTATGAAGTTTATAACATATGTGCTCTTATTGATGGTTTGATGTATAGATCTAAGCAGAGCACTGCAGTGGACACATCCTGATCTCAGCCAAGGGTTCTGGGCTGCTGGTGGGGAGGAAATGCTCATGGGGCAGGGCACCGGTGTCTGACAGAGCACCAGCCCAGTGCAGGGTCCAGAGGGCCTCAGCATCCTTCAGCCATGTGGAACTCCAAGTCTTAGCCTCCACCTCACTGAACTTCCCTGCTGAAATACATGTGCTCACACTTACCACTGGATGCTGTTTCCAAAAGCATATAATACAACACCCAACACTCCACAAAAATGCACCAGGGCAGCACTCACAAACACGTGTTACACCTGCCACGTGGATCATTCCTCTTTCATCAGAGCTCCTCAAGCCTCCTCAGTATTATGCTGGCATTTGAAGTCTCTCTCCCCACTTGATTTCAGTGGAGAAAAATTAAGGGAAAACAAAGCTGCATCTGTGCTGAAAGAGCTGTACCCTGAGTGCATGGTATTCCATCAGACAGCAAGGTATTTCTGCCCTGCAAACATTTTGGATCCAAACAGGCAGAATAGAAAAGCCCTTGGTCTGCCAAGGCCAAAGCATGGGACAAAAAACAGAGTACAAGAATCCATGAAAAGTAATAACAATCTCATATGATAAACTTCTATTTTGTGTAGAGTAGATGAATGCTCCTTCTCATTGTTAACAACCATTTATATCCTATAGTTTGGATATATACAAATAGGGAATAATGAAAATACGATTACAATAATAGGCTTTCACTCAACGGCTTCACTTAACTCATAGTTTCTAATAAAATAAAGAACAGAAAACAGGTAGTGTCTAAAATAAGTGTTACCCATCCAACACATACATTTTTTGAAGTAAGAGATTATCTCTATCTGTGATGGGCTTACCTTGAGTTTTTATTAATTTCAGAATGTAATTATGCAAGTCCACTGCCAGCTCCACAGCAGAAAGAGGTGCTGTAACAATGGATCAAATCTCTGTTGTTCACAAACAGGTTTTTCTTTCAAGTTCTGGACAACAACTATATGAAAGAAAACAAATAATAACATGATTATTCAGCTCCCAGTGTCTGGGGAAAGTACAGACAGCAAATTGGGATAACAGATTTGGCTCATATGCTGCTGATTTATATCTGAAATACAGCAAAGCACATTTAGAAGGAAATTATGGAAAGATCTAGGGTATCTTGAAAGGCAGGCTGTACTGTTTTCAGGCAGACATTGTCATTCAGGAGAACAATGAGCAGAAATTACAAAGAGTTGATAAGTTATTTAGCACATAGGACACGCATTTAGGAAGCAAATAGGAAATGACAGCTCTGATGGGGGGAAGCCTCTTCAAAAATTGACTCTTTATAATGTAAACATGACATTTTAAAGTGTGATATTCTATCCTACCCTGTTTATGCAGAACAATTACAAGAGCGAGCAAGGCTGTGAGAGGATACAGGGGATGTGTGGGAGAGGCAGATGGCCGTGTCTACTGCAGTGAGAACAGGTTTAGTCTAATTTTTTAGAGATCATGTCTAGTAACAAGTTGCACATCAAAGAAACTTCAAAAGCTGTTGCTGTTACACTAAAATAACATGTGACAAGATGCTTGAAAGAGACTGTTGTGTCTGATGTACTAGAAAACATAAGGGACTGTGGACTAGGCTCACATAATAAGACAGCATTTTTCTAAATTACAAACTCTAGTTTCTTTTCCCCAGAGCTACAACATTCTGGAGTGTCAGGCTGAAGTTCAGTAATCTACTTCTATTTTGACTTCTTAAAATAAATATTTTGGTGCTAAGGAATACTATTCTGCAGGTGATAATTGCCTGTAGTGAACAGTAGTGAACGAAGCAGCAGCTCAGCCTGGGCGCTGTCCTGCTGCCACCGACACTGTCAAGCTGTTATTCAGTCCCTGGAGCGCATCTAGCCCCCAGCAAAGTGACACTCTCACAAGGAAGGGATGGGAGATAGCCTGGCCTGGCAGCATTCCAAATAAGCACTTTGGGTGTTGCCACCCTCTTTGTGAGGGTAAAGGAATTTATACAATACAGACCATCTGATGCCTGTTAGGGCTGAAGCTGGCAAACAGATGGTGGTCTAGTTTGAGTGTTAGCATAGGCACAGCCACTCTACCTCATGGGAACTAAATTATTTTGCTATTCTTTATTTATGACTCCTGTTCTCCAAAGGTTTCTATTCAGTCTCCATAATGAAGTTAAACTCAGAGCTGTTGTTTTGTTCTCTGCCAGCAGTTTCATTCTTCATATCCAGATCTGAAACTGACTTGTGCATTGGAAAGAGTGTGTCCTGTCTGGCATGATAGTAGATGGACTAATAAAAGACTATTTCTCCCTAAAAGTATTATTCTTCTATTATAAACAATAATAAGAAAATAAACTTTACTATAATATGGAATTATGTTTTTCACAGAACAGGTGTTTTATAGTGTTTGCAGATTGTGGTGTTGTTCACCAGAGGCTAATGAGAGGACAAGAGAAATGAGTATTGCAATGCAAAGAAAGACCAATTGGACATGGTTAAAAAGCAGTATAAAAGGGGTAAATGCCATCTAATTACAGCACTAAATAATTATGGTTTTGTAAGTGCCTTTCTCAAAGATTTATGCTGAAGTGCTATTAAAATTCTTTCTACCACGAAATTCATCAAACACAAATACACCCTTGGTGACCTCTGTGTGCTTAAAAGCTTTGCAGAAGAGCATTGGCAACTAATTACAACTTTGTTTTTAAATAAGGAAGCACTCTTATTTCAGTGAGATAAATCCCCTTCCTTTTCCACCCCATGGGTCAAGCTCACAACTCCCGTTTCTGCCTCTGGCACAAAAAGCCTACCACTGGTGCCCTGTTTTCTGCCAAGGAGAGCACAGCACAGCTCCACCCTGACCATACACATCAGCTCTGGACATCACAGCCCCTGCCTGAAACCCCTCACTGCACAGGGAAGCATCACCACTGCCCACACAGAAACAGCAGATTTGCAGGGAGCGCATCCCTCTTCCTCCCACTCTCCCATACCATACTAGGATGCAAACAATAGATGAACTCTGTCTTTTGTTAAAATGTAAGACTAAATCTGAATGGGGGTGGTGGTGTATTTTCTCCCCTTACCCCAGTAACAAGACATGGTAAACTTTTCAAGCCTGATGAAATCTTAGTCCTAAACACTAATCTCATTCTGGGGACAACTATCACAGTAAGAGAAGACACTGGAATGGATTTTCTTTTCCCACTTAATGAGAACTGTCTAAAATCAGATTTTTCTGATTATGGTTTCAGCAAAATAGCTGTACTTCTGTCAGTATTTCAGAAATCTAATCTCTCAGACTGTGCCAGAAGCAGCAAGTCTACATGAGCATATCAAAAGCACAGTGGGGAATAAAAGACTGCATTGAAAAGTATCTCAAATGGGAAACAAATTCTTTTAATTCTTTCTACTTTGATACTCAAAAGACAGTCTTTGAAGGGATATCCCTCAGTAAAACCAAGTGAACACTGTGGATATGCAGGACAGCTGGCGTCAGCAAGGCAGCTAAATGTAAATTCAGAATGTATATTCTCATGAGGCTAACCACTAAAACCTGTGTTTATTAACAGTGGGTGTAATCCACATACATTGACATCAGTAAGAGAAATGAAAAACAGGTAATCTCTGAGCTCTGCAGCAGGGATTCAATCTCCAGACTTCTGAGTGAAGGTATGTTTCTCTCTAGTCTGTTCAGAAGGATTTTTTTTTTAATTTTTCCCCCAAAGGATACTATCTCATGCATCCTTTCCCTTTTTTTCTAGGCCATTTATTATCCCTAATTGAGCTGTTCATGCTGCAAATCTCATTTGATGGTTCGTGGCTGGGAGGGAGTCAAAGTTTGATTTCTGACTTTAGTTGGTTTCCTTTGTTCACTAAGACAAAACATTGAAACTCTTGGGACGCATTAAAACTAGCACAAGTCCCCACAAGCCAAGTGTCCTCTTTGCTCTCCAGAACATCCTCTTCATGGAGCTGCTATTTTAGGAGACTGACTTTGTGCAAGGCTTACACTTGGCAGGTTCATGTCTCTGGTAAATTGTATGCCTCAGTTTCACGAAAGATGCTACCCTTTGAATTCTGGCATCAGTGAGGACATTGCAGGGGCATTATCCTGCAGTCAGTGCTCTCCACCATAATGGTTGTAAGAATCAGTGAGTCTTTATGCGAATGCCCATGCAAAAGTGTCTTTGAGCATTTATTTCCATGAGTGCTGCTCTGATGTTTTGTAATCTGGTTATCACAGTCTCTGGGAAGCTCGTGGTCTTGGCTGCAGTTATTGCCACAGCACAGGCAGAGAGGGGCTGAGACGGTGCCCATGACGAAGGCACAACACATTTATCAACACAAAATCACAGAATAAGCTGAGTTGGAAGGAACCCACAGGGATCAAGCTGAACTCCAGGCTCTGCCAGGACCATCCCCAAGAGTCACACCACATGCCCAAGAGCACTGTCCAAACTCTTCTTGAACTCTGTCAGGCTTGGTGCTGTGACCACTTCCCTGGGGAGCTGTTCCAGTGCCCAAACACCCTCTGGATGAAGATCCTTTGTCTAATGCCCAACCTAAACCTCTCCTGACACGACTTCAATCCATTTCCTCGGGTCCTGTCACTGGTCACCACAGAGAAGAGATCAGTGCCTGCCCCTCCTCTTCCCCTCACAAGAAGTTATAACTGCAATGAGGTCTCCCCTCAGTCTCCTCCAGGCTGAACAGACCAAGTGACCTCAGCCACTCCTCGTACGGCTTCCCCTCAAGGCGCTTCACCATCTTTGTTGCCCTCCTTCGGACGGTCTCTAATAGTTTAACACCTTTCTTATATTGTGGCACCCAAAACTGCCCCCGGCACCCGAGGTGAGGCTGCCCCAGTGCAGAGCAGAGTGTGACAATCCTCTCCCTTTCCCGGCTGGCAGCGCTGTGCCTGATGCCCCCCAGGACACGGGTGGCCCTCCTGGCTGCCAGGCACAGACCCACAGGCAGCTTCCTGCATCCATCCTCAGCCCAGACTGGATCAGCCACAGGAGGGCTGCCGGGGCCAGGCTGCCCACGTCCCTCAGACCTGTGCTGAGGGGCAGGGCAGAGTCTGCTGCTGAGGCATTGACACGGGTCCCCACAGTGGGGTTAGTGACGGGAGCCCTGTTGTGCAAAGATACTGAAGAAAACAACTTCTTAGAGAATTTTCCTGATGCCATATGAGGCAGTTGTATTGGAACACGAATTCTTCTTGCAGTTAAAATTTCCAGTCTTCTTAATGTCTTTGGATTGTTTCCAACAGATCATTTCTCCCAGTTTGCTTATTCATTCTTCGGAAAGTTTCCACTACTTAGAGCAACTGTGTAGAGCATTTCTTTATGTCCTGGGTTCTATTTAACTTATTTTTTTTCAGTTGCTTCATTGTTGTTTCCCCAGTAATGTGTCTGGAATAGGCTAATGTATGAATTGCAAAATGTGTGGCTAAGTAGAAGCTGCTTTGCATTACCAGGGACTGTGTCTTTATGAGGTGTGAGTACTTAAAGTTTGCAAAGTTCCTTTGGGAAAGGATTAATAGAAGTAATGTTCAGATCCACCTGCTTATTTTCCCCAGGAAGCTCTGTAAAAGAAAAACAAGTTCTGAGGGGGAAAGGGGAAATTTTCCCTTTAATTAAATTATAAACCACTGTAAAGGTTGAAGTGGTGTGTTACTGTGATGTCTCTTGCAGAATGACTAAAGGGTTCAAAACCTAATTTTTGGGACATGAAGAGAGAATATCACATGAATCATTCCCTGTCAGCATGACTAGGAGCTGTACCAAGCTAATCCATCATTGCTCCAACCTTCAGAATGTCATTTTTCGTAGTCACTCATTTGAGGAAATTAAAGTATAATTAATTAGAATTAATTGAAAATTACAGTCATATTTTACTGATCAGGAATGGAAGGACAAGACAAAAACACCTTCTGCTTCTTCATCTGTTACCATCAATCCCATCAATAAATAGAAATAGATCAAAAATTGGTTTGAGCTTTTTTCCAAGTTGGTTGAAATATAGAGTATTAATTACTTATGCATAGAGTAATTACTCCTACTGTTGATCCAGCTGGTAGTAGAAATGAAAGAAAGAAGTGTAAAGCTTGTGTAGCACAGAATTTGCCTTTCAGGATGAGTAGTTTCAGAATTGCAGTGTTGGACCAAGGGAGACAACAAGATTGCACTATATAGTATCTCCTTTAATAATGCCACAATGAAATTGGAGGATAAAGCTTGGTAAGAAATATTTTTTAATCTGAAATTTTATATGAAGAACATGGTTCAGAACTTGCAAATTGAGGAGATGAGTCTCTGGACATCACTCCCCAAGGCCTTAAAGATACCAGAGTCCATCACAACATGTACCCTTTCCAGCTCCTTTTCCCTCCCTTTAGCAGCCACTGCTTCCTGAATAAATCAGCATGAGGACTATTCAAGGAATATCCTTGGTTATATATAGGCTAGTTGTTTCCAAAGAAAATACTTGCTAAGACTCCTGTAAATATAATCTTTCTGTTCGAAAATGAAACTATTCCTAACTGGATAAGTGATCAAAGCTGCAAAATGCTTATGTTTGGGTGGCTAATCAGAGCTGCAAACTGCCTCATCGCTTAGAGCTAGATACGCTTCCATGTTCAGCCAAATAATTAAAGTGGGATGTTTTCCTGTGCAAAATGAGATACTCAAGGCCTAATTTGCAAAGTATTTTAATATTAGCAGCTTGAATCCTCTGTCAAGCTAGAGAGGAAGAACTAAAGAGCCCTCTGAAGTATCTAGGCTTTGAATTAGGATTTGTTTTTTGCCAGTGGAAATTTAGCTTTTCAAAATAATCAAAGTTAGGGAAGATGTCTCTTAAACAGCAGCTGTCTCAGAGATTCTATCTGTTTCAGCTAGGAAAGCTTAAAAATAAATCCGCACAATTAGGTTCACCTGCTCAGTCACAGTAAATATTAGAGTAATGGAGGATTTGGTAATTTTTGTCACCAATGCCTGGAACTTGTGGGGGTACTTTTCACTTCCTAGTACTTCAGACACAAAGCAGGGTCACCAGGCAGGGTGGATGTGCGTGGGGAAGGGGACATTCAGAGCAGTTCAGTGCATCATCCCAGACCTGCAGGAGACAGCAGACAACATCCAGAAATGAAGTGGCAGAGAACAGATACGAGCAGCAGGGATGGAAAAAAACCCAACAAACCATCAGCAGGCATCTGGGTCAGGACCTGAAAAGGCAGAAGTTTAATTAATTTCAGACCCAAATAATTAGCTAGATTTTTAGCTGTGATTATTTGGAGTGTAATTTGTGATCTCCTCCTGTCATCACTGCTGAAAGTGAGCTTGAACAAACCTACTCTCTCCCTAAGAAAATAGAGGCAAGCTGTCTAAATGAGCATAGAGTGCTTTGGTGCTGCAGGTCCTCTTCACTACGTTTAGCCAAGTACTAACTAAAGCAGAAGTACTCTTGTTTTCCAGCCCTAATCTCATCTGAAAATCTTCTTGCGTTTCAGATGTGCCAGCACAGACGAAGGGGGCACAGAATTCCATCTGTATGATGGTGCTTTTGCCCATGTAAATGATCCCCCTCTCTGCTCAGTGTTACAGAGCACCTGCAGGTCCCTGTCCGGCCACATTCGCTCCCAAGCCTGCACCAACAACGAATGGTGCGTTTCATGCAGGGAGGTCCCACTCCTGGGCTAGACTGGGCCTCAGGATATCATATCACATGTTAAGTTTCTAAAATTTCCACAGACAGCCTGATTGTCAAGGCCAGTTATGGATAATCTTCACCATCATCCTGTTGGAAACTCTCCTTCAGGTCCATACTGTCCAGCAGTCCGGCGTCCTTTCCATCCTCATGCACTTTCATGGTGTCTCTGCAATTCAGCCAGACTCCAGGCTGGGCACAGATTGCACCTATTGTATGCATGTATTTAGTTAATGATATGCACACTCTTTGGAACAAATTGTTCCACACTTATTAAGAATAGAGAAGTCACTCCTGTTGCACAGAAATTTCTGAGGAACTTCTGGACACTGCTGTAAAAAAAAAAAAAGTAGCTCTGACTAAAGATGTCAGAGCTTTGCCTCACCTGTGGCATTACCAGGGCTTCTTTCCCCTTCCTAGTATCTTATTTTAGTAAAACTTACAGAAAACATACTTTGTAGAGTTCTTCATGTCACTGTTGAACTGGGTAGGAATCAATCAACAGAGAAAACCAAGCAAAAAACTAAACTAATTTTTCATTTAGTAAGAATGTATGTTTTTAATTTAGTTGAGAACATAATCAAGCTGAGAGCATTCTTTACACTTTCTGCAAAAAATATATATCTTCCAAAAATTCAGTGACTAACAATTGTAAATGGCGCTTGAATGCCATGGCTTATCAAAGGATCAAAGATTTCTGTCACAGAGAATGAGTGGCTGGTGTGCAACACACTACACATAGTCTTTTGTGGTGTCACTGAGCATACCACAGAAAACACATAAATTTTCTTTTTAGGATAAAAAGATGAAAAAAAGAGAGACGATAAACCAGGCTGCCAAGATCCATCTCTTTTGATGTAGCAAAAAATCCCCAAAAAACTCCAAACCCTGTCAACAAGAGTGTCTCCAAGAGTAACAGAAAGAAAGGTAATAGATTTTATTCCTTCAGAGGTGGTACTTCTAGGACATAAAAGACCTCTTCTCTTTTGTGCTTCTCCTCAGGTTCAGACTGATCTTTTTTCCCTTCTCCCCTCAAGTCTTTCTAGTAGCCCTCTGCAGGTACAAACTTCCTCAGGCAGACAAAAAGCAGCCTCTCATGGGCTGGTTTGCTGCCCGTAAAGGCACATGAAAACCACAAAAATTATGTCTCAGTTTTGACTGTCTTCAGTATTTTGTTCTGCTCTGGCAGCAGCAAAGGAGAATTCTCTCCTACCAGAGAATTATCCTTTGCAATGAATCCACACCTGGTGGTCTCTGAGCGAGGGTCTCAGAGGGCAGGACAGAGCTGGGAGGAACTTCCCTGGCTCCACAGCAAACGGCAGCAGGGACAGGTCAGAATCCATTCAGGGAGAACAACACGCTGAAAAGGAGAGCTTTCCAGAATAACTGCATTTTCGGATTTCAAATAAAACATTAAAAACCCAAAGGTTCTAAATGTGCTGTTTAACTCCTCTCACAAAAAACCCTTTGTTGTGAGTTTCCAGGGCTTTCTAAGAGAATACCGCCATCTCTTTTCAGCTACTTAACTGAGGAGCAATCATAAAGAAATGTGGATACAAAAATGCTGCTAGCAAGGATTTTCTTGCTATTTTCTAAGTCCGTGAGAGACTTTTCTCTCTCACAGAAGAGGTAGCAGGGAATGTAAACAACCAAGCCACCTGCAACCTTGAAAAGTCTTGTTTATGGTATAGTAGAAAAATATTTTGACAATGGATGTTTTAGGATTTTAGCTGATCACCCCAAGGGGTGGCTGATCCTTGTCCAATTAGACTATGAAGAAAAAAGTCTATAAAAGAGTTTGTAAAAAAATTAAATAAATAAATCTTGCTGCACAATTCCTGCCTGCTGGATTTCTCCTCCTCCTCCTCCTTATGGCTGCGGGACACGGTGATATACCCTAGGGCCCAGGCCTGCAGTAATAAAGAAACACTTAAACCCCAAGAGGAGAACCAGGTGCAATGAAAGTTCTTCAGCCTCCATTCACAGCATAAATTTTAGCACATCTTCATTTACGGTGGACTTGGATATTCTCCACAAGAGCAACTGCTTCACTAAGAAATGTTTAATACTGTAATCAAAGACCATTTTAAATGTACTTTATTGCGAAAGCAGAAAGCTTTATCTCTCATGGCTTCCTCTTTCTTTCATATATGGCTGCAGAGATGAACTCCAGAACTCATCTGTTAATGGTGCCGACCTACAGCCAGTTCCTTAGCTCTCCTTTGGCCTCATCATAAGTGTGTCTGTGAGTAACTCTGAATCCCCTCCAGGAAGGAGAAACTCTAGCAGCTGCAAAGTGCCCTAATCTGGGGTATGACCCTATGTTAGGTGTGTCTGAGCCAGCATTGGCCAGGGAAAAGGCAACCCATGCATCTGTTTCTCCAGCTGACTCACAAGCACTTACACATTGTTCATCTCAGTCAACACCAGAGCAGACTGAAAAAATCAAGACTTAGCATTTTCCCTTGGGATTATTTTTTAATCATTCATCAATAGCATTTGAGCCCAAGGGAAAATCCAGCCCAATACAATTTAGTATGAGAGCTGTGGCTGAACAGGTGCCACGTGAGCCACCCCTGCCAGCAGAGAAAACCTTTAATGGTTTCACAAACCTGTGCTTAAAACCTAAAAATGAGAAGAAACAAACAAGCTCTGCCAAGTAAGACGCCAATTTCAAATTTATTAGCAAGCATCATAAATAAGTGGCTCTACCTAAATAGGAATCACTAAATCCTCTAGTTTAAACAGCCAACTGGAGAGCAGTGTGAAGATATAATTCATCCTAGGTATTAATCCTCAACAAGTCATAGCTAAATCATTTCTATTTGTATATAGAGCTAAGTGTACAGAGTACTTTACAAATACATGGATCCCAAACAGCTGATGATGTGAAAGTCTGAACTTGCCAATATTTACTTTCTGGCATGCAAATGAAAGCCAGACAAAATCCCTAGCAGCAAAAAGAAGTGAGATCCTTATGGGGAATATGAATTGAATCAAGTAATTGATGATTTATTTTTACAAGCAAGAGCTTTCTACCCATATTTCCATAAGAGTTTTCGCACTCTTAACCTGAAGGTTTCTAACAGATTGTGTCTTTAGTTTGTTGAGGAAATCTCAGGATTCTTAAGTACCTGGGATCCAGTGTGAACAAAGCAGCTCAAAAAATTAATCTGTCTAGTAATGTCCTGGGCAGAAAAATCAAATTTGAAGCAACAAAGAAGCTGTTTCAGTATCTCTACTCCCATTCAAATTTTTATTGACTGACAAAAGGACCTTGAATTTTGAGGGCATCACATCCTGTGGGTTTTTTTCCACAACTTACTGCAGTCCCTGTTTGATGATTTACAATAAGTGGCTGCCTTTCAGGTGAAGCCAGACTCATTCTTCTCTCTTGCTTACAGTGAAGTTCAGAAGGTGGTATAAATCCATGCTGTGATACTTAGCCTGACTAGGAACTCCTCAGCCTGCCACACATGTTACCAAGCAGCTGGAATGGTAAAAAAGAAATAAAATAAAATAAAATAAAATAAAATAAAATAAAATAACAACAAAACAAAAAAACTCAGGAGATGGCATCTGAACAGAATGACCACAGAGTATGTTTTGCAAGCAGGACAACTAAGGACTTGATATAAAGGAATACAGGTAGAGAGGGAAGTCATGATGGATATGCATTGTTACTTCATCTAAAGATAAATGCATCGCCTATCCTCTCCCCAAGAGAAACAAAAATATTAAAATGACAGATGATGTACATATAAAAAAAATGCTTGTGAAGACAAGTTAATGACAGTCACATCAGCAATGGGTTTGAGCAATGGGTTGAGACTGGAGCACATTCTTCACATTCACCACTTAGACACACACAAGTCTATTGGGGCCAAATTGGAGCTGGCAGAAATGCTCAGCAACCCACTTTCTGTCATTTACCAGCAATCCTGACTAATCTGGGAGGTCCCAGTTGACTATAGGTCAGAAAATGTGACACCCAAGGACAAAAAGGGTGGGAAAGAGGATCCAGGGAAGTACAGCCTTGTCAGCCTGAGCTCAGTGCCAGAGAAAGTCATGGAGCAGATCATCTTGAGTGTCATCACACGGCACAACACAACAACCAGGAGATCACATTCAGCCAGTGTGGGTTTGTGAGAAGCAGGTCCTGCTTGGCTGATCTGCTCTCCTGTGACAAGGTGACCTGCTTGGTGGATGAGGGAAAGGCTGTGGATGTTGTCTGCCTGGACTTTAGAAAAGCCTTTGATGCCACTTCCAATAGCATTCCCCTGGAAAAGCTGGCTGCTCGTGGCTTGGACTTCTTCAGGTTACTGGAGACATTGAATGCTGCTGATTGTCAGTTAATTAATATCTGTTTACATTTCCTTAGAAGGAACCACTCTCCAGTCTCACATGAATATGATGTGATTTTTGATATTCCTTCAGAGTAAATCTACACAAACAGTGAGATGCACTATTACTGTTTACCATGCCTGTCCCTTTTCTTTCCTAGGAAAGCACAACATTAAGAAGTCCCACTCATGTGGGTTAGGGCACACAGACCTTGCAAAGTCTCAGCTGAAATGCAAAGAAACCACTACTGAGTGGAGAACTTACCATTGAGCAGTTTCCAGTGCATGTCTTTCCTGATAAATGTTTGGTCTTCTGACAAAGACACAGAGGAAAGGAAGGAACCTTGTATACAAACTTTTATCTTTTCTTGTGAAGGTGGTAAGCCTGTATTTTCACTACAAGTGATTGGTATCTCTAATGGAGTCTTTTAATTACTCTGATTCAGTAATTAAAGAAGTTAATATTGATGCTAATACAATATTTTCAGAGGCTAAAACAAAAAACCTGTAAACAGGAAACATACTTAAAATTAGTCACAGAACAGCACAATATATAAAAATAAACAAGCTTATTTTAATCTTATTTGTATTTCAGTCTTAGAAGAAGCTCCAACCTTTTTCTAAGTCCTTTTTAAGGGTGTCTTCTCTGAATTTCTAAGTTGGATGCTGGCTGAGTGTTTTGTCTTTCATATGTTTGTTTATTGATTCAGCTAGTTTCTTAAAGCACCAGCATGAGAACATCTGAACCCCAGCAGGCTCATATATATCAAAGCTTAGGGTTATTAATTTTCCTAAGCAGTAGAGCCATTTGTAACCCATTGCCATACGGCTCTCTTCTCTCCTCATCTTCTGTGCACATTTTCATGCATATAAACACTTATGATATTCAATTTATTTAGAATATACCCTTGTCTTTCTCTGAATAATTTTCTCAATTGGCAGTAATCATATATCCTGTTTCCACTCAATTTTAATGGGAAAAATTTAAAACAGCTTAAAAGACAATGTACCTTCCTTGGCCTGGCTTTTGAAGAGTTTCCCTGAATCTGGGCTCTGTGCTGTCATCACAGGAACGCTAACCCACACCACAGCTAAAAGCACAAAAGTTTCATCCATTAAAACAGAGAAGGAAGTGAAAGCTGGCCCAAAAAGGACCTTAAAGCAACATGGCTTAGCCATGGCTCAGATAACCACACTGTCTCTCACAGAAACCCTTTGGACCAGACCTGCACATATGTATCATGCTACCTTTAAACTCATCTTATTACAACTCTTCAAACCCATTCCTGACATCTTTTAGCCTTCACTCCCCTGCCCCTGGAAATGTGTTTAGAGTTTACCTGTGCAGCAGATGGGGAAATCCTCCAGCAATCCCCCAGTGGGCAATTCAGCAGTTCCCTCTGGGCTCTTCAGACACACACCCATTGCCTGGGTGTGCCTGGCATGCACATACCCATTGCCTGAAGCCCAGGAGGGCTCAGTTTTGCCATTGTCCTGGTTTTGCCTGGGATAGAGTTAATTTTCTTCCTAGTTGTTTTTGCTGTGGTTTGGATTTAGGATGAGAATAATTCTAATAACACACTGATGTTTTAGTTGCCGATGAGCAGTGCTGACACTAAGGCAAGAATTTTCAGCTTCTCACTCCACCCTGACATTAAGGAGGCTGGGGGTGAACAAAAAGCTGTGAGGGGACACAACTAGGGCAGCTGACCCCAAATGGTCAGCATATAAATCATGGGGAAATCTGGCAGAGGACCACTGCTCAGGAACTGGTTGGGCATTGGTCAGTGAGTGGTGAGCAATTGTGTTTTGCACCTCTTGTTCTGTACAGCAACAATGTATTATTGTTGTTGTTATTATTATTATTACTATTAATATTATTTTCTCTTCAGTTTCTTTATTATTAACCCATTTTAATCTCAACTGACAAATTTTAATTCTTTTCCTCTAATTCTCTCCCCCATCCCACTGGCAGTGGGGAGTGAGGGAGTGGCAGTGTGGTGTTCAGCTCTCTGCTCTGTTAACCACGACAGCCACAACCACACAAGGCAAACCCTGGCTGTGGTGTGTGGCTGTAACTCCCAGCACAGGATAGTTTCCCCTAACTGAATGGCAGAGACACCAGGAGCTGGGCACAACCTGGCAGGTTAGAAGGAAAACCAGAGCTGTGCCATTTGGTACCAGCACCACAGCTGGCTACAAAGCCAGCAGCCTAAAGCTGAAGGGCTCAGAGCTGCAGACAGCAGAGCACTGGCTGCCTGTTTGCCAATGACAAAGCACGAGGAATGGCGTACCCAAAAGCAGCTGCTTAAGGGAAATTACAGACAGACAGATTGACCTTTGGCCTGACCACTTTATTACATGTTTTATATCTCACATCCAACTACACACATTTCAGAGGAATGTGCTGTGAGTATGGACACAGCTGGACATCACTGGTACAAACACATTATTGTTTTAATTCACACAGTCAGAATCTCTGCAGAGCTGTAGGGCAGGAGGGGTTGGGGTCTGCAGGACGCTTCTTCCTAGGCTATAATCTTGCTTTGGAGCAATGAAGGCTGCTAAACTCAGGAAGTATCCAGAAGTGGTAGAATTTAAGCATCTGCACTCCCTCTGCATTGGTAGGTAGCTTTTAAAGCACCATGAAGTTCTCCCTAGTCCTCTCTGGCCTTGTTGACTTTGACCACTCACTGCCAGTACTTAGGAAGCAAAGCTCCACTTTCTTAGTCAGTATCACTTAAGATTGCAAAGTGAACTAGTTCTTACAGGTTTCAAGAAATTTAGTTCACATAATAAAGGCAGAATAACCAACTGAAAATTAAATACTAATGAGAAGTGCTAATTATCCCCAGTTCTGAATTAATGTTCTCATATGTGTGCCTACAAATCTGTGAATAATTCCACCAGAAAATGTGAGTTGTGGGAATTCATTAATTGTAAACATTAATTAACTTGAAGTCAAAACCATGTAACTGATTTGTCATGGTATAAATCACATCTGAAATAGAAATATATCTTCAAGCATCTACTGTATGCTCTTTCCTTCCACAGTACATACTGCAGCAAATTAATTTATTTCTGCTATCATAGGAAACAGACAATAGAAAATAATTTGTGATTGCAGGTAAGTGAGAAAGAGCACCAAACTGTGTCAATACGTCAGATGGGTTCATACAGTGAAATGTTGTGCTCACAGCTCCCTGTTTGTGCACCTGAACCTTCCAGTATGTTGAATTGCCTGGACCTCAGAGAATGCAGCCATGCAAATAGACACAGTGAACCTATTAAAATAACCTGACTTCACTTTTCCTCACTTCCTAATGGAACAGCTGGCAGTCTAACCAAGTTGCATGCTAATTTGTCCCTGAAACACAACTGTATCAGTGACAGATATCCTGCTGTCCCCACGGCATTAGGAGACATGAGGTTTAAACTTTGAGGATATTGCATCTGTTCTTTATAGCACAGGAAAAGTTTTCTAAGAGCAGAAAGAAAAACAATATTGGTGTACTTCTCAGAAAAAAAAAAGTGAAACAATAAAGCAGCCTGAGTTTTAGGTGTTTCGGGGTTTTTTTGTGTTTCTTTGTTTGTTTGGGTTTGGGTTTTTTTGTGGGATTTTTTTCTTCATTTGTTTTATGTGAAAAGGCAGATTTTATCAGATGTCACATTGGGTGCAAAGAGACTCAGAACTGTGTTGCTAACAGTAGTCAATTCTTATAGCTTATAACTATTAATTATATAACTATTAATTATATAACTATTAACTGAATTTTTCAGACTGCAGCAACCACCAGGTAAGAAACAGGACAAAAGGAGTGACTCTAGCCAATCACACCAATACCTATGCAGTTTTACTCATGAGTTACCCTTGCCACATACAAAGAAAATGGCAACAGAGGAGGTCTTGGTAACAAACAAGTTCTCTTTCTGATTGATCCAGCTGCTTTGAATGGAGTATTGCATATATCCGTAGATTTTAAAAGGGAGCCTGTGTATGTTTATCTTGCTTAAGCAAGCTTATTCACCTGTGAAGACAGGCAGAGAGTGTTCAGCCCAGAGAAGAGATGGGTCCAGGGGGACCTTAGAACACCTTCCAATACCTAAAGGAAGCCTATGAGAGAGTCAGAGAGGCACTTTTGACAAGGGCATGCAGTGATAGAACAGGGGGTAAGGTAATTAAACTGAAAGAGGCAGGTTTAGATTAGAAATTCTTTACTGTGAGGATGGTGAGGCACTGGAACAAGTTGCGCAGAGAAGCTGTGGATGTTCCGTCCCTAGAAGTGTTCAAGGCAGGTTGGATAAAGCTCTGAGCAACTTGGTCCAGTGAAAGGTGCCCCTGCTCGTGGCAGGAGTGTTGTGACTAGATGATCCTTAAGGTCCTTTCTAATTCAAACCATTCTATGATTCATGATTCTTTCTGCACAGATTCCCATGTTTTTACTCTTTTTAGAATCTGACATTGCAACTCACAAAAATGTCTTCAAAGCATCTGTTTTTATTTCTGCTCAGATGGTCACCAGCCCTTGATCAAATCAAGAGCTTGAGTTCCTGGTCTCTTTATGACTGGATGTATCCATCTTGTACCTCATGCCCATATTTTAGATACCCCATACACAAGCATAATTCAGTTATTCAGCAAATTCCCATAAATTGCTCAACCTCGTATTACCATAATGTATTCTGTATTTATTAAAGAGGACACATGCAAAGGGGAGAATGAATAACTTTAAAGAGAAAAATCATTAAAAGCCAATCAGTTGCAATTTCAATGCTGAAAGTGACTGAATTAGTATTCAGTAGGTCTTATTTCTTTTCCCTCTAAACCTCGCTTGTTCTGATAAAAATAAATGCTTATTGCTTCTGCATCAATTCTGTCAACTTGGGGCATCTATTCAATACTTGGCCTCTGACCTGTTTAAGTTTGGGTAAAATGAAATACTGAGCTATCTCCTATTTAATCCTCAGCAGAGGAAAACACCACAGGAGTCATGACTGATGTTTTCACATAAAGCAGTTATCATGACATTACAGCATGCATATGGCAGACTCGTGAACATGTTAATAAAGAATCCAAGCTTTGCTGTCAATAAAGTTAAAAGATTCTCCTCTCCAAAAGCCACCCCACCCTCCCCAGTACCTCAAGGCAGTATGAATACATACAGGTGTGTGCATATATAGATGAAAATATAAATGTACACACACAAGTCCTGCATATTCAGAATATAGCTAATGCATTAATACATGTATTAGTGGAATACACCACTAGAAAGTGTATATTCATCACAGCGTAATGAAAGTCACATTCTAAAATGATTCATTTTTTAGGATTTGCTTTTCTGTGTTTTTTCTTGACAATTCCTTGCAACTGCCATTAGAATGCAAAAATGCACTGGAATGGTTTGTAAAGGATACTTTGCATAGAGTATTAGATTGGTAAGTATTTTCCAGGTCTGCATCTTAAACTGTTAATTATATCTATTTTAATTGATACCCAGCTACCACTTCATGATAAACATCTTTGTGTAAAGAAAGTTTTTCAGAAGTAGCTTAAACCTTTTATAAACGAAAAAATATTACTCCAGCAAACACTTCTCCAAGCCAAAGGGACTATACCCTGAGTTTGAAATGATTGCAACAGTCTTGACCAAAAGGCTTGCTTGATGCTTGGCTCTTCCACCTCAAAGATGTCAAGTTATCTTTAGACCTTGCTGATTTTTATCCATAACACAAATGACAATGTATTGCATGGGGAAGAGGGGAAACAAATCCCACCAGATTTCCAGAAATGTGTTACAAATGGCTCATAGGACTGATGGCACAAAATTTTAAACCAGAATTTTTATTACATGCTAATATGTGATTGACTGCAGGCTTCAAGTTCATCTAATGTGCATAATGAGAACAGAAAACATAACCTGGCAGAAGGCAAGGAAATTAAAAAGTTCTAGTGGCCCATTATTGAAACAAAGCACAAAAAACTGAAATAAAAGCTTTAAACTAGTTACTCACACAGGATCCGTTGTTTCATTAATGAAGAGCCACTTTATGACAAAGGGCATATATACAGACCAAATCCTTCCTCTTTTCCTTCACTTTCCTGCGAAAAAGCACCCACGTTGAGGTAGCGGGAGAGGAAGGAAGGACAGACTCTCTCTCTTCCATCTAGAAGGGCTTGCCCAGACCATTCGGGTTTTGTACATAAAGAAGACACAGGATAAGAGGCACAGTGTGTGCACTTTAACACAAGAACACAGCTGAATACTTATCAACCCCCTCCAGTAACTACCTCTGTACATTTGTGTGTTGGCAGACATGGAACATTAGTAAGGCTGTATAGGGGATTTCACAGAGATAAACCAGGAGTGCAATAGTGCAACAGCCCTGGCCCTGCAGCACAGACACCTGTTAGAACTCTGTCCTAGCAGACAGCTCCTTAACACAAGTCTTATTTTAAGTAATTTCTTATTTCTATTTTTCTATTTTATTTCAGTAGCATAGGAAGGACACATATTTGAAATTAACATAAATCCTTTAAAATAATTTTTAAATTTTAACTTTTTTTTCTATTTATTTAAACTTGCAGAAGAATACATGATGCATTCCAAACATGCAGCCAAGGAAAGCACTGAAAAAGAATTATAAAATCAAGTAATGCAGTAACAGCCAAATAAGCCTGTAATGGCCAAATATTTTCTCAGAAATTCTGTAAACAGATTGTGATTGGGACGTCTCAGGAAGAACTGTCTGAAAAAATAAGATTTCAAGAAACAAAATCCTAGAAAAATTGAAGCATGGTTGTTAGAAAACCATCTCTTTAAAATATCCACATTTTATACTTTGTATAAGCCTATTTAAGATAATCTGAACAAATGAGCCTTAAGAGTAATTGAACACAGAAATGGAAATGCTCATAGGGAGTGTCTCCTGGTGGCTTGCAGCCATTTAATTATTATAGAATGGTTTGGGTTGAAAGGGACCTTAAAGATCATCTAGTTCCAACCCCACTGCCATGGGCAAGGACACCTTGCACTAGACCAAGTTGCTCAAAGCCCCATCCAGCCTGGTGCTGAACACTTCGAGGGGCAGGGCATCCACAACTTCTCTGGGCAACTTGGTCCAGTGCCTCACCACTCATACAGTAAAGAATTTCCTCCAGTATCTAATCTAATCTAATCTAATCTAATCTACTCTCTTTCAGTTTAAAGCCATTATCTCTAGTCCTATCACTACATGCCCTTGTCCAAAACCCCTCTCCACCACTATTGCAGGCCCCTTTTAGGCACTAAGAGGCTGCTCTACAATCTCCCCAGAGCCTTCTCTTTCCCAGGCTGAATAACTCCAACTCTCTCAGCCTGTTGTCACAGACAAGGTGCTCCAACCCACTGATAATCTTTGTGCCCCTCCTCTGGACTTGCTCCAACTGGTCCATGTCTCTCTTATGTCGCGGTCCTCAGATCTGGATGCATTTCTGCAGGTGGGGTCTCACCAGAGCAGAGCAGAGCAGAGGGGCAGAATCTCTCTGGACCTGCAGGCTGTGCTTCACATCATGCAGCCCAGGACATCTTTGGCTTTGTGGGCTGCCAGTGCACATTGCTGGGCCATGTCCAGCCTCTCATCCACCAGCACCCCCAAGTCCTTTTCTCCAGGGCGGCTCAGTCCATTCTCTGCCCAGCCTCCTTTTGTGCTTGGGATTGCCCTTTCTCGGGTGCATAGTAGCTTGCTGTGCAGATTCCTCAAGGTAATAATTTAAATAATAAAATATCCTTGATTCTCATAGAAGCAAAATAAGAGAGAGACTACTTGATACGTTGTTCCTGGTAACCATGATTACAGATCAGTAACATGGAAAAAAGGATGAACCTTTTCCCCGTGTTCAGTTATTTCCAGATGCAAACAAGAACTCTCTTGAAACAGACACACATTTGGAATGTGAGTTCTAGTCTTTGCATATTGTAATACCTTTGAAGAGGTAACCATTTTACTTGACTTTGTTCCCTCTGTGCCAGGAGACAGCAGAGCATGTTTCCAGACACGTAACTCACAGCAAGAAGAATTTGACAAAGAACAGCTGAAATTCTCATCTATATTGAAGCTACCTGCAGTAGACCAGAAGTGACAAAAGCATGTTGACTATGATTCTTTTGCTCTTTCATTCCTCCATTTCCCAAATATTACATGTTCTTAACTCTGTGTTGCCAAAGATTAAACCTCAGGTTACTAAGTAATATTCATATACATTGAAAAGCACTTAATTTATGCTCCAAAGCAATAAACTATATAAAATCTTTTCTATAGGGCCTCTGAAGGAATTCTACCATCTTGTTTGACGCTATTGGCCAACAATAAAATTTAGATGCAAAACAGTCATGCAACAGTAATACATTCACTGAGTCTTCTCAAAAAGCATTTTCAAGACAGTTTTGAAAGGACAGAATGAAAAGAGGTTTACAAATCCAGTATGTTTTAACTCGCCCAGGTAAAAGTAAAGAAAAGCTTTTCAATATTGGATATACAATACAGTCCTGCTGTAAGGAGAAGGAAAATCAGGTTCCTTGAAAGGCTTCTGCATTTGGAGGGTTTTTGCACGCCACAATTGCTTGCCTCCCTCTTGTTATTTAATCAGTTCACTGATACAAATCCGGAGAATTTCCAGGACAGTCAAAACAATCACAACTAAAGAAACACTTATTCTTCTCTCAACAGATTCTTAGAGTTCTGAAATAATATTGGTAGGGAGATGCAAACTAAAAGGCTGCTTGTATTTGTGTCTTAGTACTTTGGTACCACAGATGACAGCAGGTTTCCTGCCAGTACACAACATATTAGGCATTCTTTGCTACGGATCTGTAAGCCAACTATGAAAAAAGCCTAACCCAGGGTGAAGCTGTCACAACTGACTCTTTGGTTTAAATGTATTCACAATGCCAATTTATAGTAAGAAACAAAAATCTTCAGATACAACTACTCAACTCAATTAACCATACCAATTTGTTACACCAAAGCATCCTCATTGCCCTGAGTACTCTCACATTGCAAATACACCATGTTTTGACTTGTGCATCATAGACAGAACAGTTAAGTGACAATGCAGCATTTACAGTGGCATCTGAGGAAGAAGCAGCACCTCTGAGTTTCCCATCCCACGTTAGAACACTGGTGCTTTTTCTGTCAGCCATTTTCTCATTGTAAATGAGTCACTTGAAATGAAGTATAAAGTCAAATGAAAATGGCACAACTGAGAGTATAACCAGACCTTAACTAATAGCACTCGATGTATCATTGCCAGCTATACATTGACCCTTACTTTGCTTCTGGAAAAGGTACTAAAGTGTATTCTAGAATTGTGAACAGATTTTACTGCAAGGATAAATAAATATCCAAACCAATAATCTAATATGTGCATAAACAATAAAACTGCTCCATTTAATTACCTGTAGAAGAAACATAATAACCCATTCATTTCACTCACATTTCACTCAAAACTACTGAATGTCAAAATATCAAATCAGTTTTTTGGTTAACAGTATTTGAACTGGAGATTTTTTCCTTTATGATACATTCTACTTTGCATATCATATGCTTGTAACTCTTTATCTGACTATTTTTTTCAGAGGTAAACAGTGGCATTTAAAAACAGAAGTGAATTCTCAAAACTCAGAAGTACAGAGAATAAAGTCACTTGGAAAAAGCAATGCATTAATCTATTCACCTATGCAATAGCAGCCTCTGACAATTACTTTGACAAAGATGTTAATGCAGAAGACATTTTTCCATAGCTCTGAAAAAGCTTACTTCCATGGCAGCAAAGTCAAAAAACTCTCAATTTCTTACAGAAAAATTCTAATGAAGAAATTTAGATTCCCCTGTAAAACATCCCCTTTTTGATTTTCAGCAAATTGTACTGAACTCATCAGATTGTCTACCTAACCAGTTCTATAACAAATTGTTAACACAAACTACAGCAGAGCACACTGAATAATTAATTTCCAGAGTTCACCTTTATTAAAAACAAGGTTTTTGTTGTGAGAACAAATAATCTCTCACTCGTAGCTTGAAAGCCTAAGATAGGATCATTGGCTTCCAGGGTTGCTACCAGCTGCTTAGCAACCTGCCCTACTTGTCTTCCTTCCTTCCTGTTGTAGAGAACTGTGGCCAGAGGAGTCGGCTGGCGATAGATGAAAACTCGTCGCAAGCACTCGCAAAGAGCAGCGTAGGAGTAATCTGGAGCACAAGCCATGAACTTCTTGTCTTGTTTCGATGCTTGGACATAACCTATACAGTCCAAAACCGAGTAGATGGGATAAGTAATATATATGTGTTTCAACAGAACTTTAACTGGTTGATAAAAACCCAAGCTTAACTTAAAAAATAATACTCAATTGGTAAAAACAAACAACAACAAAACAAAACAAAAAACCCAACAAAACCAAAAAAACTCCCACAAACAAACCACCAAACCATTCTTATTACATAAGCCAGTACTTTCTGAAGGAATGCATTAACCAGTTTAATCAGTTTAATACCAATACACAATTCTCGTGTACCTCATCTTAACTGGTGTTTTGGATACATATGTATAGCAAGATACTCTTCCCACATCTGGCTCCTCTCTGCCTCACCAGGTCTTTCATTTTCTCAGCAGGATCGTAAGGCACAGACATGGTCCATATGGGCAATCTTGGCCCAGTATTAGCAGTCTAAGCAGAATAGATCTCTTCTCTCTCCTCATTTCCCAGTGGGCAATTAATTACATTTAAAAATGAAGATTTCTGAGTCTACCTAATCTTGAGCAGACACTTAAAACTTGTCTTCTGTTTAGAAATGACTAAAAAAAAGAGGTTTTTTTTAACACATTTTAATTTCTGTTACTATTCACTCAGAAGGAAAAAAAAGCCTCCGTTTTCCACTGTCATTACAGGACTCCAGTAGCAAACAGATTAATTTCAGACTGATTTCCTTTCACACTTCTGAAAAGAGAATTGAGATACAATCTTTGCAAAGTGATCTACCATCTTTCTGAAAGGTTATTTGCTTCACTTCCATTGAACAATGCATGCCAATGGTTATCACATGGGACAAGAAGACAGGAAAAATCTAAAGGTGACTTATTGAAACACCTTACCATAAGATTACATAGACCTAGACATATAATCAATTAACTGCAGCTATTGCCCCGACAATGTCTGTGAGAGTGTTAAGGTGGTGATTATGCTTTTCAGTCTAACTCAAGGTCACTTAGCCAAGGAACTCTCCTTTTTACTGTGCAGTACTGTGCTTACATCCTATACATGGTCTGAAAAGGCTTGTTTTCATCCCAGGGCATAAACATTTTATTTCTATGTTCTCTTATTTCTAAAATTAAGCTACCATGCCTCTATCAACAGAATTATAATAACTTTCAATTCAGACTTAAGTAAGTGAAATATCGACATATGCCATAGCAGAAGTATTCAGATAGAAAAGTCTCAGAGGTGTGTGACACAGAAGTTAATTTCTTACCTAAAGCATTAAAAGTTGCAATGTGTTCCCACATATTCTCTGGTTGGTCAGAGTGAGGCTGCCAGAGAAGAGCATCAACATCATGCCTCAGGCAGAAGCATGGCATTTCTCTGGGATTCACAACAACTGAGAAAAGATACTGGTTGCTTCCAAGATTAATCTGAAAACAAAACAAATACAAAACATTGATTCAAAGCATAAATAGCAGATTCTGTTATACATACTGCCAAAGTTAGATGATCAACAGTTTTGTGTTTGTTAGTTGACAAAATGTTTGAATACATTATGCTGCATCCCACCAATCAACAGCTCAATACACCACAGGTGCCTTACGCATTTCAAGGAGATGCAATTAAGTTTGTTAGAGTAATATTTAGAGAAACATTATGTCCGCTGCACCAGCAAATAGGAATGAGTTTTGTGCAAAAATGGTTTTCTAGGACAGATCCTAACCTACAACTTTTGATGTTAAGAAAAGATGCTTTCTAAGTAATCACATCTGCTTTTCTGCAGGGCTAACAGAGAAGGAAATACTGTCCCTCTCAGGTAAAAGCTGCCAAGCACTGAAACAAGCATTAATTAGAATACTGAAATTATGAAATGTCAACATTTTTTAATTTACTCACAATCAAGTAATTACTAAATTTTAGATGAGCACACTTGTCAATAAAAATGTTTGTAGGAGTTTTGGGTAAAAAGCTGGACCAGCCACAGTTCTGAAGGAAAAGGCCTTGTAATTGCTAACAAGAAACCCCAAACAACATGAAAGAAGAACTAAATCAAAGTGAAAATACATTCCTGTATGCTGAAAAATAAACTGAAATACTCATATTACTACATACTTCAACAAGGACCAAACCCACAAGCTCCCACAGAAGAGGCTGAAATTAGTATTTCCTACCCACAGTTACTGTCCTTTGACCATAACGCTTTCAACACATTAGCCTCTGAATTACTTTTATGCCACCCATTTTAAGAACTCTTTACAAGAACCCTGGAGTTCAAACTTGCTCCACAATGTCTTGCTGCCTGCTAAAAAGCAGCCTTTCTTGATCCTATGATCTCATGTTCCTCCTGATTGTCAACACTACTGTCGATGCCACAGACATCAGTTTTGTTTCTGTGTGAGAACTGTGGACTGAGTCTTATGCAAAAAGTGGGAAAGTTAATGGTGTAAATTTTGTATGTAAGAGTGCAGTAGAAGTTGTGTTACAGCTCAGAGATTCCTATGTGGGATAAAGCTGCTGGGGGTGAAGCTCAATCAGGTATTACACTTGTGCCTTATCATCTCACTGATTGCTTTAAGCAGTGCAGCTTTCCCAGTTAACAACCAAAAGAAAATGTCTGGGAGACTTTGGCCAATGCATCAGGCTTAGATACCATCTGTCTAACTCATTCAAGGCCAAAGAAACCATTTTCAACATGTCTGGTCTTGAATGTGTGTAATGTCTCTGGGGCACAAACTTCTTACCCTTCAGTGCGAGAAGCAGCAGTTTAAGCTGAGTTATTTAGAACTTTATCCGGTCTGGTCTTGAAAATCTCAAGGACAGAGGTTGCACAACTTACTAGGCAACCCAAACTGTGCTACAACCATGACGTAGTTATTGCTTTCATCCAGTTTTAATCTCTTGTTTCTATTGCTAGAAACATCTTCAAAAAAATCCCAAGACCATGAGTTAATCTGTAAGGTTTTCACAGGATTTTGTTGTTTCCAACTCTAGCAACAGACCAGATGAAATCCTAACTTAATGTTAGTCAGGGTTCCTTACAGCCCAGATCAAGCCCACTATTGAAGCAGTTTCCCCCAGTCTGTTATTTTCAGTGCGATTGATAAAGAAGTATTATAAAGTCATCTATGCTCCAGCTTCTTAGTAAAAAAGGTCAGGTTTCTACCAGGCTGTCTGAAAAATTACTGAGGAAAATGCAAACTAAGTCATCTAAAGAATTTTATGCCACTGAAAAAGATCCTTTTCTTACAATTATTGTGATATAACTTTGGCTTTTCAAATCGCTCACTTGTATATGTATTTTTTTAATCAGAACAAAAGGAACTTTGCTTTTATATTAAAATGACATTGAAGGACGCATATGGGTTGACAATTACTGTTGCTACTGTGATTTGATATTATGTGAGAAATTTATGTGATTTCAATAGTCTACAGGTTTTTGTACCAATAATAGAAGTCAAATTCCAAATTAAACAATGTTTTGAAGTACTTCTGTAGTAATTTGCAGTACTTACTATATGAGTGACTTTCAAGGTATCGCCATCAAATCTGCACAAGCTTGCACCATCTTCAAGAAAAGCATCACATTCTTCTAATTCTTGAGCATTACAAGGTGGGTTTTCCTTTTCAGGGTTTGGATTCTGAAAAAAAGAATGAACTACACTGAAAATTTAAACTACTGAAAAAAATATATATTAATCCTTTTTATAACAAAAAAAAAATTGAACATGAAGAATCATTTGTATATCCATACATACTGAAAGATTAAGCTATTATGTACTTACTCAAAATTAATAGAATGATTTCTGCTGTGGAGGACAGCATGAGTGGTAGGTACAATAAAATCAATTTCAGTTTGAGGAAAGGTATATAAGCCTACTAAACCACGGACAATAAATTTCCTTCTTTAAGTAGCAAAAGTATACAACCCTGAAAACATATGCACATTTAGTAAATGTACATCAGCGAAAGCTTGCTTCAGCCTGCCATCAGAAATGCTATTAAAAAAAGTATTAATTCATTTTGTAAGCAGCTCTAAATACATGACATATTTTAGTTTTGCTAATAATAATTTTAATTTATTAAAATCTATTTAAAATTCATGAAAACTAATGATTAAAAAATCCTCACTTTAAGCTCAGTGTGAGGTACAGAAGAAAAGTAATTTGAAGTTCCAAATAAATCTATGGTCAAAAGATATACTACAATATATTGCTCACAAATGCTGGGGGAGAGACAAGGGAAATCAATCTGGAGTACTAAATAGAATTTCTTTTAATAACACTTTTCAGCCTTATTAAAAGCAAGTAACAATCGAAACCTAATATATCAAAATCCACAAGGAGTCACACTTCACAAGTTTCAGATGAGATGCCATTTTCTAATTAAACCAAGTATCAAGCAAATAGCAGCTAAAAATTACATTTTACTTCAAGCAGACTTCCTGTACAACAATAATTCCAGGAAGTTCATGAGTCATGTTTATAGCTTCCTAAATTTTCCTTTTAAACATGTCATTTACACTCACAGTCTGTAGGTCAAGTACAGCACCCCTAGGAAGACAGTATAAAAGTTTTGCTAACCTATTGATAAACAAGAATCAGACATCTTTCAAAATCATTTAAATTAATTGCTTTAAAACAAACTGCCACATCCTAAACAGGAGGAACAAAGTTTATTTTCAATGTTAAATCAGGCTTCTGTTTGGTGCACAGACATCATCATATAAGTTAAATTCTGTCCCCCTTGAAGATGATTTTACTGTTCAAAGCACATTCACAGCTCTAGTGCCATTAGTTTGTTAACAGTTTCGATTAAAAATGAATGTAGTTAGGACTCTAAGTAGTGAATGAATTGATGAGCTGGGTCAATGCAGTGCAAATTGAATTATCAAGAAAAGACAACGTGCAAAAGTACAAGAATTTCAAATGTTTGGTTCTCAACTCTTTACCATTACTTCAGAGGTAAGATGCATCAGGCTTTCAGGTATTTCGGAGCACTGGGAAGAGTCCATAACAAATTCCCCTCTTGTGTCACCGATGATTAGCTCTGGCCACCGGGATCCCTCATTTTTCTTAATCAGAGAAATTTCCAGACTAAAATGCAAAGACAGGACAAAGAATAGCACATGAAAACACAACATCCATTTGTCAGATTAGTCAAAAAGCTCTAAATGTAGATAAGAGCACTTCTCTTCACACTGAACTAATAATGAAAATCACATAACAGAAACCATTAGCATTCAAATTATAAAATAAACTATTCTAACAAAATATATCCTAAAGAAAAACAGGCCAAGTATGGGATTTCTATTAGCCTAAACACAAACCTCAGGGTTTTGAATGCAAGTGCAGTTTACCCTGAAGCAGTCTCATTAAAATATTTCAAATATGGCAGCAAAATCACTTGTAAAGTAATCTATTCAAAGACTGACAGAAGTTTACTACAGAGGTTTATTTGGAACATAAGTACTTAAGTGTGCTTTTTTACCTCTATATGACATCTGGGACAAAAATATTGGTATTTTATAGACCTCAGAAATACCACAACAGTTAATTATCTATACTGTCTATCTAAAATCATATCTCACAAGAGATAAGATTTCTGTAACATGTAAAAAAAAAAAAAACCAACAACAAAAATGAGAACCCAGTATAATCACTAAACTGTTAGGAATAACTAATCAAGTAAACAAAAAATAAGACACAGCCTGATGCACCAACATAGTAATTCCATTTAAATACTGTGTTGGACAAACACATAGATAATGATAAAACTGAAGTCAGTTTCATTATACTCGCTTTTTAGATACACTTCTAGGATCTCCAGCAATGACAGCTGTAGTATACCTGACAGAACACCCTCTAAGTTGCTGCACCATAGCAGCAACTATTTAGTAAACTCTGAATCAGTTTCCAAAGCAATTACACTGGTATTAGGAATAGCATACTTTTACAGAAGATGTTTGGAGAAAGTTTTAGACTTCTAATCAATCAATTTATAGCAGAGCTGCAGCAGGAACATTAAGAACTGAGTGCAACTTATCACACTGAAACATGGAATTACTCTTTCTCATTAAAATAGAAACCTGAGATTCATGCAGTAACACTCACTTGAATGAGTAATTAAAAAATCAAGTTATTCAGATAAGTTATTTTTCAGCATGATACCTAATAACCAACAACCCCACACATTTTAATCACAGTCGAATTTTAATATACAGTAATAGTATAATCTATATAAAAACATTAGTCCCTCTAATTTTTTTTGAGAATTACTATCCTTTACAGTTAACCTTTTGGAAACTGCAAAAAGCCAACTTTATCACAACTCAAGGGGTAGCCTTTGTTTTAGATAAACAGCTATCAGCTGTTGAGTGGACCACCTGGTGGTGTACATGTTTCTTCTTGAGTTCATTAAAGAGTGTAAGTATCTCTGAGATAACCAGGCCAGCATGGCTAAGTGGAGACACAGCTCAGCCCTCACAAAAGAAAAACCTGACTGTCTTCGGGAACGCTGAATTATTTTTTTGCACCCTCTTCATTCTTTCATACTTTTATTTCAGAATGAAAAAAACCCCTAAAGTTTACCTCTCAAATAAAAGCACAAACATTTCTATTTGAGATCTACAGCATTTTAAGTGCACCCAGATTAATTTTCTATAAGGCACATCATATATAACGGATTAGGAAAATATAATAAGGAATTTATAAATCAAACCTAAAGAACTGCTGTTGTATTATTACCAAAATGCTTGTTTGTGGAAAGTTGAAGAGAAATTATCAATACAAACAACAAGGTACATTCAGACAAATCAATCCTGAAATATAGTGAAAAAAATAATTGTTGAACCAATTAAGTTTACTCTTCTTACAAATCTATGTTTAACATTTTGATACCTGCGTGGGTTTTTTTCCTGGCAAATAACTGCAAAAGGAAGGGATTACTTTCACAAGTAGATAAAGAAGCAGTATGGAGACAGCAAAAGCCAGTGAACTGTTTTCAGGAGAGGAGACATTCTTGCAAGAAGGGAAATGTGGTGTAGCATTAAATGAGATCATCCCAGAAGGGCCAGAAGTCAGATATGGTGTATGCTTTTAAATCATTTCCTATCAATAGGAAAACTAAAAAATACATACAATACCTTTTGTCCTCTCTAATTATCCATGTGCAGCTTTCATGGTCCACAGATGAATAGAGTTTTCCTTCCATTAAAGGAGGCTGGTCTTTCAGCATAACACATATATTATCAGGGGAAAAATGTATTTTTATGTCATCTTTAGTGATGTCTTGAGGCAGGTGAACTGTTACTGTCACATCATCTTCAGTCTGCTGCCAGTAGTATAGAGGGTCTACAATTGGAAACATGCAGGAAAATACAGACTAGATTACAAGTATTTCTGGATTCCACAGCATGCAATGCTGGGGCATACGGAATTTTGTGAAAGACACTGCGTTTTTGAAAGAGTAGAAATTAACTTTTACTGTGATCAATTTACACAAAATACATTCTGATCATAAAATGGAGAAACACCTTAACAATCATTTGTGTCCCTCATTTGGAAAGTAATTTATATTCATGTCTGTACTCAAATATGCTGATAGTTATACAGTGGGCATTAACTGTTACTCTTAAGTTTAGTGTAGCATTATGAAACTGGAACCCAAAATGTACTTAAATACAATGAAACATTAATGATTAATAATTTGGTTGAAGAGACATCAGGTGAAGTATACTGACTGATGCTAGAACTATATGCCATTCAGAGATATGAACACTTTTTTCTTATATATTGTCCCAAAAGCTACATTGACTACTCAATAGAAATGATTTTATAAGAAGAAGTAGTCTTAATCTGCCTCAGCTAATGGAGATGAAATAGAACTGCTTGCCCAGAGGTAGTGATTGGCTTTTTCTACTGTGTCTAGAATCTGTCTGATTATTAAACTGCTAGAAGAAAAGGCCTTTTAAGATAAATTTTAATACAAAAGGAATATTATGACAGCATGAGTGGGTAATGCACCGTTGGTCACAGAAAATACAAATACAGATGAATACATTTTCTAAAAAACATCTTGTACAAGTTACCTCTCTGTTTTGAGAAAAAGTGAAGTATGGGTTCCCCGTGAAAGCTCTCAAGTCATCACAACCCAACCCAAGATTCCACTGATCAAAGCTTCATACCAGCAACTGTGATTCGGGAAGGACTCTTGTACTATTGCCCTTTGCCCCAACTGCCCTGGTTGCAATGCAGTCAACAGGTGCTACAATTATACTTCCCCAGAAACTACTACCATCTGAGACTTGGCAGCCTTCAAAATTCTAAACACTGACACAAACTGTATCTGATATTAAAAGCCCATTATGCCTGCAATTTTATATAACAGTGCAACTAAAATTAGAGCCTACATTAGGTTTAGCAAACCTAATGTAAAAGGCAACTGCATAGACACTGCATTATGGTGCTCAGTGCACTGAACTCCTTTGCCTCAAGGTTTATGTGTACAGACTGTTCTTAATAAAATTACAAGTACAACATCACAGTTGTCACAGTGTTTAACACTGTTAAATTCCAGAAATTTGATCCTTTCATATTGTTTTTCAAATAGGTTTTCATACTATTGACAAAGATTGTGCTAGTATCCTTCAGTTAGGATTTGTTCATTAACCAATACCTGATAGGCAGAAGCAAAAATAAAATATGAAATGATCCAACATAATTACATAAACATACATATTATGGAGATCAGTGATACTTAAGAATAAACAACTCTATTAACACATTTTTACATACTTAGTATTGTTTTGAGTGCAAAGAAAAACAAGTATGAATGCCTTCTGTGGAAGTTACTACTTTTTCTAAACTCCTTTCCCACTGGACAAAAGAGAATCTTTTACAGGAATCTCATTCTTCAAAAGAAAAATATTTTTTAAAATAATTATTTAGATTTTAGAAAGGCAGGAATAAATTACATAACAGAAAGCTTTCTGATGAACAACAATTTGGGGAGGTCAATGCCCCCACTACCATCTAGGAAGACTGGCTTCTTAATTTGACTACTTCAGACAGACACCTAAATTTAGGTGTTAGCAATCCAATACCAAAAAACTTATAGGTCTTTTTGCAAAACATCGTTTAAGTGTCTCCTATCCAAAAAAGAGGTCCTAATATAGGTTTATGCACAATACAACTTCCAACAGTAAAGGGAAACAAACAAACGAAAGTCAATCTGTCCAGAACATAAATACTAAACCATTTATTCCTAGAGTTCCCAAACAAATGCTAAACTAACAAGGTATGTTCTAAATCAAAGAAGAGAGCAGCCTATCATCACCTGTCAGACTAAGTCTTACCTTTCTTTTCATTTGATACTTTTGCATCATCATTTTCTTCTAATTTGTCACTTTCATTTTGCATAAATGTGAATGGTTTGTGGGAAACAATCATTAGACCATCCCCACTTGGCTCTATTGCTGCATAATGGGGGACTGATTTTCCTTGCAAAACTCTCCTTTTAACAATTTCATATCTTTGATCACCTATAAAATAAAATTTTTAAAAAGTCATGATATATTTCTAAAAGACAAATTATTATCTAAGGAACACATCACATTTAAAAATACTAAGCAATCCTACCTGTTAAATCACAGTACCATGGTTTTCCAATGTGTTATACTGGATTAATCTAAGATTGCCTTTTATTCTTATGATGTCTTTGCTGATCACAGCTAGCCCAGCACAGCCTCTGTACATACATTTTTTTTCTTGTAGAGAAGGTCAGAAGAAAGCTAAGCATATCACATTTTCTGAATCTCATAAGGCAGCATGGTGGTTCCTCATTTCAAGCTTTTACAGCAAGTACTCCTAAAAGTTTGGTTAATGAAAGAAAACCAACTTTGAAAGGGTATATACCTTTGTTACAGTCCTCTGAAGTACCACAGAAGATATGAAAAGACCTAACTACTGCCACCATTCTGATTCATTTCTATGCTTCCATTTTTTTGTTCTTTGGTAACAGAATAGTGGTGGGTGTGATCCCTTTGTCCAGTCTACCAAACAGGGCAGAGATGTCCCAGTTGTTGGTGTCAAGAGACATAACCATGTTTTAAGGCTTTGCTTTGATGAAGCCCCGATTTTGGTAATTTAAGAAATGGCTTGTTCATTAACTACTTACTTCTACTACAGTCTGATTTAATAAACTGCACCCACAGGCACAGTTTCAAGAAAAGTCAAGCAACAGCAATTGACTACTGATGAAAGAGAATGTAAGGTATTGTAATTCCTCAAAACAACTTTTATCTTTGAGACTGGTTCATACATCAGTTTGATTTGTGAGATGCTTGTTTAAATGAAATCAAAATTTATTTCTCTCTTCATAATTAAGGATTGCTTTCAATTTTGTTATTTACATCTCTACTGACAGTAATTTCAAAAATTTTCTGTTCCCTGGAAATGCTGGAGAACTGGAAAGACTTTTTGAAAGATTTTTAAATCCACTTTTATGGATTCCAAGAATATTTGTCATAAGTCATAAAACACGCAACGTAAAAAAAATTATGAGAGTGTACAGTATTAAAAAACATAAAAAAATTCTGTGTTGGTGCTCTTATTAAGTAGCAGTCTTCAGTTCTCGACTGGCAGTGTTACTGATTTAGTTTTTCTTCTAAGTTATAACCAGTAATGTTCAGAGGTTTCTTTCTCTTGCTGAGCTGGCCACAAAAGCCTAAGGCAGTTGGTCTCATGTGGCTTTCTCAGAAATATTTCCATCATCCAAGGTTTCAACAGCAGAAAATATAACTAAAGCTACTGAGGGCAACACAGCTGGTGAAGGGCTGGAAAGAATGTCCTACCAAGACTAGATGAGGACTTCAGGCTTGTCTAGTTTGGAGAAAATGAGGCTGAGGGGCAACCTCATTGCTGTCGACAGTCTTCCTAGGGAGGGGAGAGGAAGATGCTGAGCTCTTCTTCTCGGTATCCAGTGACAGGACATGTGGGAATGGTTCAAAGCTGCACCAGATGAGGTTCAGACTGGACATCAGGAAGCACTGCTTTCCTGAGAGGGTGGTTAAACACTGGAACAGGCTTCCTAGAGAGATGGTCAAAGCCCCATCTGTCAGTGTTTAGGAGGCATTTGGACAATGCTCTTAACAACAGGCTTTAACCGGTCAGGCAGCTGGACTAGATGACTGTTGTAGGTCACTTCCAAATGAACTATCCTATTCTATTCTATTCTATTCTATTCTATCCTATCCTATCCTATCCTATCCTATCCATACTATATATGTAGGAGCTGGAAGAACATTTGGCTAGTAACATCAAAGTATGCAACCAACTGCTTTAGTTCAACTAGTTAAAGATCTTGTTTCTATCAGTATCGAAATTCTGTTTCCTGGAACATAATGAGCAAGACTATATCACAGTCATTCCAAGAAGGTCTATTAATTTAATCCACACATCTTTAAATCAGACAGTGAAACATGGGGTCTTCCATCCTTTATGTAAATCATGATATTTAATGTACATATATATATGGTCATATTGAATATATAAAGTATCATTTGTCAAACTTTATTAGGATAAAATATTAATTAGTAGGTATTAACATACTAATAAGTTTTCAATGTGTTGCTCTAAAATTAACGGAATAACTTCATACTCTTACGGCAGGAAAACTTAGAATATGCAGTATTTACTTTTTATAAAGGTCTTACAGGTCTACAGGTCTTATATTTATCTCATACTAATTCCAATCCCACTACATCATTAATTGGAAGCTAAAAAAAAAATCAACAAAAAAACATAACCAAAGACTCACATCCAGCTGTACAATATTTTAAAAAATACAACAAGATGCAAGTTAGGAATAGAATCACACACAGAATCACCAGGTTGGAAGAGACCTTCAAGATCACTGAGTCCAACCCATGCTCTAACACCACCTCAATTGATCTTTTTTAAACACATCCAGGGATGGTGACTCCACCACCTCCCCAAGCAGACAGTTCCAGTACTTTATCACTCTTTCAGTAAAAGCTTTTTCCTAACATCCAACCTAAATTTCCCTTGGTGCAGCTTAAGACTGTGACCTCTTGTTCTGTCAGCTGCGGCCCGGAGAGAGACCAAGCCTCACCTGACTATAACCACCTCTCAGGTAGTTGCAGAGAGTCATAAGGTCACCTCTGAGTCTTCTTTTCTCCAGGCTACACAACCCCAGCTCACTCAGTTGTTCCTCACGGGGCTTGTGTTCCAAGCCCCTCACCAGCCTTGCTGCCCTCCTTTGAACACGTTCAAGCATCTCAATGTCCTTCCTGAATAGTTCCGTATAATCTCGATTTTGCAAGACCAAGCTAAACAGAAATTGCGTTTCATAACATTCAAGTAAAGTTCTACCTTGTTTTCTAATTATCTTAACCACACAAGTGTAAAACTTTACTTCTTCCTGTTTTTCAAATGTCTGTCAGAATTTAGACTTACAACCAATAACTTGATCTCAAAATGTAAGAAAAAGTTACCTATGTAAAATCTAAGCTGAAGTTTTGTGGAAAAGAAATATCAGAACCTGTGGAAAAGTAACTTCTAAGACAAAGAATAAAAGCATGATTTTTATTTTTTTAAACATTACTCACCAGTAATATAAATGTAAAACACTTACCCTCTTTCTTTTCTGCAATTGTAACCCATTCCAAGGTAACATGAAATCCACTTCCTTTTGTGTCCAGTTCATCTTTTTCTACCCTAAGCAGCAGCACAGCTAGTGAATGTGCATCCGATTTTACAAATGAAACACTGTGTGCCACAATAAATGGACTTCCTAGTTCTTCATTAAACACAATCTAGAAGACAAAAATGTAATAAAAACTCAGTTAAAGCTGGAAGCCTTGCTCTTTTACAGAAAGCAGGGAAGGGTTTCAGTGAATGTCAAATCAGTAACAGTTTGTGTCCCACAAATCTCTGTGCCAGTATGAACCCACAAATGTCATACATTTCTGGTTCCTCCTTCTGTGGCTATCAAGCTACTGTACTGAAATGTTTTAAAACATTATTGTTTATATTGAACAATCACTATAAGAGCCCATTAAACAAAGCACAAAGATCCCCAAACCTGTCTGCATTGTGGCTGTTTAGTACTGCAATAAATAGAGGTACAGCAACTGATGAGCATAACAGGGTCCATAAACACTGCCTATCAACTGGGCAAAGAGTCTCACACTCAAGATGAAAATGTAGGCATTTCCCCAAGGCCCTCATTAGTTCTCTAGATACTTCAACATTCTGAAAATCTTTGTAGACCTTGACATGTACAAACAAGAAGACAAAAAGGTCCAAGCCATCACTGCCAGTGTTTAATTATCAAACGTGCCATTATTTAGCTTTGCAAAGAGATCCCATTTTCCTCTTCTAAGAAGTAAGAAACAAAAAGCTATAATGAAATGAAGGAAAATAATATTCATGTTTAGGAGAAGCTAGGGTCAGAAGTTCTTGAATTTTTATTTATGTACATGGATTGGAAAAGTCCATCCAATACTTGGATGTTACTAGGTAGGCAGAACACATAAATATTACTGTCCTATTGAAAGGCTAATAAGCACCACTGTGAATATAAAATGTCATTACTTATGAACTTAAAATTATAAATTTCATTAATTCATGAAAATTATTTATATTCTATGAAAATTATTTCATTAATTTCATACAAAGGACTCCACATCTTATAGCATGAGACATTTGGTACCTATAGCTGGAAGTTTTAATTCTAAAAAACAGGTATTCCAGCTTTTTTCAAAAAGTACTCATTCAGCAAAAACCCATGAAGATAAAAACAAAATGAATCCAAACAACAGGGAAGAAGAAGAAAAGAAATATTATTTGCTAGAAGGTTAACATGTGAAAATGAAAGAACAAATGAAAGAATAAATTACAAAGAATTCAAGATGCAGTGGCTGAATGAGTATAGACTCAATCCAGCTGTTGTTACTGAAACCTGACAAAGTTTGAGGATTTATGGGGTTGTGATATTAACACAACTTTAAACCACTGGGTGCCCCACATACTCAACAAGTCAATTTATATGGCAGCAGATCCTCACATATAAATCTCATATTTTTGTTACACTGACAACTTCAACATAACTTATTTATGTGTCAGCATTCTCACGCACAACAGAATAAAAACCAGTTGGTATTTATTATGAAGCATCTAAAAACAGGATGATCAATTTACTTTACTGAACTCTCAAAAGATGTAGAAAAATGAGCTAATCCATCATGTGGAAATCTTCCACTTCAATATGTACACCTACGTTTCCGCCAGTACTAAAACATCTGTGGTTTCTTGGGAAACTACCCTCTAATAAAGAAAACAGTGCAATATGTGGGCACTTTTTACCAGATTCATCTTTCATAAACAAAGAGGAACTAACCACAGAACATGAGACTCACAATTTCAGGCAGAAACGTAACTTAATTATATTTGTTGTGTCCAAGCAGGATAACGAATACCATTATTAATGCAGTTAACATCACTTTGATAGGGATGTATGTACAACTCCTAAATACGTTATTACAAGACGTACCTCCCACTTTTCAGATGCACTGCTTCCACGCTTGCCTGATTTAATTAAATACAGTCTTCCTGTACCATCAGAAAGGGTAACCCATGTGGAGGATGAGAAATGCATTGAGGCACAAAGGCGGTTATCACATGCAGTCAAGTCTGTAGGTAGCCTGAAAACTTCTCTTGGTTTTTGTAGAGCAGTGTCCTATAAACAAAAAGTCATGAACTAAGACTTCATGAAGTATTTATTAATTTCAGTAAATATTACAGGCAAATTAAGAATAATAAATCTTAGTAGCAATTTACCAGTTTTGCGTGTCATTGAGCATATTTGGGAAAAAGTGGGTAGCAAGCGTAATTCCCACATATGTGGAAAAGGTGGTGCGAATTCATCGAACTGGTTTCTATGAGTGTTTTCTAACTGATATTTCAGCACTTTTATTCTTCAACTTTACAGCAGTAATTATATTGTGTATTAGAAAAGGCTTTTATTTTCCCCTAGCATTCCTATATAATAATCACTTACCTCAAATAATTCTAGTCCCAGTAAAAATGTGGAGACTTAAAAAGAAGTGAAAGCCACAGAATTGTATTCGAACTAGCACATAAAACTCACCTGTAAATTTAAAAGAATTTTAGCTTATTCTGTTGCACAACTGGCAAATACAATTTCTCAGCCTTCCTAGAGTGGTCACTTTATTCAGTAAGTTAAGACAAGTAAGACCTGTGATTAGCCAGCAAAGAAAAGCTGTGCTAATTCATACCATAATTAAAAATAACTTTTCCATCACATTATTATTATACTATGGAGTTAAATCCAGTTGGCAGCCAGTCACTAATGGTGTTCCCCAGGTCTTAGTATTGGGGCCAGTCCTGTCTAATATTCTTATCCATCATCTGGATGAGGGATGTGAGGGTACCCTCAGTCAGTTTGCAGATGACACCAAATTGGGCAGGATTGTCGATCTGCTGGAGGGCAGGAAGGCTCTGCAGAGGGATCTGGGCAGGCTGGATCAATGGGCCAAGGTCAATTGTATGAGGTTCAATAAGAAAAAGTGCTGGGCCCTGCCCTTGGGTCACAACCACCCCATGCAGCACTCCAGGCTGAGGGCAGAGTGGCTGGAAAGCTGCCCAGTGGGAAAGGACTACGAGTGCTGGTCAACAGTAGCTGAACATGAGCCAGCGTGTGCCCAGGTGGCCAAGAAGGCCAATGGCATCCTGGCCCGTATCAGAAATAGTGTGGTCAGCAAGATTAGAGAAGTGATTGTCCCCCCGTACTGGGCACTGGTGAGGCTGCACCTCAAATTCTGGGTTCAGGTTTGGGCCCCTCACTACAAGAAACACACTGAGGGGCTGAAGTGTGTCCAGAGAAGGGCAATGGAGCTGGGGAAGGGTCTGGAGCACAAGTCCTATGAAGGAGCAGAGCAGCTGCGGGAGCTGGGGTTGTTTTGCCTGGAGAAAAGGAGTCTCGGGGGGACCTTACGGTTCTCTACAACTACCTGAAAAGAGGTTGTAGCCAGGTGAAGGTTGGTCTCTTCTCAAGTGACAGGACAAGAGGAAATTACCTCAAGTTGCTCCAGGGGAGGTTTAGATGATATTAGGAAAAATTTCCTTACCAAAAGGAAACAGCCCTGGAACAAGCTGCCCAGGGTAGTTGGGGGCATCCCTGAATAAATTTCAAAGATGTGTGGATATGACATTTAGGGACACAGTTCAGTGATGGACTTAGCAGTGCTGGGTGACTGATTTGACTCAATGATCCTAAGAGGCTTTTTCAACCTTAACAATTCTATGATTCTACTACATGTCAAGACAAGTTTATTTAGCATCCTGTTGCAGTGCCACACTGCAATCTTTTTTAAGATTTATCTGAACTACAGATAGCTTTTGACCAGAATAAACAGAGACACTATGGTGAACAAATTGCACAGATTATGTAATTCTTCAGTGAACAATCAAGACATATGGATTTTTAAAAAATTATGCATACCACTACATTTTACAAAAAAAAAAAAATCCATTATTTCCTGCTCTGTTAACTTTACACAAATCAGCTTGATTCAATAACAGTGCAAAATGGATGTTAGATTACCAATTCCATCTGTATTTCTAGTAATTGTTCTCATAAGTCTGCTTTAGTTCTGTTTTGTGTTCTTAATTTCCTGCTAATTCTAACAGAAAAAAACTGCTTTCATGCTGAAAACTGGATTTCCGACTGTTTTCATTAAGTACAGCGACATGTCTTCCAGCATATCTTTTATGGATTATTCTTTATCTTCTGCCTTCACTCTCACATACAGCTCTTTGCTGAATAAGGCTTTGTGACTTTCTGTTCATTATTTGGCTCATGGAATGTCAGCAATGCTGCTGCCTGCTTAGGACTAAGATTTACCTCCATTTTTTGTGTTGAAGTAATCTCTGAATACCCAAGAGGCTTGTTAGGTAAAAAAAAAAAAGCCCTAACAAAATCTTTATGCTTTGAAAAGAATTTGGCATCACAGTTTAAAAAGCAGTCAGGACATGCTTTCTCAGCAATACAGTTTGATCAGCTACTTATGAAGTAGATCAGGCTGTAGTATTAAGAGCACAAACAAATTATTCTTACAGAAAAATATAAGATGCAAACCGCAGATTCAGCGACATCAGAGTCACATCTCTGTGATCTTTTAAATAACCAAAATGGAACTTAATAGTTTGAAGCTTTTCAACTGAAGTAAGAAGCTGTTAAATAAAATGGGCTGGAAGTTTGTCACAAGTGGGGTCCCTCAGGGATTGATACCAGGC
This sequence comes from Corvus kubaryi, assembly GCF_017639235.1. Taxonomy (NCBI): domain Eukaryota; kingdom Metazoa; phylum Chordata; class Aves; order Passeriformes; family Corvidae; genus Corvus; species Corvus kubaryi. Next base: position 19,224,410 of record NW_024581127.1, read on the forward strand.
CCCACACACTGAACATCTTCGTAAGTTACCTGGGTGATGGGATTGAAAGCACCCTCACCACATTTGTTGATGGCACTAAACTAAGTGATGAGGTAGACGTGTACCTACAAGGAAAAGCCATCTGCAACAGAGAGCCTGGAAGAGTAGGGCAGCAAGAATGCTGGGAAAATAAGCAAGGACAAGCATGGTCCTGCACCTGGAATGGCATAACCTGAGAGCTCAGAATAGGCCAGGATCTGTGTGGCAGGGACCAGCCTTGCTGAAAAGGACCTAAGGGCAACAGGGACAACAAGCTGACCATGAGTCAGAAGTGCAATGCTGCAGCACCAAAGGCAAATTGGATCCTGCGCTGCATCTGCAGAAGTTTCACTAGAAAAGAGGTGTGATCATCCCACTCTACCCAGTGCTTGTCAGGCCCCACCTGGAGTAATGTGTCCACAACTGAAAGAAGACATGGACAAATTGGAAAAGGTGCAAAGGACAGCCATGAACACCATCAAATGGCTGGAGAATTTGCCCTATGTGAGAAGATTGAAGGAGTTAGGCCTCATCTCCCTGGAGAAGAGTCAGGGAAGACCTCATCACAGTACTTCAGGGCAGCTACAAAGAGACCAGAGGCTCTCTCTTCACAAGAAGTTGCATAGAGAAGACAAGGGACAACAGCTAAAAGTTGCATTAGGAGAGGTTTCATCTAGACATAAGAGAAATTTTTCAATGAGAACAATCAATGACTGGAACAACCTCCCCAGGGACATGGCAGAATCTCCATCACTGGAGGTTTTCAAGACACAACTGGACAGAGTGCTAGACAACCTCATCTAGGCTCCTTTTGCCATGAAAGCTTGGACTGTATGATCTTTTGAGATCCCTTCATCTGGGCTGTTCTGTGATTCTAAAATAAACACAGGACACAAAAAATATAATTTAAAATATTATAATTCATAGACTTCAGGATCTGATTTGTGGTCTTCAAAGAGGTCTTCCAGTAATGATAAAGAAAAGTAATTCCTGTTGTTTCTTTTCTGTATCTTAGAGGAATATTTCTCAGGAAGTTATGGTCCTTTCCCCTAATCTCACAGAGTTTTATATATATGTGTATCATATATGAAACAAAATTAGATACAATGGTATCATAGGTATTTTACAAGCTAGTGTACCTACACATATTTGAACAAATAAAATCATCTCTGAAAAAAAAGGTGCCTGACTGACCTTTAGAGATCATCCCTTTTCAAACCCAATCTATCTTCTTAATCCAACAACAAATAGACCACGTTGAGAACATAAAAAACAGTTACAGAGACAAATAACTATTTTTTGTTTTATTTTACTAGGCTCATTTCCAGTCAGTTGATCTACAATTATTTTTGAAGGTCCACATATCAGAAACCTCTGTTTAACAAGAGAGAAATTCTTCCCTCATTACTAAAAGTCAGCATTACTGTCACTAAAATGAAAATATATTTAAGAAGAAATATATTTGTAAAAATAGAAAAACAAAATTTGAATAATATTACAGGGACACTTTTAAAGATATCGACAAGTATGTAAAAGGAAGCACAAACAGAAGCATACATTTGTATTGAAAACCTGGGTGGGACACAAGTAATTATTGATTCTGTGACACCCAAAATGTTTCTTAGTCTCAGGCCCATTCTTAATGTAATAAGGCATGAGACTAAGAAATATCAGTGAAAACATACCAGATTAAAACTGTGTCTCATTACAGTCCCTGAATATTCAGCCACAAATCATTTGAACATCCTCTGTCCCTCTATTTTCACCCAAACAATCAGTAGCCTGGGGGGAATACTCCGCTTTTAGCAAAAGAAACTTACTCATTCTGCTCTGTGAAATAAGGCAGTCAAAAATATACATACAAAGGACCATCTCCAAGAGAGTCCTTTGCACCTGGGCACGTGTATACAAGACAGAAAGAGCACGCCGTGCGTGCAAAGCGTGCAGTGGCCTCATTTATTGAGAATCCCGCCTTCGAGGGGATTTCAAATCTTTCATATTTTCCAGATGTTAGTAAAATCAGATATGCATTTAACATATGTTCAAAGGTAAGCAAGAGAAATTTGATTTGGGTAAGTACCATTTTAATAACCAACAGCAAAAAAAGACCAGATAACAAACAGATAGCCTGCTTGCCTTTTGGGCCTACTTAAATTCGTATTAGAGATTACTGTGTGCTACAGGAAGGTTATGAAACCTGCAATGGAAAATATTTTGGCAAATGGCAAATTTGATTTTTAATTATTAGAAGCATTCAGGGTCAGTTTATAGATTCAGTTGTATCACTACACCCCTTGGACTATTCTGCTAATTTGTAACACATTCACAAGGCGAGAATGAAAGAATTAAAAGGAAAAAACCCAAATAAACCAAACCCACAACCCAAACAAATATCACTCAAACACTAGATACATAGAATTTTGGCTTCCTCATATTTTATTTAATTCTTAGATTTTACGGAAAGGCATGGCTTTTTTCTACAAAGAAAGTAGAAAAGCTTTCCATTGTAACTAGTAATGACTACTGAGCCTAGGAAAAAAAAGTCAAAATCCTGTGTATCTTATCATGGAAAGAAGAAGCATCATTCCTCTTAACAGGGACTTAGAGGGGTATACTATACAACATTACAGAAGACCACACTTTTGTCAGCCTTCAAGTGAATCTTAACAGTAAGCTTCAAATAGTTTTGGATGCAATTAAAATAAAAAATTATCAACTACTTAATCTTCTAAAGCTCACATCAGATTTATCAGCATTGAGCAGGAATTTCAGAACTCAATCTCCTGAAAAAATGAAAAATAATCTTTATTACAAAGGCTTTCTTTCAATAGGCAAGAAAGGAAATAATCTCATTCACAACTTTTCTGTTCACTAATTTAACTTTAGGCATTTATTAGAACAGTCTCTAACCTCACTCTGACAATGAAAAGGATCGACTTCCTTGAAGATGAAACAAAACCTGCCCTCAAACCCCTTGTGTCAGATTAGCTTTTTGACTTGCTGTTTCTCTGTTCACCAGGTGGTTAACTGAGGTAATAGTAACTCCCTGCTTTAGAAGTGTGAGGGGATGGTGAGAGTCTGTAGTCATGTATTATACCAGCAAGAACTGGCTAAAATAACTCGGCACTGCTCAGGCAGCAATGATCTGGGCATTGGTCAGCGCTGGTGAGCAACTGCATTGTCCATCACTTGGTTTTCCTTATTTTATTTCTCTCTCTTTTCATTATCATCATTATTTTTGTTGTTATTATTAATTAATTTTACTTTATATAAATTGTTAAACTGTTCGTATCTCAACCCATGGGTTTTACCTTTTTCTGGTTCTCTTTCCCATCCTACTGGGGATGGAGGAGGGGCAGTAAGCAATCAGCTGCATTGTACTTAAGTTGTCAGCTGGGGTTAAACAACAATACTGTACAAACATGAGATATTTTATAAAAAATTTAAAATAAAAATTAATTTTTCAAGGAAGTAACAGGGAATGAGAAAGGAATAAAGGAATAAAAAAAGAAAGGAAAAAATGAAGTTGCAAGTCATATGGCAGGCAATTCCCACAAAGTAGCAGTAACAAATACAAGATTTTGTTTTTATGAAAAATCAAAATACCTAGGCATTTGACACATCTCTCTAACTGCAAAAAAAGTCCTTACCCAGCATTCTGAATAACAAAGAGACAAGTATTTTAAACCCTGAAACAGAACACTGAAAGATTTTGTTGTTCTCTATCTGCTTCCTTATTCTGACTTGTTTCAAATACAATTCCCACTTTGTGTCTGGTGCCACTAACAGTTGTTCTGAATTGAAGTTAACCAAGTTACAGAAACGGTATTCCATAGATAATTCTTACTGGAAATTAAAAATATGAAAATATATACACCATTAAGGATTTTAATTACATGTCAGAAGAGTTCCTATTGGCACAATTTTTCAATTTGATTATTTGAGCATAAAAAGAAACAAAGTTGTCTTTGCAAGAAGAGCTTAAGGTCAAGAAACCAAGTCCAACTGCTAAAGGAGAAAACTTTGAATGTTTTCCAGCTACATTTGAATACTACAAACACCAAGCAATCAACAAAGTTGAGTCAGATGCAAAAAAATGACCTAAAAAACCCCAACTTGGTAATCCCGTCACTACTCTACCCATTGGGTGTTCAAAGCAAAGTATCGATTGCTGCTGACATATTGAATGAAAATGTCCAACAGCTGTAATAGGAGAATGTTAAAGCTATTATACAGTATTTTTAGCCAAGTTATAGTAACAATTTCCTCAACCTGGTATAAAAAGCCCACCTCAATACTCATCCCTCAATACAGAAGAACTGCTTGTGTTGATCAGTTTTCTTTTTTCAATTATGTGTGATTTTGAGCAAGTGGAAAGGTGTTATATGCACTTCTTTTCCTTCATAGATGGCATCTTTTTAAACACCTAAGTTGCAGGGATAATTCATGATATTTGGATAACCAACACACTGTCATATTAGAATCAAAGTTGCAACCAAAATAAGAAACAGAATTAGAAATAATGATGTGTTAGAAAGCCTGTGTTCTTTCACTCTGATTTTAGGATGAACACATTAACCTGTTCCATCTTCTGTTTTAAAGAAGACTGACATTAATTTTAATTGTAAGCTGTTCTTAGCCAAAAACAATCCTATTTTTAATATACATTTGACTAATATATGGCCAGGCACATTTGTAATGAGACACCTTGTTGATGTTTCTGAACACGCTTTTTATACATATGTAAGCACGTTTCCTTTGTATAACAGCACAGTATCATGTATTAGGACACAAGATGGTGCCTATTTATTTCCCAGTACAATCAGTTTTATTTCCCACTTCAGGTGGAACCAAAAGTTGTGACCAGATATTAATCAAGTGCCATTATCTTGAAATAGGTCCTAAGGAAGAATATTTCTTAGGTCAATTTATGGCCTGTTGTAAAATCCTGTATCTGCTAAGAAATAAATTTACACACATAGTGCCCTCCTAATAAAGGCAGGGTATCCCTTTATTGTTGAGTGTCTGTGTTGTGCAGGCAGAAGAGACCTGCAGGGTTGGCCTCAGTGAGGGCTGCCCTGTGCACATACAGCCATTTCCAGCCAGCTGCACTGGCTTGCCATCAGAGATAGTTGAGCTTGTCAGCTAAGGCAGTGGTGTGGAACAGAAGTCTGCCTGCAGCCCTTGGAGAAGACCATGGAAAAGCAGGTTATCCCCCTGAAACCCACAGAGGACAGATATCCACACCTTTGGCCATGCAAAAGCACACAATGGAGCAAGTTCCTGGTACAAGCTTCGTGTGACCTTCTGTCTTACCATCCTACACTAGTTCTAACTGGCAGTAAATTAAATAACTTTCCCCAAAGTCAAGTCTGCTTTGCCCATCATGGTAATCGGTAAGTGATCTCCCTGGTTTTAGCCTCATCCACAAGCTTTTCTCTTCTTTTCTCCCCATCTTGTTGAATATGGGGAGTGAGAGAGTGTCTGGGTGGGCATCCAGCAGCAAGCCAAAGTTAATCAACCTCAAGGATAAAACAAAAAATGAGATTGTGACAAGCCACTATTAACAGAAGGCTTTCTTTTAGATGTTTCTACTAGGAATCCAGATGATCTCAGAAGTTTTGGAAAAAGTCCTAGAAGATTATTTTGTCACACTAAGAGTCTGCCAAAGGCTCTAACTGCTATATACTATGAATAGCAAATGAACTATTTTGCAGCTTCACTTCCCAGCCTATCATCCTGTGGAAACCTATATATTTCCTGAAAATCTAAAACCACAACTTCAGAATTTTTCTTAGTTTTGTCCTGACCTAGTAATTTCTGTCCCCTTGCACAGACTAAGCCACATGCTCTCACAAACTCACACATTGCCCTGTGTTTTCACAGGGTTACAAGTCAAATTCTCTGGTAGCATGACAACGGGTATTCCTTTCCACACAGTCTTTTCTTCATTAATGCCCAAGCACTACAATTGTATGTGCTAGAAACATGGTGTCCATAGGGGTGTCCTTTCCCCTCTGAAATGAAGTATAGTTTTGTAAAGGAAACTAAAGCATCCATGCACTAAAATGGCTCAAAAGAAATACAAATTTTGACTACTTAGGACCACCAGTATAAAAGCAGAAATTTCTGACTTGGCCTAGCTTGCTTACACTATTTTGAGTTTCCTCAGGGCCACCAGCATCTTTTTGCATCCAACAAATGATGTCTAGATTAAGCATTTCTAATTCTAACATATATACAATGATTGGGTTCTCAAGGTAGCAAACAAACATCAAGAATGTCAGGGAGAAAGAGACAGCAACTAGAAAAGCATCTTCCCTTTTCCTCAGCTTGTCATCATGTCCATCTTCCCCAGAATAGAAGCAGATGTAACACTATATAGAAGCCTAAAAGAAAAGGAGCTAATGAGTATGTCTCCAACAGTGATAGCCATAGGTTGTGGACTCAACCAAGTATTGTTGGTAATAACACACTGTGAGAAAGAACAGGATGTGGCTGGAGACAGCGGCCATACAGAGGTAGGACAGCACTTTTCTGGGACAAACACCCTTGTTCTGGCTCCTAGAGATAAGCACAGCACAGTCCAGCACACATGTAGAAATAATGTGGAGAAGTGCATGTGGACATGGACTGCAGCAGGGAGATCAAGACCACCAGAGACCCCTCTAAGCCCTCCAACCCATTTCCAGAAAGGTCTGGAAGAACAAACTGCACATGATAACTAACCTGTATAGAAAGGGAGTCACCTATTTTCCAAGCGGAGAAACCGACCCATAAACAGGTACTCCCACCAAGCCCAGGCAGCATCTCCAGGACCCTGGACATCCCATCAGCCCACTGCTGTGTGTTTATACTAGGAGGTCAGGGGCTAACATTCCAATTTCCATGCCAAGTGTGTAACTCACTAAAAAACTCTGAAAGCTTTTGTGAACCCTCTGGCTTTTGTTGCTCCTTTTGACCACGAGCATCTTCAAATCCTGGGTACTCCTGTCCCCTTAAGGGTGGATGCCACACACTACTGCAACACTAATCAATATTATTAACACAAAGAAGTCAGAAACCTCACTTGAAATCCCTTCATTCTTCCTGGTGAAATGCATTTTTGTTGACCAACCTGTCTTCCTGGCAATAGCTTCCCTCAGTTTTTGCATTTGGACCCTACTTGCAATATTTTCTATCTCATCTGCCCCTATCTTTTCAAATTCAATGTTTTAAAAAAAAAACTTTATTCTTACCAGAGTCACTGACAGATTCATAATCCTTCCAAACTGATCAACATAGTAGACATTATCCTGGTACCAGGAGTCAAGGTGAAGATAATTATACATGCCAAAAGCACGCATGTGGTCAAGGGTATATTGATCATCACGAAGCTGCACTTCTGCTACAGCTGGAGGGAGAAGAAAAAGACTATTTTAACAATTATGTATTTACAATTTAGTAATTTAAAATTCAAACTAATAATATAAAAACATTTCTTCCATTTTCATTCCATAGGTATGCTTTATTTGAAGAAAAATATATTATGTATACATAGTTTAAAATTTCACTATAAGCTTGGAAAGCAAGTCATCTGCCCTAAAGGCCACTGCAGCCATTTGCTTTGATTATGACATCACTCTTACCATTTACAGTGGCCTATTGCGGTGGTTCGCCTTGGCTGAATGCCAGATGCTCACTACAGCTACTCTATCACTTCCCTCCTCAGCTGGACAGGGGAGAGAAAACATAAGGCTCATGAGGGAAGATGAGCACAGGGAGACATCGCTCACTGATTACTGTCACAGGCAAAGCAGACTCAACCTGGGGAAATTAGTTTAATTTACTGCCAATCAGACTAGGGTAATGAGAAGTAAAACCAAATCTTAAAACACATTCCCCTCCAACCCTCCCTTCTTCCTGGGTTCAACTTCACTCCCACTGGTCTCTCCCTCCTCCCCCTTCCAGTGGCACAGGAGACAGGAATGGAGTTGAGATCAGTTCATCACACCGCTCTGCTTCTCCTTCCTCCTCATTCTCTTCCCCTGCTCCAGTATGGAGCTCTTTCCACAGGAGACAATCCTTCACGAGCTTCTCTAAGATGAGTCCTTCCCACAGGCTGCAGTTCTTCACAAACTGCTCCAGAGTGGCTCCCTCCCACAGGTCACAGTCCTTCAGGAAAGACTGCACCGGGGGGGTGCCCAACGCGGTCACAAGTCTTGCCAGCAAACCTGTTCCGGTGTGGACTCCTCTCCCCAGGAATTCACAGGTGCTACCAGGAACCTGCTCCAGCCTGGGCTTTCCATGCCACCACAGCTTCAGTCAGGTGCATCCACCTGCTCCGGCATGGGGTCCTTCACAGGCTGCAGGTGGATCTCTGCTCCCCCATGGACCTCCATGGGCTGCAGGGGAACAACCTGTCTCACCATGCTCTTCACCACAGGCTGCAGGGGACTCTCTGCTCTGGCACCAGGAGCACCTCCTTCCGCTCCTTCCTCACTGACCTTGGTATCTGCAGAGTGGTTTCTCTCACACAGTCTCACTCCTCTCTCTGGCTGCAGTTCTGGTACAGCAACTTTTTACCATTCTCCAATATATTACCTCAGAGATGCTACCTCCATGGCTGATGGGCTCAGCCTCGGCCAGCGTCTGGTCCATCTCGGAGCCAGCTGGGATTGGCTCTGTCAGACATGGGGGAAGCTTCCAGCAGCTTCCCACAGAAGCCACCCCTTGTAGCCCCCTGCCACCAAAACCCTGCCATGCAAACCCAATACACCTCCACCCTGTCTCTCACCAGCATGAGCTGAGGTCCAGCTTACCAATAACCCTCACAAGATGAAACACACATCTACACACATGCAACAGCAATATCAAACCTACTTTGCATTACAGTAAGGGGAAAAAAGTCTGCTCTGTAGTAACTCTAGGAAAACAGCAGCCAAAAGAAATACTCCATATAACTACATGGATTTCATAGTCTTAAATTTTTAACTAATCTATCAACACTTGAAAGGCAAAAGATTAAAACACTACAAAGCAGAATTAGTTCACAATAATTACAAAAAAAAAAAAACAGAAACAAAAGCACAAAACAAAACAACAACAAAAATCAAAAGCAAACAAACAACAACCCCCCGCCATGATTTTAGCACTCTCATTAAGGCTGAAATTTTCAGAAATGTCCAAGATATCATCAAAATTTCAGACTAAGTTTTTCTAATTGAAAGAGGCTGCAAAGAATGGCTGTTCAGTTGAATAGTACCTTCTTCAAGGCAAGAAGCATACTACCTACACTCATCCACTTGAGCAAGACTTTTCCAAATAGAAGACATCTACTCAGCTACCAGTAATCAGAACTGGATTATCTGTCAAAGACTAACCAGGTTTTTACTTAAATTAGGTGCAGCTTTTTTCTTCTATTCCGTATTTATACAGAGATGAAGCAGCTGTAGACCAAACATCTCAAAATACATTAGCAGAGGTCTCATCCATCCTTCTGTACATAGTCTCGGATAGACCAGAATTCCATTTCATTCTCCAGTACAGGCAACCCAGGATTCTTAGCTTTCCTACAGGGAACTTACCTTGAACTTCACACAAGAAAAATCCTTTAGAAAGTTACAAGTAAACTCTGTCAGTTCATGATGATTAGCACTCAAGCCCAGAGTATGGGAAAAGCACCTCAAGGCTAATCCTTCTCATAGCAGCAGTTCACAGTTATTTTAGTCCCTAATCTTTCAACTTCTACTTTCTCCCCTTTTCTGCTCAGAAACAGAGCAAATCTATTTCCAGTATTTCACTTCCATCCCTCCCCAAACAGGGGCCATTCAAAACTCTGTGCAGCAGCACTCAGATTTCTTATTCTTCTTTAGCATCCACTTAAACCCTACTGCAGCAGAAGTCATTTACTCTGTCAGAACACCAATTCTGCAAAAACCAGTTCACTTGGGAGTGCCATCAGTGCCTCTGCACAGCTATCACAGACTCAACAACCAGAGAGTCACTATATGGCTCAGAGCAGACCCCATTAGAGACACTGGCCATTATCATAAAAGTGGCTTTAGGAAACTATGCAAGACTATACTGCCTGATTAATAAAAAATCCAGTCATACTATACAAAACACTTGCAAAATGACAGCATAATTAGCAATTAGTCTCCTAATCACTGTTGATATTTGCAAACCAGCAGTTTTAATTCCACCCAGATCAAATCATTATTCATATTCACCACACAGGAGGGATTTCCGTACCTCTGCATTTAATAAATTACTGTTCCACAAGCTATGGCCCTTCAAAAAAAGCTAGAATATCAACAAAGGAGTGAGAAGAATATACACCTGTCTTAATGGCAAGGACTGCTACCCATTCCAATTCCTACTTTAATTAATTAGAATATTTTACCATAAATAACACTGTAAAAAAAATAGAATATATTGTGAAAATGCATTTTAAAGCTGTTTGTGTAACCAAGCTTTATCACAGAGGTATTTTTTCCCAACACAACAAGAGATGACATGAATATTTTCTAAACAATTAAAGACCAAACCAAATATAATCCAGGATAATTATTTTCAGTGAAACCAAGCACTTACCATCTACTTCCTGTATAGCTGATCTTATGAAATTAGAATATACATGTAGAAACATGTAAAGATTTTTTAGCACAAAAACCCTAAAATGGTAAGGCTTCCTTTCTCCACTTCTTCCTCCCCACTCCCCTAGTTATGTTGCTCCTGTCAGAACTGTAACTAAACAAACAGGAAAAATACTCCAAACCAGATTATTCCTAAAGTAAAGGTATATAACTTTTCAAGAAAATTCTTGGAACAATAAACTATTGATTAGCTGATTGTAAGGTGATAAGCTTTATAAAATCTGGAAGAACATGAATTCTCTATCCTTGATTTTTCTAGACTGTAGTTCTGATAAGCCCTGAATAATACAGGGAGTCAGGAATAGGAGATCCAAATCCCTTGTGTTATTGGAATATGTAATTAATTCCACATAAACAGAAGTCAGAAACTATACAATTCATAGGTGTTTTAAACCAGGAAATCTAACAAATGTGTACTGTCTTGTCATGAAACACTTCAAATGAGGGAACCAATGGCTTTCAGAATGTATCATACATATGTGTAGCCCTGCCAAGATGAAGCAATTATAGAACCCATTCTATTCGCCATTAATTGAAACCCATACTGTGATCAAGTGAAATTTGTGCACAGTTGCCATCTGCTATGACATACCATGTGCTTAGATAGTTTATAGAAGATTCTATACTAGGGTGAAATTCATTCCTTCCCTTCTACAGCCTTCAAGATTCAAGGTTTCTTGATGGTCCTTCAAAAAAAAAGAGAAAACCAATAGAGCTGAGTGCTAAAAAATAAAGGACAAAAGAGAAAAGAAGTGGAGACTTTTAATAAAGTAAATTCAGAGAAAGATAACTTACTATAAATGGAGAAGAAATACTTCAATCAGATCATCACCTTATTCAGTCTCACAGTTACACACTCTTATGCATTTTTATTTTGTTGTTCAGTCAGGATTTTTTTCTGATTTGTTGTTGTTTGGTTTGGGTTTGTTTTGTTTCAGGGTTTTTATTTGGAGGGTTTTGGTGGTTTTTTATTTTGTTTATGTGATTTTTGAGAGTCAGACTAATTCACAAGTCTCAATGGGTTCACTAGTCTGTTTGGGTTCAATTAAGAAGCAGCAGTTAATGGCAGCTATTCAACAGAACAACGTGGTCTTTATCAAATTTCTGATAAATACCCCTGCATCAAGAAAACTCAGAAACATGGATTCATACACTGTCATTCATACCAGAAAAGAAAGCAAATATACAGAATGCATAAATTAAATCTCAGTTTTCAATATTATTTCCCAACAACCCTAGTTAGGTGGGATATTTTGGACTAGTACAAAGAAAACTGTACTACTTTTCTAGAATTGTATTTATCTCTAGTTCCATGCTTACAAAGAGTAATTTGACTCAAAATAATTTAAACATAGTTAAAGATTTTTCCTCACAATGCTTTACTTGAAAGCAAAAGCACTAAATACAAAGTAATCCATAATAATCAACAGAAGATAGTTAACTGTTACAATAAGATCCCTAGCTGATTATTATTACAATTATTAGTCTCCAGTGCAAAAAAAAAAAAAAAAAATCTCCTCTGAATAAAGAACACTATCAAGGAACTTATACTTTAAATGAATAGAGAAGTCTTACATCTGCCATCAAACACTACGAAGCAGAACTGGGGTGAAAAAAAAAAAGAAAGAGAAAAAAAGGGTGAGGAACAACCCCCAAAAAGCCCCTCCATTTTTAGATGTTTTCCTGAATACTCCAAAGCAACTTTAAAAAACTGCAAAATATGCAAAGTAATTACACCAGCATATTTTGTGGCATCAAATACTATATGCTTGTATGTCATGCCTTGTTTTGCAGTGCCACCCAGTGGAAGCAATTTTGTATTTCAGATACACTGATCTACTAGTGGAAGAGATAATTTATTTTCTAGTATCAGCATTCAAAGATCCTTCTAACCCTGCATTAATGCTTTTTCTTCTAATTATAAAAAATATGTTCTTATTTTTAAAGGCAGCATCATCTTGTTGTTGTTAACATGTGCCTGAGACCTAAACTTTTATGAACTACAGCTGCAAATGTCTCTAAAAGCTCACAATTTCTTACTATTTCCCATACATTACTTTAAATTTCTTTTTATATTTAATTTTTCAAATGCAAATGGAAAATGTAAATGAAAATCTCTGTAAAATTTTGAAACACTAGTGCCTTTTGCTCCATAAAGAGTCACAAACGTTTTTTTTCCATGTCCCACTACTAATGGGCAACTTTTCACTGAAGTACAGACCTTCTAAACAGGATGCATTACCACCATTTTTCAAATAAAGTGATAAAACTCATAAATGCTCATGATCAAAGGAATGCATTCTCTGCATATTGCCCTGGCTTGCAACAGCAGCTCATGTCTGAGCAAATGTCTAGTCTGCCTTCCAGCTGTAGCGATATTGAAAACATCCACTACTACATCATAGATACAGTGGTCCTGCCATATAGACAAGGTAGAGAGGAAAGGGATCAGGGACATCTGTATCTGAATAAATTCTAAGCCTCTGGAAAGAAAAAGGAATTAAGAGACATCTGACCAGTAAACAGCAAAGGTCTCAATCCTTTAAAAATGTTGTGCAACTTGGACATCTTCATTGTTGGAGACAAGGATTTGCCCCACAGTCTCTGTTTTGGACTCTCCTGAGATCAGATATGGGCAGAAAAGACAACCATAAACAAAATGCTCTTTTGCCCCTCCTAAAGGTTCAGTGATCAAAAAAAAAAAAAAAAAAAAAGGCAAAACTCAGTGCAAGGGAAACATTTGAAAATAAGTTATGGAAAGAAACTAAAAAAAGTAAGGAGAAGGGCAAAATTTATGATGAAGAGCTAGGAACTAAAGGCATAATAATGTAGGACTCATTACTAGTTGAAATATATTATCAGGATGAGAGATGAGAAAACAAATGACTGTGAGAGTTTAGCATTAACTAGGACAGAATGCGTTGGAATAAGAAAGAAATAAAAGAAGAACATGCAAATCATAGTATTTAAAAGAAAAGGGAAGGTATCATATTTCCCCCATTCTTCTTCACTGTGACCATACATTTTAAGCAATTTACAAGGAAATCACCTTCTATCACAGACCTAATAAATATTTTTTGAAAAATTATTTCTTTGTCAGTTGCACATCTGACCACAGCAAATTCCTGGCAACCACAGTCAAGCAGTTGAAGCATATTAGAACTGAACACTAAGTTTTACACGATGGTCAGAAAATGAAGCTCGCTGTAGTCCTCAGGAGCATGACAACCACCACACATTGTCACACAACACCATGTGCTGCTATCCGCCTGCTCCAGTGGCAGAAGACTGCATCAATTCCACAGGGCAATTTTTCTGGTCATTTTATTTTATAGTTAGCAGTGAAATTCATAAAAATAGATAAATATAAAAACAGAGATAAAAATATTGAGACAAGACTGATACTCTAAAGTTCACTATGCAAGTTTGTAATAACACTGCATAAATACTTCAACTACAGCTGAGCTAAAACTCAGTTCTACTTAGGAATAAGCACCTATTTATTTTTATTGTCATGTATTCCAAGTACTCTAAAACTCACATATTTATCTTAACTGCCACCAAATTTGGGATGCCAAACAGGCAGAACTATAAATCTCAGGTCATTTGAAACAAACACTCATTTTCAACACTCATTTTCAACAAATTCAACAGCCTTTTTACATTAATCTTCCAGATTCTACTATGATATTTTTGCAAGCAATTGTGAAAAAAATCAGAAATAATTATGCTGACAGTGTTCCTAAACATTTGACATTTTTTCAGCTATTGCACTCAGTCCCACTTTGACGAAATCAAATCAAATTCTTCACACAGTGACAAATATTATTTTAATAATCAAAAAACTACCAAGCTCTTCATTATGTTGCAGAGGCTTTGAATGTGCACACAAGTGTGCTGAAAAGCAGAAGTTCTTGGCCTTCCCACAAAATATTGGTTTCTTCTCCCATGCAGTAATTTGAAAAAGCCCCAGCCTTCACACCCATCCACAGTCTCTACGACTCACCTCATTATTCCTGTACAAAACAGAAATCAAGTTTTGGAAGGATACCCTAAATCTAACACACATGTAGAGTACTGACACTGAGAAATACAAAAAGTCAGGTACAGAACACCTCTGCACTGTGAGGAAACTGCCTTGAAGGAAGCAAAAGAAAACCAGCAAGGCGAAAGAGGCAGCTGTACAGCCTAAGAGCAGCCTGAAAATAAAATGTCTGGAAGACAGATCTAAGGCCTGATATGTTTCCTGTTATTAATTCCCAAACACAGTAACAATAAAAGCTTTCCACTCTCCAGAGGACCAGTATTTGTATGCGCACACAGAACAGAACAAGTGAGTTAGTAGTAGCGACTCTGTAGGACAGTTGAGTGGTTAGACTGAAATGAGTCAGGGTCTTTGCGTTGTGAGTAGTGGGGAAAGAAAAGAACACAGTCACACATACCAATCCTGTATCACACGTGTTGGGGTTTTAGTTTAGTCCTATTTTTTTTCTGTTAAAGGAATTTTCCCCTATACATGTTGCTAGGGGAACAAATGGCTGAGTACATAAGGAAAACAAAGGACCTGGCTGCTCTTTTTGTTTCACCTGGGGGTGTGGGCAGTTGGGTCTCCGAGTTCAGAGAGAGAGGAAGCTGTTTTTCCTACTGCCGCTTTTCTTTCTGCTGGAGAAAACACCAGGATCCCAAGCCTGCCTTCCCCACCGGGAGCCCGGCCGTGGCCGCCCTGCCCCGCTGCTGCTTCGAGCCTTCGCTGCGTTGTAGCCGTGCTAACCCTGCCTGCCCAGACCTCCGGGGGGGGTTCCCCGTTTGGATACATCTCCTCTGCCATCTGGGATTTGTGCTCGTCCCTGCCGCTCCAGCCTGCCACTCCAGCCTGCCCTTCCAGCCTGCTGTTCCCAAGGGTCCGGCCGGACACCGGGATCGGCTGCCCAGGGGTTTGTGAAGCCTTTGTTCCATCCCTTCCCGGGATCCCAGGGCACCGGTGCCGCGTGTTTCCCGAGCTCGCTCCAGAGCGCCCCCTGCAGCCGCGGGGGAACCATCGCACCTGCCCTGCTCACCGGGAGCCGCCAGCGCCCCTGCCGGCTGCGAGCGGAACTGCACCCGAGGGGAAAGGGCCCGACAGCCGAGAAGGCTGGGACTGGGTTTGTGACTGCTGTTACTGCCAGAGTCATTGTTGTTTGTTTGACTGGTATATATATAATAGTAAAGAACTGTTATTCCTATTTCCCACATCTTTGCCTAAAAGCCCCTTGATTTCAAAATTATAATAACTCGGAGGGAAGGGGGGTTGCATCTGCCATTCCAAGGGAGGCTTCTCCCTTCCTTAGCAGACACCTGTCTTTCAAACCAAGAGAACACGAGTTCCTGTAATTGTTATGTAAAATATGTGAATGGACAAGAACTGAGAAGATCCATCTCTCCATTAGCAACTCCACTGCTCATGTACTCTAATGAAAATCTGTACTCCTCACCTACTTAGAACAGGTGCACAACTGACTATCCAGGAACCACAGAGGTAGCTTGACCATAGGCAGAACAGGAAATAAGGCAGTAATTAAGGCACTGCACCTATGCTACACATCTCTGTACATCTCTGACACAACTGCAGCACTCTCGTAACACGCACCCACTCACCTGCACTTGGACTGTCTTTTGAAAGGTGACACCTAAAGCAGTCTTACAGTAAAAATGTTATTCTTGTTAAATTTTCCAGTCCTGCCATAGATACACTGACAGTCTAATTCATTTGACCTTCAATACAAAATTTATCGAAAAACTTCCTTCTTACTGCTGACAATTCAGCACGGCAAACATACCTTTCTGATCCACTACAAATACAATGTATTGTACACAAAACTAAAGTAACATATAATGGGTAACTTTGTAGACAGGTATATCGTTCAGTAAATATACCGAGAGAGAGATTACACAAATTGTGTAATTACAAACTGTATTTACTGTCTCAGCTTTACAAAAAAACCCCAAACTAATTCATCCACCTTACAAAAAGACCTGAATTTCACAAATCGGTAAACGTAGGGTACTGAGAGATTTCAGGGCATGGCTAAGACTGTAGGCACATATCCAACAGGACTTTGTGCTAATGTACTCCTCATGTACATTAATTAGCCTGTTAATGGAGCAGCATCTCAAACACTAATGATGCTTGGCAGAGAAAGCAGGGCATGGAATGCATGGCCTGAAGATCCACCTCTGAACTGTGGGCAGAGTAAGAAAGAAAAACAGCTGATTTGCTGAAGTTTGTATAAGATGTTGATTTAATATGTATTTCTCTAAATCGCATGTGCTCCCTTCACACTCCGCTTTGGACTACCTCAGCTGGTAACCTGGCCTCACCTCGCCTGCACAAGCAGGCGATTTAGGACACAGATTTAGGACACAGGTTTCCTTACTCATTTGGGAACTAAGCGCACCAGGGGCAGACAGCTACAAGGCAGAGGTCTGACAAGTCGGAAACCTCTGTCCACCATGAAGCCACCTGGGGGGGAGGACGACGGACGTCCCTGGCCAACTGCAGCAATCATAATGAGAAAAGCCGAGACGAAGCGCTCGGTCTCTGAAACGCCCGCCGCTCGAGAGGCGCGGGACTTCCGCTGCTGCGGGCCGGGCTGTCCCCAGCTCGGGGCACCCTGCACTGAGAGCCGCCGCCCGGCCGCGGAGCACCGCGAAGGGACGAAGGGAAACGCTGGGGGATGCGTCCCCCCCGCGCTGCCCAAGGGATGCCCGGCGGGATCAGCCCCGCGCCGCGCCCGCTCCTCACCCGCGTCCAGCCCCAGCTGGTAGCAGGCCAGCGGCTCCAGAGACAGCTTGTATCCCTCGAACTTGGGGTCCAGGAGCAGGCGCTTGGCCTGCAGGGAGCAGTGGGCGGCGCCCGCCATCCCACAGCTCCGAGAAAACTTCGGGAACCGCCGGCAACTCCACGGGCCCTCGGGGAACGCGCGGCAGCGGCCGCGGAGCACCAAGGGAAGAGGGTGCGCGGGCGCCCGGCCGCCGGAGTACGTGCTGGGAGTTGTAGTCCGGGCCCGGAGGCAGCCGTGGGACCGGGGCGCGCCGGGAGCTGTAGTCGCCGAGCCCGGACTACGATTCCCGGCGGAGCCCGCGCGCAGGAGCGGTGGGGCGGGCGGCGCGTGGCGCGTCTTGCCGGCGGCTCCGCCTCCTGCTGCACGGACCGGCGGCGCTGCGGCGGGCGGTGAGCCGGGAGCGAGTCGGGAGCGAACCAGGTCGGACTTTCCCTTCCTTTCCCCGCGCCGCTCCCTCGCTCCAGGGGCGCCGCTGGGCGGGCCGAGCGCCGGAGGCGCCGGGCGGGAGGGCCGGGCTGCGGAGAGGCCGCGCCCGGCGAGGGTGGGCCGCGCCCGCGCAGGCGGCCTGGCGAACTGCCGGTGCCCCGGCACTCGAGCAGCCGGGCGGGTGCTGTACCGAGCTCGTCCCCTGAACCGGTCACACACTGGTGCTCCGGTCATTAACCACGGGCATGTGTCAGCGAACAGAACACTGTATGTCATTCTGTTTTGGTGACTTTTTTTTGTTGTGCGAATGATACCAGCACTTGTCGAAACTCTCTTCTGCTCTGGGTAGGTTTGTGGAAAACCTAGATTTCCAACATGAATAAAGATGCCCAGATGAGAGCAACCATTAACCAAAAGCTAATAGAAACAGGAGAGCGAGAACGGTAAGTTGACTTCCTACTCCATCCCGGTGAGAGGCTTTAAATACATTAAAACTGCACTACACCTAGTGATGCCATGAAGATTTTTTGCCTTTTCTTTTATACCCCTGTTATACCTTTTTACAAGTTCTGTATTCTTAGTGCTTTTTGCCTACATTATTGGACTTGTTTGTCAAGCTAAGAGGCTAAACATTTTAGAAGCTTCGTAGCTAGGGATCAGTGTGCCCCAGACCGCAAGGTCCTCTCCAGAACATATTCTGTAAACCAAGATAGAACCATCCAGGAGAAGGCTCCTTGGGGAGGGGGGCTCACTTGAGCCTCTCACTGGGGAATCTTTGATAGATGTGCTAATTAGTAAAACCTATAATGTTATACCAGATCTTTTGGGGTAAGCATTTTGGCAGGGTGCATTTCGATGCATATGACCTAGGCGTGTGCACCTAAAGATCCTTAAAATAAATACCAAGGTAAAATCCCTTTTCCCCTTCTAACTGCGTTTGACTCTTGATTTTAAGACCAAGAAAAGGCATCACTAGAAGTAAACTCAACTCTAAATTCTTTAAATGCTTGCACATGAAAGTATTGAGTATTATACAAAACTATTTTTAAAAATGCCTTTTGAACAGTTTTGTTTTAGTTTTACAACTGAAAAGAGATGGTGGGGAGTGATTGGCTTATGAACTCTAAAACTTTCTCTTATTCAGGTATTTTGTGTTGAAATGCCCTAGGTTCATGTAAGAATCATCATTCCATGCAGTTTGTTGCAGTTAAGTCTTGTTATTTCCTGATACGGAGAATGAAACAAAACTTTCCTTTCTGCTTTTAAGTTTTTCTTGTGTTTCTAGCTCTTCGCTTGTTAGGTAAAGCAACACACAGTAGAATACATAAAACAGCACTTGTACAAGTCATTGTAGAGATCCCAATACAGGCAAACAAGTAAATTGCACAATATTTTTGGCCTTTTGGTGTCTCTGTAGTCTGTTTTATTGACATTGTATTCACATATCACTAGAGTGCTTGTGCCATTTCCCTCATCATTGTTTCACTGTGCTTGTAACACCATGCACCAGAAGCTTCATTTTTAAAGGCCCGTATGGCAATTTTTTTTCCTGGGTCATAGCCTTGTACCTGGTGTAACCTTTTGTAGCCTGATGTGGTATCTCTGCTCTACATCTTTCCTGGCTGTGACCATCCCCTTGGAGATTGCACAGAGCTTCAGCAAAGCAAGCAATTTCTTGAAATGGTATTGAGATCTATTTTATCCTAATTTAAGAGTTGGAAGGGTTTTATCAGGATGTCAAAAGCTCTCTTACAAACAAGCTTTATCAGAGCTGTACTATGATCAGAGGCAGAGCACTTGGATTTCTTGAATTGAGAAATATCTAGAAGCAGCCAATGTCACCTGTATTCTTACTCTGCTTTTTGTCATCAGTTCATCTGCCCTCTACACAATTCACTGAGTAAAAGGGATTAGACCTGCACAGTTCAGCCTCTTGCTGCAGTCATTTCATTCATAAAAACAGGGTTTTGCTAGAGTTATTTAGGATAGTACAGTATAGGCAGGAGAAAACAGTAAAAATATTAAAGTTATTTATCATATTTTTACTTTCATTTTCCCTTCTTCTGTTTTTTAGTACTAATTTTCATTTTTTTAGCTAACTTTCAATATTCTATTTTGATATATGGAGTAGATGCTTCATTATGGCAGATTTTGTCTTCTCCATTAATGCCTGAATCCTTGTTGCTTAAGCTTACATAGCTAACCATGCTTAGGAAGATAAGATATAGGATCCCTTCATTTTCACCCAAAACAAGGTAATGTGTAACTGGGAAGATAAGCCTGCAGTTGAGTAGTGCAAAATTCATGTTTCTGAAAGGTGAGCGGGAAGGTTTTACTTATTTTGAAGACCTGGTATCAGGTGAAATACTCCAACTTAGAAAGTTTGCATACATCTGCTACCAGAATAGACTCAGTCAGGTCGAGTAATTCAAGGGCTTCTACCTTTTTTCGGTGGCTGCAGCATCAACACTGCCTGAGCAATTCTGTGGGTTAGCTCCTGAGGCACCAAATCCTCATAGTCCAATATGGTGAACTGAAATTGGAACTCATTTGGGTTTGGATTCACCTGATGTTCAGCCATTTCTGCTGCTGGTCTGGGAGCTCTTGGGTAGTAATTATAGGTTTAACTTTCACACTGGAGCATATTTAAGCTGTCAGGAATGTTTGCTGTTCTAACAAGTTGTATATTGTCTTAACAGCCTTAAAGAGTTGCTGAGAGCCAAGTTAATTGAATGTGGCTGGAAGGATCAGTTGAAGGCACATTGCAAAGGTAACAGTGGTCAATTAATTAATATCCTTTGTAGTCAGCTGAGACTCTGGCCAAATAAAAGTCCCAGATGAAGGCTTTACTGCCAGTTTAAACAAGATGCAGGCAAGAGGAAAGTATCCCTGGCAACTGGGTTTGCGTGCAAGGAAGCATCTTGCTGTCTTGGCAAAAAAAATCTTTAAAGAACTCTGATCTGAACCTTATTAAGCTTCTCAGACAAGTATAGGAATTGATTCCCTAAATATTTATGATGATAACAGCTTTTTGTTTTGAGAGTGATGACTGTTGCTACAGGAGAAGAAAAAAGACAAAGGAGAATTGAACAAATACAGTGGTGTGCAACTTAAAACCTTTAAACTTGGAGAACTTTGTTATCTGCATATGGGAGAGAAAGAAGTGCCTTTGTACTCTTTCTGAATACAGTTCTTGAAATTAAGGTCATCTCCTTAGAGGAGAGAAAACAAGCAGATGAACATCTGAATACCCAAATCTTTAGCGTTGAGTTAAGTGTTTGGCATTGCTGGAATTTAATGACTTATAAATTGTATGAAACTGTTATGAATAGTACTTAAGCATCCAGAAATATTGCTGCATGATGAAATTTCCTTAAAGCAAGTAACAAATCCCTTGAGCTTTTGCTTAAATTCTGCTTTTGTCTGTTGTGCCTGGAAATTCAATATTCCACTACAAGTGTGTAGGGAACTACACTACAAGTGTGTATTCCACTACAAGTGTAGGGCTGAGTGTGTTAAATTGTTTTCATAGCTTGATTTGCAAAGAAGCCTGAAAAGATTAATGTTTGCCATTGTCCACCTAATGGCACTGCCAGAGATCACCCGTTTCAGTACTACAGAAAACAAGAGGGGTGTTTATCTGCCTTCTTAACCACACACTTCATACTCTGCTATAGTAAAGTTACGGAAAATTATTTGGTTTACATTAGTACTTTGGACTGTAACTGCAGTTGCTGAGACTGAAAAATACTCTGAAAAATAAATTTATTTGTCTGTGTTAAGAGCATAATAACCTCCAAAAGGAAGGACAGAGAGACATGCAGCTCCTAGAACAGGTCCAGCAGAGGGTGACAAAGATGCATAAGGGATTGGAGCATCTCCTCTTAACGAGGAAAGACAGAGGGAGCTGGGCCTGTTCAGCCTTGAGAAGAGATGACTGAGGGGGGCCTCGTCAATGTCTATCAGTATCTGAAGGGAGGGTGTCAGAGGATGGATCCAGGCTCTTCTTGGTGGTGCCAAGCAATAGGACAAGAGGCAACGGGCAGAAACTCAGGAAGTTTCTCTTGAACATGAGGAAGAACTTCTTTACTGTGCAGTGACCATGAACTAGAACAGATTGCCCAGAGGTTGTGGAGTCTCCTTCACTGGAGATAGTCAAGAACTATCTGGATGCAATCCTGTGCCATGTGCTCTGCGATGACCCTGCTTGAGCAGGGAAGTTGGACCAGATGAGCCACTGTGCTCCCTTCCAACCTGATGCATTCTGTGATCTGGGGAGTGGGGGTGGGCGTTTGGGGGTTTTTTTTGTTTGTTTGTTTCTACAAATAGTTCATGTGATGTCAGTTCAGAAAACATATTTAGTGTCTTGGGGACAATCAATCCTAGGTACTGACATACAGTTAAAAACATTTATGTTTAAACAATATTTTAAGTTCATGCTCTACTGTATTGAGATTACTTCTCAGCTTTGACTTTGCACTTTTCAGTAGTGTGCAAGGCACAATAAGTGAACAATTGTTTAAATACTGATGTGTATTAAAAATAACCTTTATTTTGCTATATTACTGGTTATTTTTTTTAATGTGTATTCCTTTCTTTCTGACATACTTTTTGACTTGGCTGAAATATGTACAGAAATCTTGTTTAAACCAATTGGAAGAAGAGTAAGGATTTACTGTGCTCTTCCTTGTTGTATGTTCCAAAGTTTTTTCCCAGTTGCACCTTTCTTAGGACTGTATAAATAATGTGTTTTAAGAGAGAAGTGAGCCAATTGTGAACTGCTCCAACACTCCAGTAATAGGCACATCTGGTAATGCTCAGATGAGATAAAACATTTTCATGTTTGTTTTTAAAATATAAGCTGATCAAGATGCATCAGCAGTGACAAGTTCCCATCCTTAAACCTATGGCATGAGTGAGAGACTAAAATCCACTGTACAATGCAGTAGGTACTGAGCTAATAACCTATATTTAGGTCCCATGCTCTTCATGTTCTCCCATGACTATGTAGGCAGGTTTTGTCTCTTAATCACCAGCACAGGTCTCGTCATCTTATGAATGGATTAAAAGACTTAAAATATCGGTCTTGGTCTTCCCCAGATGTCATTAAAGAAAAAGGATTAGAACATGTTACTGTTGATGATTTGGTGGCAGAAATCACTCCCAAAGGCAGAGGTAAGAAAATACAAATGTGGATGTAATACTACATCTATAAACATACCTACCTCTATTTCATTAATATTTTGAAAGCAGCATCATGAACTTGCCTGTGTTGGATTCAAGGAAACATGTTAATAGCTTGATATGAACTACAAATAAAATGTTAATAGCTTGATATAAACTACAAATAAAACATGCAAATTTGTATTGCGTAGCAGCCTTCAGAGTATTTTTGCAGATTACATTATTGAGTCATGTCTATATTCATTTTTATAATTGACTTAATGGTCCCAAGTTGTGTGTGCAACACAGATGTTTTAAAATTCAAAATCTTTTAAGATGGAAAATCAGAACTAACAGTGTAATGGGAATGGGAAGAGTAAAGGACATAGCATACAGATACAAAAAAAATTGAATCACTTAAGGAAACTGCAGTCCTCTTTATATTGTTCCTCTTGGGCTCTCTAGCAGGCTTTGATGTTAGTGGTAGTAACTTCATTAAGTTCTAAATAAAAATAGGCCTTCAAAATAGCTTGCTGGAGACCCTTACTTAGAGGCCAGGGTTGAGATTTTTTTTTTGTCTTAAATTTGCGAAGAAAAAAGGTAGGATAATCACACTTCTTCTGGTGATTATATCCTGTTTCCTGTTGAATAATCCTTTTCCTCAAACTTTCCAATTTTCTGGATGAATAGGCAAAAAAACCTACCAATAACAACACCGTTCTCAATAGATCCCAATTTTAGTGTATTTTAAATGGGAAAAGTATAGATGTGCTATAGGAAAATTAAGTATTTTCAGTTACTTTAGGTATTAACGGAATTGCAACAATGAAAGAATAGAAGTAGCTGTTGTAAAAGTATGGTATTAGCATACTTCTTGTTTTGTCTTTTTTTACTTCTTACTTTCTTATTTGTGTTTCAGCTTTGGTACCAGACAGTGTAAAGAAAGAACTCTTGCAAAGAATAAGAACCTTCCTTGCTCAGCATGCCAGTCTTTAACTTTGACATTCATCTGGGGTACAGTGTTTCTGCATTACATCAGTCATGTCAGGATTGGAATGCAGTTTACATACTTAAGGATGGAAAATCATTACTTTTTCTTTGCACTGCATTGATTTCTTAAACTTGGTGTTATTTTAATAAAAAATTTTGTGGACTCATGGTTCTAAGGTGCTTCTATCTCTCAGTGGACTGTAATGTGGTGTCACCTGTTCCAGTTTTTAATAATCCATAACTTTATACAACTGTGAAACCTTGCAAAGGTTTTCAGAAAAGAAGCACAATTAACAAGTGTGTTGACCAGAAATGCAGAAAACAATTTAAAAAAATGTGGAAAATGGGATATGATGTACTGCTGAGCATATCCTTTCTGATTTTCCCAGAGTAAGCAGGAGAAAGTTAAGACTACATGAAACTGTTGGTGACATTCCTTTGGTACTTCTTTTCTAGCAAATGAGTTGTTTGAAGTCTCTGATGTGGGTTGGAAGTATTTACTCAGCAATTCATAAGAGGTTCAATTCTTCAATAAAAAGGGAGTTGTATCTTTCCTCAGTAATTCTTTTCACATTTACTTTGAGTTGCTATTCTAATTCTGAACAACTACTGTTTTCTAGCTTTGCCCATATTACTGGTTATTTTTTTTAATGTGGATCTTTGGGGCCTTTTGAAATTGAAGTATAATTCAATAATTTGCCACCCTAAGTCTCATAACATGATGCATTTTAAATTCTTGTATCTGGAACTATAACATCAGCCAGGTCTATAAATAGCTGCAAAAATAAATTCCATTAATAGAGAGGATCAGGAAAGGGGCTTTGAAGTGAGAATGTTTAATTTTTCCCAGCTTCTATTTGTGGTGTTGAATAGGCTGTAAAGTGGAGGTGAAGCATAAGCAGAAACTGAACGAGCAGTCGGATACTGTTGTGACTCGGTGGCTACTGTGAAAAATTACTGAGTCAACATAATATTCATACGCCTAATTGGAAGAATACTGTAAAAACTCTCACTTGGAAAGTCATTCCTGTGCCAGTGGGTTGTGCTGTTGCTGCGAGTTTTCAGCTGAGGAGCCGCCCGGGGGCACCCACGCTCCGTGCATGGGGACGGTGGTGGCGGCTCCCGTTCCACTCTGCAGCCCCTCTGCTGCTGCCCAGTCCCTCGGTCTTCGAGGAGGGAATTGCGGTGCTGTGGCGCAGAGCACAGTGAGCGCTCCCCTCGCTGCCTGCTCACTGGGACAGGCTGCGTTCAGCCCTGCGCGGGGCTGGGCAGAACGGCAGCGACAGCGCCGGCCTGAGAGGGCTCCGGGGGCTGGGCAGACGGGGGAACAGGTCTGAGAGAAGTCTGGCAACAGCTAAAGGCGAAGTTTGGCAGTAGACAGGAGCTGGTATAAACAGGGCCATACCAGCATCAACGGGACAAGATGTAACTGGTCATGAAATCTTTTGTCTACAAAGACCAAGTCCCTGCTAAGACTGTAACTGGAGCCAGGATCGTGGATCTGCTGCAGATACTCCTCCTGAGGGCCTTGCCTGTGCTGTTTTAAATCTATCTTCATGTTAGTTTGAGCATATTTGCTGTATGTCATTGCCTCTGTGCTGTAAAATAATGGTGGAGGTCGGAAAGAAGAAAATTCTTTTATTTCACTTAAAGATCCATCTTGTTTTTTAAGATGTGTTTTTGCATTCAGTATGTACCATGGATCAAACCCAGCTGGCAACTCAGCCCCCCACAGCTGCTCGCTCACTCTCCCCCAACACCCACCCAGTGGAATGGGGGAGAGAATCGGAAGAGTAAAAGTTAGAAAACTCATGCGTTGAAATAAACACAGTCTAATAGGTGAGGCAAAAGCCATGCACACAAGCAAAGCAAAACAAGGAATTCATTCACCACTTCCCACTGGCAGGCAGGTATTCAGATGCTTCCAGGAAAGCAGGGCTCCATTCTGCATAAGTTACTATGGAAGACAAATGCAACCACTCCAAATATCTCCCCGCTTTCCTTCTTGCCTCAGCTTTATGAGCTGAGCATGTCACCGTATGTCACCAGGGTCAGCTGTTCCTGGGTAGGTCTCCTCCCAACTCCTTGTGCACCCCCAGTTCCCTCACTGGTGGGGTGGGGTGAGAAGAAGAAGAGGCCTTGATGCTGTGTAAACACCACTCAGCAATAATAAAATATCTTAACACTGTTTTGAGCATAAATCAAAAACACAGCCCCATAATAGCTACTATGAAGAATATTAACTTTATCCCAGCCAAACCAGCACAGTTAATTCAAATTTGTAAATTTGCTGTATGTTCTATTTGAATTGCATATATGTATAATTATTATGAGTTCTTAATTCCAGACTTGATTTACCCAATGCTAGTAACTGATGGAGTACAGAATGTTTCTTCACACAATCTAGCAGAATATTATATATGTCATGGCTGTAAAATACCATCTGTAGTTTTACTCTTTTTTTCTTAGAGGTCTTTGCTGATGTTCTTCAATATGTTGCACATGACTTTAAAATTCTTTGCTTAATGAACGGCTGCACCATGTCATGGGCACACAGTTAACTTGCTCCAGAGCTACCACCTGCTTCCCTTCACTGTGGTAGGAGAGGGCCAGGTTTAAGGTGTTCATACACTGAACTGTGGAAGACTTGTTGTCCGATCTGTAAACATTTGAAGTTCCACCTGGAACATGACATTTGAAGTGCAGTTGCTCTAAGTGCAATGTAGTCCTCTGCAGGCAGCTCATGTTTGGCACAGAATAAAGACTGAACACTGTACAAATTTTCAGAAAATTATGCTGACCAATCTGACTTTAAAGGCTTGACAACAAGCTCTTTCACATGCTGCCAAAAATAAGCTGTAAGGTTCTGCCCAGACTGGCTTAAAATGCAAGAGTGTTCAGAGACCCAGGAGGAAGAGGAGAGTGACTGCATTCCAGAAATACACCACTGGCTCCTGTCTCAGGGTACCACTGGCTGCTCTTTGATGTAAGCAGCCCAACACCACTTGTTCCCCACGAGTTCTGTTAATCACACCAGTGAGGCCTCCATTCAGTAGCCAGGCAAAGAGCATGTTGGGCATGTGCAGATCCAAATAACACTGCAGGGTCCTGGTCAGAGGTATCTCAATGGATCTTCTAAGAATGAAGTTAGATTTGCGGTGATATCAGCAATGAGAGATGGTTTCTTAGAGGCCTCATATTTTTGTTTTAACTGCAGGTTTATTCTCAGATGCATAGGCTGGCCTGTTTTGCTAACTTCCCTGCACAGTCTCAGTTTCTACTCACTTGTTTGAGTATTGAAAACAGTAACATTTAGGATTTAGTCAGAACATTGTCCTGCTGAGGTTTTTTTTTCACACACTGAAAAATACAATGATTTATGTTTTTAAAGGTTCCATACCTCTAGCATATACAGACAGATAGATGCATTAACTAATTTTTCTTCAAAATTTCTGCATCTTCAGTGTCATGAAATGCACTGATTCCTTACAAAGGCCGACAGCACCCAGAACTAAACAGCCATGAAGTGAGAATTCAGGACTGATGTGAATTACCTTAACTGTGGGAATATACTTCTTTTAGCTGGCCCAGTGCATATACATTCCGGTAGCTGGTTCAGCTCCGTCTTTTTGTAGGCAAGTCTGCAAAAAATAAAATCAGTTTGTAAACAGACATTGAAATAATGGTTGGATAAGAATGAGAATGAATTCATATAGCTCCGGATGTGCACTAATCCAAATTCTATGTGACAGCAAATTGAATAGTTCTGCTACTGTCAATGAAAGGCCAACAGAAAAAAGTTAGCTTAGCCTATCCCTTAGTCAGGCCCTGAGGGGTCTGAAATGCACAATGAGCTGAAATTTGTTTAATAATTATTCTCCCATGAATACTTCTCTATATTGACATAGTCCAGTCAAAAAATGTTACAAACCAGTGACATCACCAAGAACTTCTGCTGGGATGTCAAACATTTACTCACATCTTAGATAGAATGATTTTGCTATCATAGGTTTTTCCATTTTTGGGTGGTGGGGTGTTATTTATCTTCTTTTCCCCCCATTCTTCTTCATTCTTGTTTACTGCCATAATGGTTCAGTAAGGACCTTTATCACTCGGAGAACAAGTACATCTGAAGTCTGTTCGGTGCTATTACAAAATATTTGCTGCTTCTCATTTCGCTCTGGAGGGTCCTTAGAGGTGACAGCTCTGCACTATCTCATCCATGCCATCATCTTATGGAATATGTTTAATTGTAACAATGGTAGCCCCTTCAGTGTTTGGCTTTAACTTAGTGATTGAGTTTTCACTAGAGCAGTGAAAAATATCCAGTGTTTCTACCTGCTGGGTCTATTCGGCTTTATTTAAGTTTCTAAATATTTGCAATTGAAATCAGAGTTGTGTTCTACTTGGATTGTTTTTCTCAGCTATTCATTTTCCAAAAGAAACAGCTGTGGCTGCAGAGCCAAGTGTGTAATGACTGGAGCTCAAAATGAGCAAAACCAAATTCCTTTCCTCATAAATAATTTATATTTCACCACCTTAGTGTAATAAATAGGTTAATTGGTATTTTGCTTGGAATAACAAAAGGCCTAATTTCAATTTAGTTTATTTCACATTTACCATGATGCTTTCCATCTGAATAGTATTATTCTTAAAAATGTTTTTTATGCTTACCTTATAACTAGTGAAGTGATTTAGTAACAGATCATAAAAAATGTCCTTCTAAGAAATCTCTGCTAATTTCTGTTTGTTGGAGTCGCTAGGAAAGAGATACCCATTCTTTCAATCACGGATCCTGAGGTAAGATATAAAGTTGCTGCTGATAAAATCTGTGTCTGGCAGCCTGTGTGTGAACACTGACAAGGGCAGAGCAGCCTGGCCTCTTCTGCTGCCTGGCTCTCATCCACTGTCTGTGTACAAAGTCAGCATAGCGTTGGGGTTTTGCATCTAGTGCACAGGGCAAAAGCAACACAATTCCCTTGAAAGCAATTACACTGGAAATCATAGGGAAAAACTCAGCATCTGCTTCCAAGGGTTCTTTGAATACATATGAGCAGAGATGAGCATAACACTGATCCTAGCTTTGTGTGCTGCAATGGTGAGTCTGATGCTCAACTTGCAATTTTGAAAGGAAGTAGGAAAAAATGGAGTACTGAAAGAGAAAAGGAAATTATTGAGGGCTAGCACTGCTAGCTAAGCTTGAAAAATCTCCCAGTGTTATTCTATTGAAAAGAAAGCCGATGTATGGCTGTGATGTGTCATAATCTTCTCAGGGAGAAAAACAAAAACAAAGCAAACTTTAACAGAGAAAGGATTAAAGAGTAGACAAAAATAGAAGTCAGACAAATTCAAATTTAAAAGTACTACTGCTTAATCACTAGAACAAACTACGAAGAAGTATGGTGGATCCTTCATTTTTCAATGCTTTCCTGAGTACAACATGTCTTTAAGGAAGAACTGCTTTAGTCCAGTTAATCAAACTATCTGGAAATGCAGTACTCACCTATGCATACTCCCTGGAGCTGGCAGCAGTTGCTCAGTTTCTTCCAGAAAAGAAAGGAAAGCCAGAAATAAACACTTTCCACAAAGAGAAATGCTCCTTTAGTTGAACACAAGCATAAGTTGTTAGCCCCAAACACAGGTGTAGCTGGGTGGAATGCATTGACCTTGGAAGCCACAATGGAAGAGGTAGTAAAAGTAAAGCATTACAAAATCTTTTTTTGTGACCTGGATTGAAAAATGCTGTCTCTAGCTAATCTGTTAACTTTTTCATGCACATTTCATTCTGAGGTAAGTTTCTGCCCAAACCCTGGATCAATTTGCTAATATTTGAGTTGTTCGCTTACATTGCAAAATACCTATTGAAATGTATTTTGCAGGAGGAGTTTCATGAAATAGTCATTGGCCAGAAGAGGACTGATCTTTCCCTGTTGAATAAAGATTAAAAAGAGTGTGATCTAAGCCTAGTTTCAGCCTGACTGCTGTAATGATAAATATAACTTAAAATGCTTCCTCACTATCATGAAGTGAACAGGAAAACTTGATAATCACAGAATTACAGAATAAGCTGAGTTGGACAGAATCCACAAGGATCACTGAGTTGAAATCCTAGCCCTGCACAGCACCATCCTCAAGAATCACACCATGTGCCCGAGAGTATTGTCCAAATGCTTCTTGAACTCTGTCAGGTTTGGTGTGTGACCGCTTCCCTGGGGAGCTGTTCCAGTGCCCAACCACCCTCTGGCTGAAGAACGTTTTCCGGATATCCAGCCTAAACCTCTTCTGACACAGCTTCAGGCCATTCCCTCTGGTCCTGTCACTGGTCACCACAGAGATGTGATCAGTGTCTGCCCCTCCTCTTCCCCTCAAGAGGAAGCTGTATCATGAATTAAAAATGTATTTGTTTTACTTCCTCATATCCCTTCTTTGATTGTTCTCTCCTTTAGACTGTATCTACATGAGGTCACACAGTTATATTCAAAATGACCTGTGTTTTTTTTTTCCCCATCACAACTGGGATCTACATTTTCCAGTCCAAATTTTTCTGAGACAGTAAGGTTTGTCTGAAGCTGGCATTGTTTTTAGAAAAATTTTGGGAACTCAACACTTCCAAAAGCCACTTGGCCTTGGCATGTAGGTGTTCAGATAAGAACACAAGTTTTGAAGTTTTGGGGCTATAATATGTCTTTTTTGCTGAATTGTTTTAAAATGGGAAAAGGGAGGATTCATTATTAATTTTTTTCTATTAAGTTATTTCCCTAACTTCAGAATAATTCTTCTTGAAATTAGATAACTTAATGTGGCAAAGGGCTTGAATGAAAGGAACTTGTATTTTCTAAATTCATAGCAATTACTCTATCAAATACTGAAGTATGAAGTAACAAAGAACAGCTTCATTAATCTCTTCTCTCCAAAACCAACTGACCAACCAACCAACCAACCAACCAAAACCAACCAAAAACCACCCTAAGAAGAAAATCCTTTGCTTTTCTAAATGCTTTTTCCAACAAAATGTCATGACCTTTTGTTTCCATTCTATGCTCTCTCTCTCCAGTTTTCCTGCAAATAATACACTTGCAGGCATGCACACACAAATATATCCATGTAGATAAATATTTTTATAAAGCAACATGCTACGTACTCAAGTGTTTAGAGGATTTGAATTCAAATGCTAGAACAGTGCCTAGGATCTAGCTTCTGATAACTTGAACTTAATGCACTTTTTTTTCCTTACAGGCAAAAAAGACAGGCTGTGTGTGTAAGTCGGGAAAGATTACTTAATGGCTGCATACAACAGGATGGAAAGGAAGATTTTCTGTTTAGTAATGAAGTGGTAAATTAGCGGTATAAAAAAAGAGGTCCCATTATCTTCTCCTGAATTTTTAGTTGAGAAGTATGAGTAATATTGCAGGGACAAGGAAAACTGGATTTTGCTACCTACTCCTACCATCTATTCTGCATATTAACTCACCACATTAAATACAGAAACACCCTAGGAAGAAGGAGCTGACGCTGTCAGCAGAGAGAAGAACCCAGGATAGTCTCTTCAGGAAATTACTCAGCATTAGGCTAAAATCACACATTCTTTATCACCTCTAAGTTCTTTGTAACACTGAAAAAAACAGCCTGCCAGTTTCAACCTGAGGTGGGTATTCCTCTAGGCTGACTAGAGGTTCTGCCCCATAAAAGGTCCTGTCAGCTGGCCAGGTTCGAGTGTGAAGGTCAGTGCCTCAGAGAGAGATGCTTAAAGGAGAGGGAACCCCTGAAACATTCTCAGGGGTGCAACAAAGCTGCCCAGTCCAGCAGAAGACCAAATCTGCAGAGTTGTCTGAGCTCAGGGAGATCAAGGCAGTCACTGCTGCTCTTTGGCCTCTCTTGGCCATTGCTTCCAAAAGAGCTACTTGGAGTGTGCTCCATTTCAAAGTTGCGAATATTATTTTTTATATATTATATGCTTGCTAAAAGTCAGTTTGTTGAATTTGCATACAAAGGCCTCTTACCAAGATCACTGGTCTGGAATTTTCCTTTACAAGGTATATCAAGCCTTAGTGGGAATAAGGGAAGGAATCTAAGATATGCTGGCAGAGGCAAAGGAGAGTACAGCTTCAGCCAGGAAGACCTTCAGAGAGAAAAGGGGCTTTTGTGACTACTTGGCTACTTACTTGGGTCAGATTTTCACACAGGCTAGGATACACATTTGTCTAACTTAAGCAAATTCTTTGGATGGTACTTAGATATTACCCAAAATAGGTACATAGGAATACTACAAAGGAATAGAAAATGTATCTAACCATGGAACTGCCTCTTCTCATCTGGAGTTTCAAGATGATTTAATGATTAAATTTGTAGCAGCAGTACAGAAAATTGCTTCTGAAATTTACACTAAAAACCTGCAATTTTTCTGTGCTTCGAACTATGAAAACTCTGCTTTGACCAGAATCGAACACTTGTTGAAGGTATAATTTCTTCTGTCAATGTAAAACTCAAATTACTACACAATCAAACAGAACTGTAATTGAGGAAAGGTACTCTTAGTTAAAAAGCTATGGTAGCTTTAAAAAAGGACTTAAGTGAGAGAACAAACAAATGGAGCACATATCCTGTAGGAGGGAGAATTCATATTGAAAGAGAGAATGTATCCCTTTTACAGACAGAATGAGGTTATTAAGTAGAAACATGAATGTGTCAGGATGATGGAACTATCAAACTTCGAAGTGATGGAAATTGCTATAGGTGTAAAAGAAGTGACATTAGCACACTTGCAATTTGTCAGGTAATGTGATTTAATACGTTTGAGTCTTAATATCTGTAAAAGAAAAGCATTAATTTAAAAAGTATAGTTCTCTAACAAACTTGATTAGTTTACCGTAGCAGTACTGCATTCGATGTGGCAATGAAATATACAAGGTTTCCGGAGATCTCTTGAGGAAAATTAACTGAGCCAAAGGAATCCAAGTTTAAAACTTCAGAGCTGAGGGCTAATGACATTTTTGAACAAAGAAGTACTTATCTCTGTGGACATTGCTTTTAGAAATTAAGATATGTTTATATTATTACTAATTTTGAAACTGCATAATTATGTTTTTAGAGAAGACAGTTATTTTCCATCAGTGGTCAGCCAGTTTCCAGCATTTCTTCATTAATGCAACAGTCAACACAGGTCTGTTGTGCATTTAGGAGGATAGTGTGGGTGAGCCTCTCTGGCAGTTTTTGTATTAAGTGTAGATGTTTTATATGCATATATTAAAATGCTTCCTTCTCACCGTGGCATATTCCCTACTGAGTATATACACTGTAATGCCAAAACCTGAATGTGTTCTCAAAAGAAATGTAACTGGCTGTCTTCATAACCTGACTTTTCCCAGTGTGTCATGCTTGCAGTTTTGCTTTTCTGTGTGAATGCAGATGAAGACTATTTTCCAGTTTCTGCTTCAGATAGAAAGTTATACTGAAAGGTGTACCTCTGCTACACAAATGGTTTTGAAATGGTTTTAAAATATTAAAACCAGCATTGCATATGAGTTTCTCTTATTGAAGGTGGGTTCTGCAGGCATAAGGGTGTCAATCCCCACTTCAGCAACATCATAGGAGTGACGCCCTTAAGCATGGCCACAACCGTGTCCCGATTCGCTATGGACTCTACTGATCTTGGACCAGTGCAGACTCACTGGCTTGTCCTCAGATCTGCCTCATCACCAGAAACCTGCCTGGTAGTCTGGACTCTGCGCTGCCTCCAGACCACCCTGGTCAACTGTCCTGGCTGACAGGGTCCTTGCCCCATGGCCAACTTTATCATATTTGGCTCCTTGACCCTTTGGAGCCTGCTTCCTGATGAAGAGTTGTGGAAATGCTGTCATGGTGTCTGTCGGGACATGGAAAAGGGAAATGAAGGAAATTTATCTGATACCAGTGCCTCCTCACAAGAGCCATCCTCCTATCATCCATCTCCATCTCCTCACTGCCCAACTCACCTATGGAACACGGCAGCTGAGTAAATCCAGTGGCAGAACAGGAAGTCTTTATAGGAAGATATTTAAAGAGCACACAAAGAACTGAGTGCTACAGCTTGGAGTTGAAAGGAGTGCTGTATTAGCACTGTTCTAGAACTGACTAGATTTCCCTGGGAGAAAGGGACAAAATATTCCTTTACTTCACCTACCGAGTGTAACACAACTGGAGGTTTACACAGAGCTCTGTAATGCCTTACATTAACCTTAACATCACTTAACCAGCCATTAAAATGGACAAGCACTCAGTGAACAGACTGGGACACGGACTGCACCTGTCAGAAGAAACTTCAGCAACGTCTGTTTTTTAGTAACATCCAAATTTACAGCTCAGCATCCTGTCGACCACAGAGGAACACCTTTACTGCCACGTGTGCAGCAACCCGGCACGGTTAAAGTCCAACGCCGTTTTCTCGCAGTTCCCCGGAGGGACAAAGAGCCGGCTCAGACCCCTCCAGCCACTGTGGGCGCGGGAGGAAGGCGGGCGGGGGAGGGCGCAGGCCGCTGGCGGGGCGGGCCCCGGGCAGCCCCGCACAGCCGCGCTCGGCCGCTGCCCCAGCCCCCG
>NW_024581127.1:19259436-19323838 GCF_017639235.1 Corvus kubaryi
CGGGAGGCGGTGCGGGCCGAGCGGGGCGGGCCGGGGCGGGAGGCGGTGCGGCCGGAAGGGGCGGGCGCGTCTCCCGGGTGACGGGGCCGAGATGGCGGCGCGCGAGGCGGTGGTGGAGCGGCGCGCGCCTGGCTCTGGATGAGGGGCGGCCGGAGGCTGCGGGAGCGGCCGCCTCGGCCCCTGGAGCCCCGCGACCCCCGGCGAGGCCTCCCCCCCGGAGCAGGTGAGCGGGGAGGGCCGGTTGCTGCGCTGCCGGGTGCCGCTTCCGCCTTGCTGGGCAGGGGCCCGGCCTCGGCGCCTTCTCTCCCGGGCAGAGCCTCCCGCGCGGTTCTCCCGAGTCGGCGCCCCCGCCCCGCTCCGTGCTCGGGGCGCCCCTGCCCCGCCGCGCTGGGGCCGCCCCCCCCCGGGCCTCGCCCAGCGGCGGGGCTGCTCGGCCGGCCGGGAGCGCCAGGCCCGCGGCCTCTGCCCGGCTGGTCCGGGCCCCTTCCGGGGCGAAGAGGCGGGCATCTCGTGGGCTGGGAAGAACATGAAGTGGCCGAGCAGTAGATAGGCAGTGTTTGGGTTCTGGGGGCTTGGCACCCTGTGGCAAAGGGTGAGGGCACACGTCCTGTCGGAGCTGGTCGTGGGATAGCATTGCTTGGGGTTACCTACTGTTCACCCTGAGCGGCAAATTTCATAATACGTAGTGTGACGGTTTCTTAGCACACTTTTAAAGCCTTAAGAATCGCTAACAGCTCACAGAAAAATTAAGTGCTGCCATCTGGCCTCGATGCCGTCTCTAGTAATATTTAAGCCTTGGTTGGTCGGTAGTACCATGGCTGGTAGGGCACTGTTTTTTGATCATGAATTCACAGAGTAAGTGCCTGAGTTGCATATCTAATGAAAAATTGCATAGCTTGCTGCTTTATAGCTATGTGGAAATATAGATGTGCAGAGATTTCTTTAGGCCCTCTTGCAGTGTGCATTGTTTGTAAATAGCTGGTTCTTGTCAAGACAGGCATTGCAAGATGATTTTGTGGTAGTAACAATGAGTGTGTAAATTTGTTGTCTGTGGCATTCCATGTAGTTACAGAAAATTTAGGTCCAGGATGGCAAATAAGGACTGGAACAGAATTGGGGTCTCTTAAACTCCAGTTTTATGTCTGAGAACTTCAGTTTTATGAAGTGAGTTGTTACATGAATTACTGCATTATGTAAAAGACTTGTTGCAAAGGTGAATGAAGTTACAGTGTAGTCTTACAAGATTGCATTACTTCAGTGTTCTATATGCTGGTTTTCAGAAGACAGTGGCAACAGGTAAGGAATTGTCAAAGAATAACTGATCAGGCAGTGGACATAAACTTTCTGTTTTAATTAATATTGCTTGAAGAGTAGATTTTTTTTTTCTAATTCAGAACAGAAAGCTTCAGGAGTTCACATTAGTATGGCTGGAGCTATATTCAGTTTCTTGGAGAGGAAGGGGTGAGATGTGGTGGTATTACTATAGAAAGTTTATGGCTGTGGGAGTAACATGTTTAAAAAAAGAGTTGAAACTCCATACATTGTATATCAGTCTAGAAATAACTGAAGAATTGCCAGCAGTCACCAATTTTTGCTGCCTTTAGTTGGAGCAACAAACATTCTGTCTTTTGGTATCTTCTGCAGCTTTTGATAGTATCTCTTTCTGGATTTGAGTGTCTTAGGTGACTTTACTCTGCCTATGATTTGTGTGAGGGAACTTTCTTCTGTCCCAGCTACTTTAACCGCGTAGTTAGGGTATTTGCACTGAAAGTTGGAACATCAGTGTTGAAACTACAGTACCTTTACCTCCCACAACCACTTACCTACAATTAGATAGAGGATATGCCTCCTAATCTTCCCTTTTGATTCAGCTTCTCTCACTAATGCCATAATAGCATGGCTTTAGGGTTCAGTCATGCTGCCACTTAATGTGTCTATTTATCAAACTCAGTGGTCAAGACAGGTAAGATTTTTTCCCTCCATACACAAATGTTCCCAATTTTACGTTTCTTTGTAAAGTGATGAAAAAACCAAGAAACCAAAAAAACCGACCAGGAGGAGGGCAGTGGATCCTCTCATGAGGCTACAGAGTTATGGTTGCTGTCTTTGAAATGCAGGAAGTGCTGGTTGTGTCTTTCAGTACATGGTTGAAAGCTGTTCTTGAATCATTACATTGCCTTTTTAAAAATACAGAGTATCTATACATCTTGTAACATACATGATTTGGAGGAGGATTTGTGTGCTTGAAAACAGGTTTTTTATCTATCTACTAATCTTCATAAAATTCCATCTCCCTATAAACCTACTTGCTCATCTTTAAGTTGTTGTGGCCATTCTACTTACGTAAATCTTCATACAAAATAAACTTTTAAGAAATTCTATCCTTACCACTGAAACTTTGCTAGGTTTTTATCAGCTGTTCTGGTGACAACACAAAAACACCACTGCACCAGTATGGAGTTTGGTGCTGACAAGTGTAAACACTCAAGGCTGTGTTAATCTTCTGTACTAGGAAATGAACTTCTTGTTTTGCTTTAGGAAGGTGAAGCTTTTTTTGTGTCTCCTTATGTAAATTGGAGGGGAGCCTTTCAGTTTCAGACAAGTTATTTTAGGCATCATCATCTGGTTATTTATCTAGCTGTGTTCAATATGGGCTAAAATCACTGATTCCAAGGTGTGTTCCTGTTTACATTCCAGAGTCGCAAGTGAGCTGATGTGAAAGAAAATGTAATCAATTCACAAGACACTGGCAATACAAGGTGGAAATTTCATTTCAAAGATGATGATATCTAAAGAAAGCTGCACTGTACAAACAGTTGGCGTTGTAGAGGATCAGAGGAGAGCAGGATGGGTGCTCTATAATGACTGTATTGCATCTTTTTCACTGACATTAAAGATGAGTTCACTGAGAGGAAACAAGTTTCTAAAATAATTTTAGTGCCCCAAAGAGACTTTATTTTAGGGTTGTCTCTGTCTGTAGAAATCCTGTTTAAGTGGTATTTGCGTGTACAGTTAGATATGAAAGAGGAAGTGTTTCTCCAGGTGCCAGTGTGGTTATCATTCAATGATAAACAGTGAGAGTCTTGCTTATTGCACCACAGTTGACTAACCAGTCCGAGGGTGGACTACACTGGCTACTGTCAGTGAAGTCAGAGGTGCCAGGAGTTCTAATGAGGCCACTGTTGCAAGCTGTACAAAATGTAAAAATGTTCAATAAATCTCTGAACTTCCCTCCCTTCAATTTCCTTTATGGGTCCCTAAAATGTTTAAGTTGCCTCATTCTTCTGGCTTGGCTCTGAAGTGTTTAACATCTCGTGGCTGCTGTCCTTTAGTCCTTTCTGTGCTCATATTCCATGTGAACACCTGTTAGGACTTTTTACCAATGGAAGGCAGTATGAGATGCACAAATCAAATTCCAGCTAAATTTGGCGTCTGTTACGAAATTGTTGAGTTGACCATGAGTATTAAATTGATTAGGATTCATGTCTTGACTTATTTCCTTGTTTATGTCTGTTGAAACGGAAGTTCATTTGACACAAAGTCTGATAAATATAATGCATTAGAAACAGTTTCAGTAGTGGGAGAAGAAAATCCCTATCCCGTTTTATAAATGGCAAGCTAAGGCATGAGGTGTGATACGCAGAAGGATGTATCAGGCTGGCAGACAACTCTTTCCAGATTTCCTGGATTTTAGTCCATTGTTTCACATTTGTCTCTATCAGTTAAGAAATATTCTAGGATTCTTGATGTAGCACTGCAACTTTGTTTTATGTCTCTGTCATCCTGTGTTATAATTGACTGCTGATACAGTTGTAGTTCCTTTTGGGATTGCGTATCAAGGAAAGGCTTAAGAAAAGAAAGACACAATGTTGTGGCCTAAATTAGGGTTCTGTGTACATCTGTATTCATTCAACTACTTTAGAATATGAAATGGTTTAGCTTGAGAACTTTAATTAACTTAAAAAAACTCCCAAATGCAAAAGAACCTAACCCCAAAAGGCACCGAACAAAACTCAAAACCTTTAGCAAACCTTTAACTTTTCAGGTAGTGCTGTTCTTAGAGCAATGATGCACATGTTTCAAGTGCTGTTTCAGACAGAGGGGAAAATGCTTGACTTGTCCTTACCTTGAGACAATAATTGGTTCAAGATTGTGTTTAAACAGCTTGTAGCATATTGCTAAAATGAATATAGATATACTGCTTCATATCATAAATAGCAGTATAAAACCTAGGTACACTGAGAAAAGTTCTTTTTAAAGATGAATGATTGGTAACACTAGTATGGCTGGCTGATAGCATATTGTTGACAAATCTCTGGTTGTGTATCTGACAGTTCATAGTGTATAGAGCTTAATGGGGAAGACTGCAATCAATGCTCAGAGAAGAGGTGGGCAAAACAGTGCTTACTGTCTTAAACCATAGAGTCACTAAGGTTGGAAAAGACCTCCAAGGTCATCAAGTCCAGCCTTTGAAGGGCCTAATTCTAGCTCAGCTGAAATGAAATGCAGCTCTATCACAAATATGTTAAGTGGCCATATGTCTCATTTTAACTCTGAAATCACTGCTTGGAAAATCTCCACAAGGAAAGTGGAGAGGTGCAAGTTACCTGATTGTCATGGGGAATGGTGATAGCTATTGAACTCTGCCAGATGCACACACGGGAGATACTGGAAGTGTAGTCATTCATGTATGGGAATGACCTGGCAAATGGATTAACTTCTGGTGGTTAATTCTTGTCAGCAGTGGGCTTCACAAGTCTACTGACTCTGCAAGCCAGCATCCTTGTGGATTCTGGTTTTTTCAGTTGTTTATATTGAGAACTCAGTACAGTATACGATTTGATATATGAAAAAATGGAGATGAGTGGAAAACTGGGCTCATTTATATGTACACATATATGTATTTGTAACTGACACACTTCAACATTGTTCTGGTTTTAGTTTTGCATTTAGTAATCTTCCTAATTCCTTGACTTTAGGCATAAATAATAAGGTTTTTGGTGGCTTCCTAAAACCTTCTCAGTCAATAGTTAGGAGTTTTTTAAAATTAGGATCTGTCTGTACTGTCCAGTGTAGCAGTTAGACAGCCTGAACAAGGGAAAAGAGCTTTACTCTCGCTAATATTGAGTACTGTTCTACTCCTTCCCTCCTGCCCCCCAAGCTGGGAGGGTGGAGTGAGCTTCTAAATAAGCTTCTTTTCAGAAACAATGTATTTTTATAATCACTTCAGCAGGTCGTGTGCTCTTCATGCCTCACATCCCAGCTGTCCCCTCGATAACTTCTAGCTGCCTCTCCTAAAAATAGCATTTTTTTTCACCAATTCAGTGTTAGTTTGCAGTAATTTCTACCTTTAGGATAGAGAACTTTCCATCTAATTACTATTCACTTCTCTTTCACTAACTTTCATTATTTCCGAATCATCAAATTCTTGACTGATGCATTCTTCTGTCATCTAGATATGGTCAACATTGTTCATTCTCAAAGGTAAGGAAGTGCTTGAGCATAATATGAATTGATGGTCCAGTCTGTTAAACTAAAAGCTAAACATGTCAGACAATATCTGTTCTTCCTTCTTTGTGGGAACTGACTGCTTTCTAATTCTGTTAGATAAAGAGCCAATCCAACCTTGTATAAAGTCCTCTACATTTTTAAGTCTCCCATGAAATGAACTAAGATAACACAAATGTTGAAGTAGAGGTGATACGTGTCCTATGAGGCCTTTCTCCTGAGCTACAGCTCGGTAGCGCAGTCTGTAATTTGGTGGTTGCTGTTGACTTAAGCCTTCCATTTTGCAATTAAAGGGCTCATTTGTTTAATAGCCCCTATATGATTTTTCAGTAACAGAAATTCCTGTTCTGGACAATATTTGAAACAATATTTCCAGTAGTATATAATTCCAGTGTTTAATAGTAGTTACATTATCTAACAAATGAGCACCAATAAAAATAAATCTATGCTCCGTGAAGCTCACGAATCCCATTATGTACCTTTTTAATAAAATCCTCAGGACAGTATTGGAGCAGCCTACCTAATGATCCACCTTCCTGACTCTTCCTAACTTAAAGCCTGGAATATAAAAAGTGATTTAAATGCCATAGCATATTTGAAATCAAGCTGTCCTTCCATGGAATACTCATGGCCTGAGGAAAATGTCACAGGGCTGCCTTCTCTTCTCACCAGGAGGTATGTTAAACTTGCAACAGAAAATGTTGTTACAAGTGTAGATGTATATAAGAAAGCTATTTGTGAAGCCTAACCTCTTAGTCTTTGCTCTGAAATGTTCACCTGTAGAAGAGACAAAGGATCCTTGAATTCCAGCAGATTATTCTGAGTCAGTCTGTAGCTGTTCAAGGTGGTGTGTTGGAATGATGTGATATGATGAGTATAAATTCTCTAGATTATCAAATTGTCACATGAAAAAATAGCTACAAACAGGAGTGGCTTCAGCCAAAGATGAATTTTTTCTTGGCTGTGTTTGCTGTCATGATCCAGTCAGGCACAGAAATAATCAATAGCTCTGTGGGTTAGCTGGTGCGATAGTGCACATAGGATGAATAGTCTTTCTTTGATGATAATTTTTCAGTGAGACTAGTT
The DNA here is from genome assembly GCF_017639235.1 of Corvus kubaryi. Lineage (NCBI taxonomy): Eukaryota > Metazoa > Chordata > Aves > Passeriformes > Corvidae > Corvus > Corvus kubaryi. The sequence goes on from NW_024581127.1 coordinate 19,266,031, forward strand.
CTAAAATAAGCAATGTTTGTTCTCATCATACATTTCCAGCAAAATGGAAGGTAAATTTAAATGACCAATTTTGGGGTTTCACTTACTGAATACATCTATAATTTGTATATGCAAGACATGCTCAAGCAAGCAAGAGCTTCTCTTGGATGATTGTTCTGTTTTGCACTGCCAGTGTCCAGTGCCACTGGTAGTGTCTGAAACAGACTGGCTGCACACGCACTGCAAACAGTTGCCTGTGCTTCCCCTTTAAGAGTGTCTTTAACTGTGACTTTAGCTGTGATTTTGTGCTGTTTCTTTAAAGGCCATGTATATTAGATACTTGTATTATTTGCATCAGTAAAATATCCTGATAGTTGGCAGGTAGCATCTTTGCTCCAGGTACCTGCTCTCTTTACTTGCATTAATATAGTTTCACGGAATGCTCCTTGCTTAGCAGCAGCTGAGATAATTGGCTTTAAGTACTGTATAAAGATGTATAATCCTCTGCATCTCACTTTTTTCTTTTGCAGGAAGGGTTTCTCACCATGGCCATAACACAGTTTCGACTCTTTAAAGTCTGTACTTGCCTGGCAGCAGTGCTTTCTTTCATTAAAAAGTTAATATGCAGGTAAACGTGTCTTATTTAACTTGGTTACCTTTTCTTTTTTAGTTTTTCAATTACAGGTTCTTGCACTTCTTTTCTTCTCCCAGCACCCACCCACCACTTTAAACAGTTCTGATTTTACTAATTGAAAAACAATCAAGACAGATGAAAACTAAATCAAATTCATTCTTTAATTTGCATATTTGTTCAGAGTGCCAAAAGTCTGTGTAGTGTATTTGTGAGTGTATTTTATTGTATGGTAGCCGAATGAGGTTTTGTAAACAGCTATTGACAGGGTTTTAAAATGGCCATGTCAGACTTGAAAAGCTGTGCTGCACATTTTCAAAAAGTACTTGGCAAGTGATAGTTCATGTTTTAAGAGATTCAGTTAATGGGAGCATCCACTCTGTCATCAGTCAGTAGGCTTTCATTATAAATGTAAGCAATTCTCATCCTGTTTGTCAAAAAACAGTTGCCTGAGACTTTAGATTCTTCTGCCTATTGAAAATTCTTTCAAAAGTTTGGAGGACGGTGATTAAAGTTCAAGGGAACCACATTTTTTTTCTTTTTAATGATGAATAATGTCTTCTTTTTTGCACTTTTTTAAGTTAAATGTGGTTTTCTTTTGAGTTGTAGACTCATGAGTGCTGTAGCGTAGTACTTGGAAGCAGTCTAAAAACACTCAAGAGTTTAATGTTGTGGAGTAAGAGAGTTCAGTAATACATTAGCAGGGTACCTGAGGCAGATGATCTTGGCACTGTGCTGTCATATGAACTATGGTGCTTCCTGCCACTTTTGCAGCATGTTGTTTACATGAACAAAAAGCAGTCTAGAGCATTGTATTCTCCTTTTGTGTATGATGACAACTACTTTGCCAGTGAGTTTAAAGCACATGCAGAATTTGTAGACACAAAATAACTGTTTATTTCCTCTTCGCTTTTACGTATTCCAAGAATAAGAGGAAGCTCTTGACTTGTTGGTAAATTTAATGCTGTATACAATTATATAGGTGTCAGCCTTAGTTCTGTGATTTGAATTCCAAATTAAACTAAGAATACTTGCTGTTCAATTTCTGAAGGAAGTCAAAACACTGGTTGATGTTAATTTCTATATTATGTTGATGCTTCATTTCTCTAAGTGTAAAGGTATTTTTTATGAGCAGATAATTGTTCTGTAAGTGTAGTGACAATATTTTCATCCTTTTTTCCAACTTCTAAATGAACTGTAATCTTGAAATGAACAACTGAGAAACTGCTTCAGAGTACAAAAAGTAGAAGAACCTTTCTTTGGTGAAGAGCAGTTAGTTGAAGAAATGAAAATTTTAAATCTTTCACAAGTCACTGGATCAAAATAATTCAGACCACTAACTACAGATGTTTCTTCTGTTTACTGTCAGCTGCAAAGTGTAGCTTGATAAATTTTGTTTTCCTGTAATGCACCCCTGCATATAACTATGTTTAATAACCAGCAAATGTGATTTAATTAAATATGCATTTTAATTCAATGGATATGAGCTAGTACTTAGATTACATGGCTTACATTAGGTTTTCATTTGAACCAGTGTCTGTTGAGATAGTGAAACTTTCTAGGCAGCACAGAGGTTACATACAATACTAGTTCTTTCTTTAGTTAAATATTTTCTTGATAAACGGCAGCCTGCTTGAATCCGGTTTTCAGGAAGTAAAAGGTGTAAGTATAAAAAGAGATGACACTTCCTTCCATTTAAAATCTCTAGTTACCCAACTGAGAAATCTGGATGCTGCTTATTAGTAGGGAGAAACAAACCAAAGAATTCTTGAGGCATTTGGCATTCAGAGCAGTGGTCAGTATCTAATGATGGCTGTGGAGCAGCTGTTTTATAAGCATCTTGTTCCCTTGCTAGAAGAAGTGGAGATATGTAGCCTTCCTCAGTGCTGCTCTGGGTACCACATTCTTTCCGATGTTGTATGACAAAAGCTCTTTCCTTCTACCTTCAGTCTTCTTAGGGTAACCATTTTGACTTCATGAGTGTTTGTTACAAGCCACTTGCTAGAGTCTTCTAGATCATATAAATAGAGAAACTAAGTGCATAAGAGATGGCTTAGAATAGTATTAACTATAAATAGTATTAAAGATGTGTATGTTGTACAGGTCTGAAGGAGGATGTGTCCAAGCTTCAGTTTCCTTTAGAGGTGTGAAGTAAATCTTGTCAACTGGAAGTCTCTAATGTGTTTGAGGGAACAGTGTTTTCACCTTCCTTTACACCTAAGCTCTGTTGCTTTTCAGCTTAAATGAACAGTTTGTAAAGGGACTAGAGTTAATTATATAAAACTTAAAAATTTGATGATAACGCCTGACCTTTCCTAAGGAGGAATATTTTTGGTCTAAAGTAGAAAAAATACATCTAGTCACTCACCAGCATACAGCAGAGGTGATATTACAAGCAATTCAACTAGTCAGAGTTGATAGTATGTTCTCTAATACTAAAACTAATGGATAGAAACTAGAAATTGAAGTTTCCCAGTTTTATTCTCATCAGTAGTAAGAAAAAACCCTTTAATTTTCTAAGCTACATAAGGTCAATTACATGACTGCTTTGCTGTAGGAGCTTACGTTCTTTGGAGAAAACTTAAGTGTGAGCCTGAGTTGCATTCTGTTGTAAGGTGTTAAAATGCAGTGCATGTCAGCTAAGAATATTTTAATTATTATTCTGATCTTTGAATGCTGTCATGAAGTAAGTATCTAGGTGGTTTATTTGCAATTAGTGCATTAGTGTTGTTTTCAGTTAAAATTATTTTATATAGTTGCTGAAATACATTGAAACAGTATTCTTTAAGTAGAAGCGTGACTTGAACAAAAGCTGTTGACTTGCATAATCTTGTACTACCCCTGTTTAGACTTTGAAGGAAAAAGAGCTTTAGAGGGGCTTTCAAGTCAAGCAGCTCAGAAAGCTTTGTTAGACACAGCTTAAAATTTAAGACAAATAGAAAAATTTCTCATTTTACAGTAGAAATGGTTCTTTGACAAATGTAGATCGCTAGCGCTTGCTTCATAAGCATTGACAATCTAAAAATTGTAACTGAATTATGCAAGTGAGTTAGTCCATTTTCATATTTCTCAGAATTATTTCTCCTCTATTTCACTGCAATTAGAAAAGTAAATTGCACTTTGAAATTCTTGTGAGCACCACTTTAAGTTCATGATGAAATTCCTTTGCCTAGCAGACTTACTACTGACAATAATTAACACAAAGGTAATTGAAGCACTAAATGTTTTAGCCATGACTATTTTCAGTAGTGCTGTTCTCAGACTTCCTTTTTTGTTTTTTTAAACTTAGTGCTCATGTTTTCAGAGCTTGGAGGAATCCTACATTTTTCTTTCAGGTCTGGAAGAGGGCGAAAGTTAAGTGGAGACCAAATAACTTTGCCAACCACAGTGGATTATTCATCTGTTCCTAAACAGGTAATTGTTAAAGTGGTAGGTAACTTAATCTCTTAACAGGGTGATTATACAAGTCCTACAATATTGGATTGGTATATATCCAAGAAAGATATAATACTATTATATATGCTATATAGTATTAGGTATATATCTTAGCAAGATATAAAAAGACAAGTTTTTACCTGCACATAATTAATATTAACTTGTACCATATACTCATATTCAGCCTGAAGTAGAAGACTGGTCTTCATGGGATGAAGATGCACCTACAAGTGTGAAGATTGAAGGTGGCAATGGTAATGTGGCTGCTCAGCAAAATTCTTTGGAACAAATGGAACCTGATTATTTCAAAGATATGACACCAACTATAAGAAAAACTCAAAAAGTAAGTATTCCACTTTCAACTGTACTTATGGAGGGTTTTCCTTGCTTTAAAATAGGCTGTAAGTAAATTGGCAACTTACAGAAGGTGTTGTTGGTAAATGAGAATAGATGCCGGTGTATAGTTTAACGTGTTCAATGTTAAGATCTTTGAGATCTTAACAAATATGATGTCATCACATGTTCACATCTTTAATCTTCATGTTATTAGAAACTTATGAATAGTTTCATAGTCTAGAAGTTCTGGAAAGTATAATGTGAGAACCCTCTAGTCACTTGTGTTCATATCCTTATTTGAACAAAGACATTCCATGTCTTGCTCTACTGAAGTCTGAAGGAGCAGCCCTGCTGTTTCAGAAAACAATGATTATTTGTTTCACCAAGTTATATTGGGGAGGCTGGAATTAGGGAACTGGTATTTCAAAATAGCTTGTTCTTCAAATATCCATTTTTACTATGGAGACAAGACAGAAGGGCATATCTACAGGAGCATCAACATTGTAAATAAATGCTGATTAAAATCTGGTGATTGCAGGTTTTGTTTTTATGTGTAAATCTTCCAGCTGGGTACTTACAGGCCTTTGAGCCAATTGGAAAACCTCACAAGTACTGGAACAGTTTACCAGAGAAGTTGTGCAGCCTCCATCTCTGGAAGTTTTTTAAGCCCCAAGTGGATAAGCCCAAAGTACTTTCATCAGCCTCAGAGCTTTCAGGAGAAGGTTGGTTTACAAACCTTCTGAGGCCCCTTCCAAACTGATTCTTCCTGTGGTCCTATGAACTGGAGGTGATACTGGTGTCAGTTTTCTGTACATTCAAGATCTGCAATATCCTGTGGACTAAATTCTTCTAAGGATTTTGATTTCCCAAAATCTGAGGGACAGAAGAGGACTAGGGAGAGGTAGATTTCTCCTTTATATCTCTTGACATTTTTTGCCTAACAGAATGAGCTTCAGGTTCAGAACAAAACATAGGAAGAGTCCATGCTGTTTGAGTACTGTATGCTGGGTTTAGTTTAAATGTATCTCTAGGGATGACTGCAGGCACTGTAAAGAACATCTCTGTTAACTTGTCCCAGTTAACCCCATTCATGATGAATTTGTATTTCCACTGAATGTCTCGATAAAACCCTGCGATTTGAGGCAGAGTCTATTTGTGTTGCCACTCATCTATACTCATCTATTTGGAAACAGAACCTCAGTCAAATAACAGAGGCTGTCATTGCTCAGTAAGATTGTCTAGTCCTGTTTCCTTTCTTGGATTGATGCTAGCGTTTGTACAGGCAGTGGAGCTGTGGATCTGCCTCATTGGGAAGCAGCAGAGACTCAAAGTAGGCTAAACAAAGTTCGTGACTTGAGGTCAAGACAAATGAGGGATACGTGATCTTGGCAACTGTTTTGGGAAAAGCACCATTTTTCAGCCAAACCAGTACAGAGCTTTACTAGTTGATGTTACTAGAGAATTTGCGGCTATTGAAACTGCACAGATACACTACTGGAGTAGCTGAGAGAGCTGGCATTATAGTGCAGTAGAACTGTGCAGACAGCACTGTCCTCAAAAGTAGTACCTTGAAGTGACCTGTCACAGAAGCAGGATTTCTCCAAGGAATTGGTAGCTTTTATGAGTACTGGGAGATGTGGCTATTTGATCTATGATCCTTTGTGCCCATTCTCTGTCTTGATATAGTCACAGGTTTCCATGCAACTAAAGAAAAAGATAGTGGGGGCAGGAGGAGTTCTTGTCTTTTGCATTTAGCATCTTTCACTTATCAGTTCATTTGGCTGTGCAGCTTTCAGAACCTGACTAGGTTTGAGGCACAGTGAGGTGTTGTGTGGCTGAACCTTCACAGGCACAGAGATACATGATCACCAAGGAATCTGTGCAGTGCTTTGATTTACCACTTTTTGTTCCTTTTTTTGAATATTTTCAGATAGTTATTAAAAAACGAGAGCCTTTAAATTTTGGGATTCCAGAGGGAAACACAGGATTCTCTAGCAGATTAGCAGCTACACAAGATATTCCTTTTATTCACCAATCTGTAAGTATGCTCTAAATATTGATCTTGTACTTGTCGGTTAAATGATGTTCTGTAGGGGAAGGAATAGTCTGCCTAAGGTCTTGTGGAATAATTTAAATTGTTTTAAAATTGAGTGAAGAATGAAGTAGTCCAATATGTTCTGCTGAGAAACTTGACCGACCAGTGATAAAAAGGTAAGAAGCTTCCATGTACTTACATGCTTGCAAATCTGCTAAAACAATGAACTATACGTTTTGGATTTTACACAGTAAGTTACTAACAAAAGAGTAGAAGGCTTTTTTGAAAGCCTCTGAGTTACCTTTGCTTTATTATCTTGGACCTATTTTTAACCTTCTGCTTTTCCCTTCCTTTCTGTAGGGATTGTAATGTAACAGTCTCCTAATTTTTGCTCCTTAGCCTTTGAAAAAATTGCCTGATGACCTAACAGCCTCTCAGTTAGCAGGAGATACTCTCCCTCCCTTGCCCTTTGCCTTCTTTAACAGTGCTTCTCCTTTGATTAACATTGTGCACAAAAGGGTGCAGGCAGGAAGCAGTATAGAATGGTCATGCCACCTCCTTGTACTGTTTGTAATGAAAATAGTTCAGGAAAGGACTTTCAGTGAGTAAAAGTGTCACTCGACTGATACTGGACATAAAAACATGTGGATGTACATGTTGGTTTGTCCATGCAACCTCCAGAAATCTTTTACATTGCCTACTCATATAATCTGCACAATTTATGTTCCTCTTGCTAAAAATGCACTCCACTACTTCCTTCCTGCCTTTCTTCAAAAAAACCTTTGACAACTGAAAAAACTCAGTATTAGAGCAGGGAAAACAGCATAGACAATAAGATGAGAAGCACTGCAATACCTGAAATATTTCTGAAAGTCTGAAGCATTAAGGTTAAAAATAAATAGGTTAAAAATAAATGTTAAGGAAACTTTACTGTCATCCAGGAGCCACTCTGGCAGTCACACACCAATGTTTTATCTAATTTTTCTATGTGCTTAGAACTTCTCTTTTGTTTCAGCCTGAACTGGGAGACCTGGATACTTGGCAAGAAAATACTAATGCCTGGGAAGAAGAGGAAGATGCTGCTTGGCAGGCAGAAGAAGTTCTTAGGTAATTGAAATTAATATAACACTATGTAAAGGTTTTACATGTAAAAGAGTCACTTTTGTTTATCTGACCCCTTTCTGGTAAGTGCCAAGAATTGTTAAATGCCTCTTAAGACAAATTATTTTTATGCATCTAATCTCTGTGTAACTGGTACTCAGCAGAAGACATTTTGGATCTAATTAATTTAGTAGATGAGATAGTAGGGGAAATATGAAGATCACTGGAACATTGGAACAACACATTAACACACACATGCGGGTGCTAAAAAACCCCTACCCCAACAAAGCCCCACCAATCCCAACAATTTATTGTGTTCAGATCATGTTTCAGCTTGATGAAGTAAAATACCTCTTGATGTCCTTATAAAAAGTTTCATAATCATGTGCTTAAGGTAAAAATAGTTCAGGATAGAAGGTGAAGTGGTAAGTATATGCTTGGAATCCCTGTAGGAGCTAAGCTTTTCTTGCTAACTTAACTAAACTAGCTGATGAGGCTGAATGTAAAATCAAAGTCTTGCACAAAGTTAGTGTGAATACTTCTTCTGTTCAGTTTGTGTTCTTTTTTACTTTCATTTCCTTTAAGGAGTATGGAAGGTAAAGAGATGGAAATTGAGTTTAAATTAATCATACACAATGATTTGAACTGGTCGTGACTTACAGTTTTGTCAAACTTTATTGCTTGCTACATCATCAGGTAACCAGCCTCAGATAGCTTTAGCTTCCTAGGCTGTTCTAATTCTACTCATTAAATCACAAGTACATGGCTTTTGTGGTTAAATAGTGATAATATGAAGTAAAGACATGATGCATTAAAAAATCATTCTAAGGAAAATAGGTGTTTTGGAAAAAAAAGTATTTTGATCAACTATTTATTTTAATGTTTTGAAAAAATTACTTTTTCAATCTGTGTAATAAGACGAGGAAAGTTACCAGCCATTTTCAATGTGCTAATCATAATTAGAATTGATTCAATTGATTATCTCTGTGTCGTGTTCTGCAGCAGCTTAACATGTGAGAATAGGGTTGTAATGCAAATATTTTTGTAAACTTAATCAGGTATCTGAATGTGTACATTCTGGTCAATACCTTGTCTTTTTTTTTTTAACTTCATTACTGTTTCAGGTCTTGTACCAAAATACAAGCTTCGTGATATGAATGATGTGCTTTTGGACTGTTTTTGTTCCAAGGATAGTACTTTTTCCTGTAAAGAATATAAATAGGCTCAGTAAGATCTCTAACAGCTCAAGTGCAGTCTGCTGAGACTGAAATGAAAGGCAGTGAAAATACTGATTTATTTTTTTTAACTGAGAAATGAAATAGCTACTTTTGCTAACTGCAGAGGCTGCATTCTACTTTACTTAACCCATGCTACATTCCATTACAGATGTTTTTAGGACTATCAAAAGTAGTACTCAAACTCTCTGAAGCAGGGATTTGTCGTATACAAATTAGCTGCTAAAAATTGTCTGGTGTATGTCTGTGCCAGTTTATTCTTGGAGTGTAAAATCTATGTAGTAGATATTTCCAGGATGGTCAAAGGTATATTGTCTGCCATCTGTCAGGTTCATGCTCTAGAATACTTAGGAAGAGAGATCTCTTATATGGTGATAGCAATGGGGTTTCCCAAAAGCTTAATTTTTTAAAGTGTCATGTTATTTGGTTGAACCTATCCTTAAAGATTTCAGCCTTTCACCTCTAGTATTGAAAGGGTTCAACTAAAAAGGTTAATTTACATAGGATTTCTTTTTGGTCTTAGTAAAAAGAATCAAAGTGTAGTTATTATAGAAGGGATGTGTATCTAAATATTTCCAGTAGATAGAACGTGATCAGAGCTCCAGCTGTCTCTGTGACTTACTGCTTGGCCAGCTATGGCTGGCTACCTCAATACAGTTGGTCATTGTCTAAGCTGTATCGCAGCTGGGTAAAGTAAAACCTTTGTTTTATTCATGATACAGAATTGACAATGTTTGTCTGTAAACGAGTGAAGTATTGGCTGATTTTTAGCAAGATTGATAGAAAATACCTTCTGAGTTTAGTTTCTCTTGCAGTAGACATCAGTGGTGTCTTTAACATCTGACATTTAACATAAAACTTAAGTATAGTACTCGACAGGCCTGGCTCTGTTTTCAACAGTCTGTAGTAGGGAAGTGGTATGGAGTCTCTTCTTAATGCTAGAAGTCAGCATCTTGGTCTGCAAAATGATCTGCAGATCCTGTGGCCTCTCTGGTGACTAAATGCATAAGGGTAACACTTGAAAGGAACATTTATAACATTTCAGACTGCCAAATAGAGGACAGAGTCCCCCAACGTTCCGGAGTGCTAATGCTGACTATATTCCAGTGGTGCTTTTGGAGAATGAAATGAGTATGCAGAAAAAGTAAGGGTCACCCTTAACCTGCTGTGTCTGGTACCTGTTGGTACTCAGTAAGACCAGGATAATTTTTGTGTAGTAATGGAGTGCTGATCAGCCATGCAAAAATGGGCTGTGTCCTGCTGAATAGCAGTGAAGACTCTATCCTGTGGGGTCTCCGGTGAGTTGATGTGTAAGCATAACAGTTGAAATGAGTACATACAGTAAGTCAAATGCTCCCTGGAATCAAGGTATGCAGAAAGACAGTGCTGAGGAGTAGGCTCTCAGAGCCTGAGAAGTTCCTGTAGTCTCTTTTTTCCCCATTCTCTGGCAGCTTCTGGGCTGGGATACACTGAAACTTTCCAGTCAGGGATGAATTGGTGTAGTGGATGATAAACTGGATTTTCAGTTAACTTGAGTTAGTTGGCACTTCGTTTCTTCTGCAAATTTTAGATACCTATCTGCAACTTCAGACTTTATATTACCAACGAAGTTTTTTTCCCAGTGGAAGCAGTTGAGCTCACATGTTTTTAGTTTATAGCAGCTACTTGTTTGTATTTTTTGTTGGCCAGTTGCTGTGTCTGAGATGAGGTGAAGGTCTGTCTCTGGGCAGAACTGAATGCAGGTTCTTGGCCCATAGAGGGTGCAGAACCGCTGCTGTGCGCAGGAGCTCTGTGTCCTGTGGGTCATCCCAGGGAAAGAAAGGCAGCTGCCATGATCCCTCACTTCAGAATTGCACATGAACAGCAGCATCAACACCATGTGGCTTTTTGAAACTCTACTGCCTCTACATATTGGCTGGTGTGCATAGCACTTCCTCTCTTTTGCATCAGTTCAGATATGTGGGAAATACAAAAATCTGCTACTGTAATGTGGCAAATATTATTACTCTGCATATTGCTAGACTGACAGCTCTGTCAGCTGTCAGCTGGAATGTACAATAATGGGTGACAATCTCAAAAAAAAAACCCCAAACCACCAAAAATGCCAAAACTTTTGAGCTGCTGCTGAATGCATTAGATAGACTTTTAGTTTTTGCTCTAGGCCTTATAACTGTCCTATACTCTCACTGATTCACTTACTCTGAATCTTTGAGAAGCTAGTGGCTTTAAAACTGCAAAATAATTGAACAAATATTATTGACTAAAACTAGATTGGATTAGGTTGGATGTTGTAAAAAGGTTCTTCACCCAGAGGGTGGTTGATGACTGGAACATGCTCCCCAGGGAAGAGGTCACAGCACCAAGCCTGACAGAAGTATTTGAACAACCCTCTCAGGCACATGGTGTGATTCATGGGGATGGCCTTGTGCAGGCCAGAAGTTGGACTTCGATGATCCTTGTGGGTTCCAACTCAGAATATTCTACAGTTCTGGATTAATCTGAAAAAAGGACTTCAGCACAGTGAAAGAATGAGTGTTCTGAGAATGACAGTAGACTGAAGTTCTTTTTTTATAAATTATAATAATCTGTGTATTGACAGAACCTTAAGGTATGACCATGCTGAAAATTGAATGTCTGTTATTTAGTAGTTCATGTTTTCTTTAATTACAGACAACAGAAGATAGCAGAAAGGGAAAAAAGAGCAGCAGAACAACAGCGAAAGAAAATGGAGAAAGAGGCACAAAGGCTAATGAAAAAGGAACAAAACAAAATTGGTGTAAAACTGTCCTAACAGAAACCAGGCAGCAATGGCAGTGCCAGTGGAAAGAGAATTTCAGCTCTACAACATATGTATTGGTATTGATTTAACTATTTATAGGACTTCAACACACTGCTTGGTTTCAATGCATTCTTCAGGTCATCTTGGAAGCCAGGATTTTCCCAAAATATCTTGAACTACTAGGACGTAGTTCTTAAAGGAGAAAAGCCCCACAGAAAATCATGCCTTGATGGAATGTTTCCTGCAATAGTTCTTTCCCAGCACCCTTCTTTGCAGCAAAAGTGATTGACAAGGATGGTGATTGAAAAACACTCTTAATGAACAGCTCAAGCCTAGAGAAAAGAATGTAAATATTGAGTGGTGGGAAATCTACCTGTATTGTCTGTGCTTACCTGAAACATGTAATTAAACAGTTTTAAAGAAACCTTTGCTTCCTGCCTGATAAAGAATGTCTGCTTTTGCTCTTTTATCAAAGTATATGTAAACACTTGAGAGTTTTCCATGGGAGGTCATATTGACCTGTGTAGAAGAAAATAACTGGTTATGGATGACCTGCAACTCAAGATATGCTTCTGGTAGGTTATGCAACAGTAGAACACAGGTTACAGCTGAACATTGAAAGTGGATTTCTTGTCACTTTGCCACTTCCAGCTTCCTGTGCTCCCATTTACATGCGACACTGCAGTGACTACCAGCAGTGGCATCACTACACAAGAGTGGTGCACCTTTCCTACAAAGGCTGACCTTGCAGATGTAAGGGAGCATTTTAATCACTTACTTGTATTGGTAAATTTGTATTTCTAGCAGAAATTCTTCTTACAGATAGGAATCCTCACACCTTATACTTGTTGCATAGTTAGTGTAATTGAAGGAAAAAAATCGTGTCTTCCTGTTAATAAAGCTAGTGTGACAATTCTCAGTTCAGTTACAAGCACTTTTCAAACTGCATTTTTGGTACACTTACTGTATGTATTTACACTGTAATTCCCCTGGTGCAGTGGGAATGGTAAATGTGCAGTAGAAGGCAGCTGTGCTTTAGTGAAGAAGAGAAGTTTAAGGTCTGCTGGAAAGAGGTGTATGGGAGGTGCAGGGTCTGTGTGCTTCCTGTGTCCAGCCCAGTGCTTCAGTGATGCCTGTTCCAGCTTCTGTTTTGTGGATGCTATTATCCCTCAATTCATAGGTTGTATGGATTTCTTCCCTTATGACAGATGAGTGACCTCAGCACATTTCGCACATGAGACTTGTTCCCTGTGTGTCGAGGGGGACAGCACAGGATGTCTAAGAGAATGGGAAGTGGAGGAGGGGCATGTGACTAGATCTTTCCTGCCTACAAAAATAGAATTTTTAACTAAGTTCTAGTAGGTTCTGGCACAAGTTTTGCATAGAGTATAAGTAATTGAGAAAACAAGACAGGAAGAATTACTTTTAATGGCTTTAGTCACAGAGAAAAGTTTAAAAATGTTTAGTATACTTGTCATATAGGTTCAAATCTTGCACAAGTCAACTGATTTGACAGCAATTTTCAGATGTTAAATTTTAAAATATATTTTGAAGCCAGCACTGCCATGCATGTTTTCTCCACAAGTGTTCTGGCTGGATAGAATGGATTACTTCAAGTGCAGACTTCAGTGCAGCAGTATGGCAAGCAAATTGGCTCCTGCTACACACCTCCAAAGTATCTGATAGGGGATGGGAGATTAGAAAGTTTATGAATAAGCTTTAATAACAATCTGTGTTTGTCCTTTTAACAGCACTCAGTAAGCAAGGAGGTACCAATTCTTGCACTATTGGTGACACAAGGCAAGGAAATTGGCTGTCTACTGCATGTTTAGGGGGAAATCTGTTGGAAGCTATGTCTCGTTTTAAAAAATTTAGTGATTACTGTTGCTATATTTGAGACAATATAAATATAAAACAGATGTAAATCAATACTATTTATTAAAAATAACAACAGGTGGGCTAGTTACTAAGTTGCAAACAAAGCCCCTGAATATATCATGAAAGCACATTGATTTTTGAGCCTTCTGCCATTTTAAAAACCCTTGGGTGCTGCCACCTTCTGTGTGAGAGTCCTGCATTATTTTCCTTCCTGCTATGTACTGCTTTGCTATTCTTCCTTCCATCTACCTGCCAAACCTGAGCACAGCTGCTCTAGAGATTCCTCCCATCTCTGCCCTGTGTTGACATGGTGCCAGTAGGGAGGCCACTGCTCTTGGAGGAACTCTCTGGAATGGTGATAACCTATGCATTGTTATCAGCTTCATCTTTTTCCTGTGCTCTCTCTTCTTTCCTCCTTCCTGTATCTTGATTTTTATCCTTGACAAATATGGAAACACTTTTGCTAAACTTCCTGAGGCTGCTGCTCTATCTTTTCAATTGGTTTGAGTTCCTTGAGGGATCCTTTACACCCCTGTGTGCACTTGTTCTCTTTTCTTCTTGCTGCCGTATGCTCCTCCTTTTCTCTTTCATATTTTGATGTTGGCCTTATGCTTTTTTTTTTTTTTCTTGGCTGAAAGCTGGACTTGATTGCCTTCACTGATAGTCTTGACTGTGGAGGATTGACCTGCCAGGATGACGGAAAAATCATCCTTTCCTTGACTGTGCTGTAGTTGTTCATGCTTGCCAGGTCCTGTGTTGATTTGTCTGAAGGGATTTGGAGCAAAATACTCACTTTCTATATAGGACATATGTGAAACAGTGCTGAACATGTTTCTGAAGTTTGGGATTTAGGAGAGAGAGTTGATTTGCAGAGAAAGGAAGGAGAAATGTGTAACTAGAAGTTAGGAACAGCCTTGTGAGAGGACATAAGCAAGGGTGACAAGAGGCAACAGGGAGAAATTGATGCACAGAAAGTTCCACCTCAACATGAGGAAGGACTTCTTCACTGTGCAGATGAGTGTGCACTGGAACAGATTGCCCAGAGAGGTTGTGGAGTATCCCTCCCTAGAGATATTAAAGAGCTGCCTGGATGCAATCCTGTGCCATGTGCTCTGGGATGACCCTGCTTGAGCAGGGAGTTTGGACCAGGTGACCCACTGTGGTCCCTTCCAACCTGATGCATTCTGTGATTCTGTGAAGGATAGAGATGAATCTCTGGTGGGAAGGGGGCAGTGCCTGAGCCTCAGCATCTTCAGCAGCAGGGCATGTTGGATACCTCTTAAGCTGAATATTAAAGAAAGGCTTTTTCTGTTCCTGGGTTGGAAAGAAAATGTGTAATGGGATTATGAACATCCATCCCTTCAGCCCAGGAAGGACCTGACTAAGTTCCTATACCATAAGCTCGAATTCAAGCGTCCGCTATTTTACCCATAGTATATGAGCTGCATGCCTTCCTCACCGGCATGTTTTGAGGTGAGACTTTCCAGTGGGGTATGGGTGTGGGTATGAGCATTTTCTGAACTCAGAAAAAAAGGATGGGAGTTTTTATTTAACTGTTTGGAGGCTGATGGTCCTCCCCTAGTTCTGTATAGCACCAGCGGGATTCAGGTGAGGCATAAATAAGACTAAAGTGTAACATTAGCGGGAAAAAAATAAGTTTGTCTGTTTGGAGCAGCAACTGGCATATCCTCTTTGGATCGTGGGACAAAGACCAAAGTCTGAGACTGGTGCATTATGGTACTTCAGGTGTGTTTTAACAAAGGGCACCTTGAGCTATGTCCTTGCAGGATGAAGGAGGAAAGGTGGAAGCTTAGAAGCACACTGAATTTTGGACAGAGATCAGAGCATGGACTTTTATCAGGAACGTGATGGGAACGCTGTCACCTCTCGCTAAGCATAGCTAAATGCCTTGGAGAGCTGAGCAGACTGAAGAATCTTAAGGGCAGAAAGAACCTTTGACATTATTCTGGTGTTAGCATCTTTAACAGCACATTTAAAAACACTACTGCTAAGTGGAGCCTGCCTAAAACATGGTTATAAAATTGGCCTATTGGCATCTTAAACTAAGTGTAAGTTTTTGCTGCTTTGTTGCCTCTTGCTGCAAAAACCCCCCATGCAGTCACCCATGAATGCATCTAGAACTGAAACTCACTTTTTCCTCTAAATTATGGTGTATTTCACTGTCACTCAAAGCAAAGATCACTTAAAAAATAGTGGCTGTGAAAGAAAAATCTGACGTCGCAATGAAGTTGGTAACACCAGGTATAAAATACTGCTCTCTTGGCCCTGCACAGACATATTTTGATGTAGGAATAAAATTTTCTGTAATGTGTTTCAGTCCTGAGAAGAGATATTTAGGAGTTATGAACTTCCATGGTTGTGTAAAATTTACATTAATAATACCTCCAACTGGTAATTTTGGCCCTAGTGTCTCTATAATTTAAAAGCTTTTGAAAGTGATCTTTGAGCAATATGCATTGCAGCAGTATCACAAGGCAAGCCAGATGGCTGCAGGCACCCAGGAAGGTGGGAGAGCATGGAAGACAAAGTTATGGCAAAGCAAGCACAATGCTCTCGTGTCCATCCCTGTTAGATGGGACCTATATTACTTCAAATTATGTGTTAGAGTTCTCTTCATTAATGTAGTGCTTAATGAAGCCTCTAGATTCTCTACTGCGAACACAAAATAATTCACCACCCAGGTGTCACAGGGACATGAAAGGTGTGCAAGTCACCTCCGTAAGCATCAGTATCGCCCTCTTGAGTGTTGCAGATGCTCCCCACACATGGCCAATTATACTCCTCCTTTGTGGATTACTCATAATTTCCTTCCCAAAAGCTGCAGAGCAATACATGGCACCATCAAGCTTCCCTGGATCCTTTCTGCTCTGGGTCACACAGGGAAGTACTACACTTGTTTTGCTGAAGAAGAAAACAGGAGGCCAGTGAGGTTTAAATGGCCAGAGGTGGGTGTTGAAATCTTGGGTGGAGCCAGATAAACCCCACTGTTTTGCCTGTTGGGTAGCATTGCTCTCCTCTGATTGACCCATAGATCTTAGATTTTGGACGTGGAGAATTCATGTTTTGATGGTCATAGTGTGTACGCACACTGAGACCACAGGACTGTCAGATGGTTTAAATTAGCCATTAGCATTCTGGGCCTCTGTTAAATGCCAGGAAGACTGATACTGTCCTGGGACTGCAGCACTGAGGAGTTACAGGTTTCCAGATTATTGCATTGGGTCAAAGATTAGGTCACTAGCATCTGTGAATGCAGTGTGAAGCAGCAGAGTGGGTTGTGTGTGCAACTGCAGCCTGGCTGGAGCCTGTAATCAGCCTGGGGACTGCTTGCACTTGGAGCTGTTTTCAGGTTTTCTGTCTAATTCTGTTCTCCTGGAACAGTACCCAATACAGCACCTTCCCTAGCTCGGCCTGTACCCGACAGCTCAGCTGGGATGGGGTATTTTTTTATACTTTTCTACAGTAAAACACTTACACGTTTGACATTTCTATCATGCTTTACTGAACTTGTGATTATAAAGGTCATTTACAATAAAGCAATTAAATAAACAATAAGTTAAAACACAATACATTTATACATAGTATTTCAAAGGGCTCAAAAGACTACCGGGTTCCAATACATAAAGACTTTAAAACAACATTAAGAGCCAAAGTGTATCCACGCCTATACTTATCATTGTAACAAGTGTTAAGACTTCCAACAATGTACATTTTTGGTTACAGTCCCTGTAAATGCACAAGACCAGTGAAATGCTCAAGCAATTGCACAATTGAGAAGAGCACTACACAAGACAGGCACAAACGATGTGCTGGAAGCTGCCTGGGGAATATGGGTTTTACCTCTAAATTGAATTGACACTTGGGACAACAAATGGAAAGCGCTAGCATGCTTTCTGGAGCACAGGTGAGGTACCCTAAGGGAAGATTAGTGCTGCCCAGAGAAATACCCCACCTTTCTCCGGCCATTTGTTCCCTCATGCATCTTGCACTATCCTTGAGCGAGTGCAAAGTGCTGTACATTTGCTCAGTGAACCATCCAGGGAGAGTGACTGAGCTTAATCCTAGCTCAGCAGTGGAACGTGCAAGAGCTCTAGGCTCGAATTCCTGATTTCCCTGGTCATGTTCACTGTGCAGATGCACTGGGACCAGAAAGTCACCAGCCCAGGGGAGGGACATGGTGCCTGCAAGCAGGAGGGCTATTTCTGTAAGCAGCAGTACTGTTAAAAACACCAGTTAAAAACATCTTGTGGAAGTACAAGGTTCAGCTTTTTTTTTTTTAAACAAGGAACATGTTTTTGAACTGATTTATAGTGCAAATCAAATAGTCAAAAGCAAATGATGGACTCTGCCAGAATATACATTAACCTTTTATGATCTACCTCATCCCTCTTTCTCTCTGCCTCAGCCAGTTGGTGCCCAGGGGCAGAGTAGACTTTAGGTTTTGATATTGAAGGGTGTCCGGCGTAAGGAGTGCAGGGCCACCAGGCAGCAACCACGAAGCAATGCTCCAATATTGTAAATAGGATCTGTTCCTCCTCTCTGAGTACTCAAAGCCCACACAATAGTTGGTACAACAGGGGCTGCTACAGCCAGAAGATCCCCGAGGAGACTGCTGCTCCAGTATCTCCTCTTTATTCCTGTATTGACATACTCAAAGGCTTCATCATCATGAGTTTCTGTAAAATCAAGTTCTTTCATGAAACGGTTTTCATTAATGCTGTGCTCCACCCTCCTGCATGGAGACTCCATAGGAGACAAAAGGATGGCAGAATTAGGATCACTTGGAGTTAAGTCCACTATGATACCAGAATCACTGAAGCTTCCAAGAGAAAATTCACTCAATTCCTTCAAAGAAGAAGGTGGGCTTAGAGGACAGGTGTCTTGAGCCCTGAAGATGTTTTGAATGAGTTGCTCCACATCTAAGCTATATGGCACCACGTCAGTCTGGATGGCCTGTTCTGCTGTCATGTTGTTGCTTTTCTCTTCCTCCTGGCAATAAGTTAGTTTTCCATCCAGAATGATTTCAAGCATCTCTTTATTTACAGCAGCACCGAAGGGAGCTGGATCACTCAACTCAGAGGTTGTGGTCAAACTCTCTCCAGGTGAGTCAGTCCCGTTAGCTCTGTCCTCACTAAGAAGCAGCTCACTGTCAGCCACCTCCTCCAGACCTTGGTCCTCTGGGATGGGGCTGTCTGGCATGGTGGCACACAATGCTAACAGCTTCCCCTTTGAATCGCTCGTGTATTCCAGGCACTGCTCATCCCTCACAGAGTGGCTCTGAGCCATCTCCATGCTCTGCAGCAAGGATTCCAGTTTCTTGTTTTGAATGTTTATGTCTATGAAATATTTCTGAATTTTTTTGTCTTTCTCAGCCAAGCTGTTTTTCATACTTTCAATAACCTGCTTGAGTTGTTTAATTTCGCTTCTTGCTTCCTTTAAGGCCAGCTCTGCCTCCACACGATTGCACTCTTCTTCAATCCAGTCTTCCCTCATCCGTCCCAGCTGAGCTTTAAGCTCTTCTATTTCTGTTTCCCTGTAGCAAAATAAAAATGTTGTAACACTTCTGCTGACTGCTCAGTTAAAGTCAACGTGAGGCCCCACCGTGATGGCTCTGCTGCTGAGATGCTCCAAGAAGGAAGCAAATTTCTCCAGGTGCCATTTGCGGCCACCTCTGAGAGAGCCAAGACATGCCAGCTGATTGCTAATGGGAGTCACCGACCTCCCCACAAAACCAGCAGCCTTGTGGGCTGTGCCATGATCCTGGACAATTTGAGGCACAAGTGGTGACCTTTAGATCAGGCCTAACCAGGGCAGTGCTTAAAATCTCCCCTACTGCCTTGCCCTGGAGGAAATGGGAAACAGCTGCCTGGATGCATCCCCAGTGCCTGCCAGCAGCTTGTCACGTACAGCCAGAGCCAATGGTGGCCTCAGACAGCCAGGGAGCTCAGGTCTGCAGGCACATGGCTCAGCGAACTCTTCGCAGCAGGGAGCCAGAGGCTGCTGCAGGCACATGTGGAGCAAGTGGGGAGAGGGGACTCCTATGTCAGTTCCAGCCCTAGCAGATGCAGAGGCAGAGCATGAAACTCTCCCTTGGGCTCCATTCAAACAGCCCTTTGTGCCCCCTTGGGTTGTCTGTGCTGGACAGCCAGCTCTCAACATGCAGTTTTAGTAAAAGAGATGACATCTGTTGCTGTGTAATGCACATTGTCACTTCTTTGCTCAGCATCCATACAAAGGGCTATTGTGAAAAAATCAGTATATAAGCAACAAAAACACAAATAGGCACAGTGGTTTGGGTATGAACTTTTCTTTCACGGGGGAGAAGGGGGACATTTGCAGTCCTACTTCACTGAGAGACGTAGAACAGGACACTAAGGTAACACATGCTGGCAGGTAGAAATTGTTCTATGTATAAAAGGTCTCAATCTAAATCAGATTCATAAAAAGTTGTCCTTTTAAAGTATTCTATTGTGAAAGTTCCAAAAAGGAAAAAGAGACATATAAATAAACTCCTTGTTTTGCATCCTCTTAGTATACTCTGAAACCTGAAATACTGAAAACAACCTAATCGGACTGATCATATTTCAAATTTCTTAATGGAAACTTTACTGATCAAGAAATGAGTAAAAACATTCAGCATTTCCAGCCGTAAACGTTCCCAAATAAATTTTTCTGACTGATTTCTGAAGTGAAGTTTACCTTTCTTTAAGTTTGCTCTCAGATTCCTTCAGCTTGGTTTTCAAATGCCGTACTGCCACTTCTTTCTGCTGCAGAGGAGTCAAGTACTGCTCTGGATTTTGTGGCTTAATGCTGTGATTGTCACCACAAGAATTGTATCTCCCTGATCGCCTGAAAAAAACCAAAACAAACCATCACGTAACATCACTGTTACAGTTATTAAGTCCTGGCAGAATGAAAAACATCCCACTGACTGATAAATGCAAAGCTTGACTCATCTGGGGTTCCGTGGTGTCCACATAAGTTACACCCCCTAGCAAATCAAAGTACTTGAGGAAACAGTTGATTTGTAGCTATAGTGCAAAATTTACTATTTACTGTACTTAGCTTCAGTGTCATTACATCAAATGAGGCTTTTAACTTTAAAATAATTAGCCATCCCCTCACCCCAAATGGCTGGTGTACCCAAGAGCAGGCAGGGCAAGGGCACCCATCTACAGACACAGCCAGGTGAGGCAGCACAAGGACTGAGTACAGCTCCACACAGCAGTTATAAAGCTGAGCACACTGAAATCTACTACACTCATCCTGTCTAGCTTTGGGCGTGTTTCTTTCATGCTTGGCTGTTAAGCTGTCTGGGACAGAGGGCAACAGCAGCAGCATGGTGGCTATTTCTTCTCTGCAACGTGTCACATGCTCTGGCAGGTATCCGTGGTCTTTCCCGTACAGGAAACTGCACTCCTTAGGGAGGTGCCTAAGGGTAGGCGGGGTGAATTTTCACCCAAGTGTATCATGCTTCCTACACTACCCCACCCTACTCTCTTCAAAGTGAAAAGAACCCCACAACAAATGAACCAGCAAATCCTCATGAGAACTGATGGCATGAGAATGCATGAAGTAGCCTGTCTTGGAGTGAAAACCACCTGCCAATGGCTTTGACTTAAAGTAAACTTGAATTTTACAGTGCTGAAACAATAAAGCTTTTACATGGTATGGAGCACCTTGTTGACTGTCAAGCCACCAATACAATGCATCACAGCTATGGTGAGGAGCAACATGACCTGCTGATCCCACACTACTGTGCAGAGAGGGTATCAATGTACCCAACACTGGCAGGCTGAAACACAGACTTGCCTCATCACTGGACTGCTGTCACTTCCTTTGTATGAGCCTGAGTTGCTGCTGCTGGCCGAAGAAGCCCTGTAACTCTGATGGATGTTAGCAGGACTCAGATGGTTTTTGCACAGTGTTGACAAAGTTTCCTTTCCATGGGAAGCAGGTAGACTGGCTCCAGACTTGTAGGATAAGGATCCATTATTCCGACCATAAGGGCCACGACTGGAGAAGAACCAAAATGGTGAAAGCATTATTCTCATAACACAACCCATTATGTGTCTTATTTTACACATGAAGTTCTCTAAACAATAAAAAAACCAGAGATAACTGTGAGTGGCTGGAAAGAAATAAAGTTCTGACATGATCAGCCACTGCATGTTCTTTCACTGACAGGGGGCTCTCAGTCTGAATTACATGATCTAAGGACATCTCAGCCATTTTGTATTTCTCCATGGACAGCACAGTTCCCAGTGACTCCATCAGATCATCCACGTTCCCTGAATCTTTGACTCCGTTAAGTAATGAGAGGCCTGCGGTCTGGACTAACGCCAAAAGAACCACACTCCAGCTTTCCCTGGCCAGGCCTGCAGAGCGGTGCCTGTGCATGAAGGGCTGCTGTAAGACTGCTTTCATGCTCCTCGGCAAGCAGACTGAGGGATCACAGTGTGCAGTGAAAACAGATGTTGTTTGGGCCACTGTTCTTTTCTGCCTTTGGCATACTGGGTGCTTCATCTGTCATGGTCAGCTATTCATTCACTTAGCTATAGTTTGAATCCCATGGGGAGCAGGCTGAAATAGTAATAAAAGAGACAAAGGAAAGCACAGTCTTTTCTTTTTTTCTTCCAGTTTTTCTCATACATATCTACCTTTCTTTTCCCATTCTTTATTAAAGAAACTGTCAACCGTGTGTGCTTGAAAGCAATTGGTATCCTCCCTGCCTGACAGCTGCCCAAGGGCTGGAGTGCTCTGAGGACAGCTTCTCTGGGTGTGTCCCTCTCCTGCTCACTTGGTTTGTCATCCTGCACCACTACTCTGCTACCTTCATTCTCCCATGGAAGTTGTTCTTCTAAATGGTAATGAAAGGACATGTTTAAAAAAACAAACAAACAAAAAATACCCCCCACCCCCCCAAAAAAAATCAGAAAAAGGCAAACTCAGCCAGCAAAAAAGAAGGCTTGAATATAAAAATTCAAATACCACAGAACTATGAAGCAACATCTCTTCTTTAAATTGTTTCACTTGGTTTTTTCCCTTCTCTGCAAATGGAACAGTTTATAAGGAACAGATGGTTGAGTGGCTGCTGTGAACCTTCATCACACTGCTGCGGTTTGGGTGATTTTATAATTATTTTACAATGAAGTACAGGACTGTGGTTTGTGACAACACTGAAGTGTTTCACAGCGAGTAAAGTCAAGCAGTTAAAAGAGCAGTTAAAAAATACTGCAAAGGAGATATCTCTTTCCACTTTGTACAGTGTATCATCAACTCTGGTGTGCAGCAGAACTTCTACAGACTGTGCTTAACATAGCAGTGCATCTGAAGAAGCCTTATTACAGAGGACTTCTGTCCAACGAAGTATGTCAGTATGCTCTAGTTTAAAGTTATATTAAAAAGCACAGTAGTACATGAAATGATACAGAATCTTACTGAAAGTAAGGTGATTTTAGGGCTTCATATTATACTTAATACCATTTTTTCTCGCAGCCAGTGATTTGCTGGATGTAATCTAGAGGGAACTTAAGTAGTGCTTATTTTCCTAACAGTCTCATGATACAGATAGGAAAGCACTCTGAAAGCCTCACTGATGATCAGTGTGTGCTGGGGCACATCGCGACCTTCCAGACGCCTGTGTGACTCAAGCACACGGGTATCCTGCTGCCGGTCCCAGCCTGCCTGCCAGCTCTTCCACAAAGGGCAGGAAACCAGTCCTGTCAATTTGAACTCCTTCCTCCTGCTCCACAAAATGTAACCAGCAGGGATTGCGTGGGCAGAACGCAACGTGCGCTGCTCCATCCCAATGCCCCTGTATTCGCAAGCTGTCTGAATTTGCATTTACATATGACAGGGAGAAATCTTACAGAAATCTTCCATTAAAAGTTCATTTAAACAGATGACTGTGATATGATTTTTTTTTAAAACTGCATTTAGCTGTAGTTACATGGAAGGTTGGGCAAGGGTATTTCAGAAAAAAAAAATCCAACATCAAAGGCAGTATTGTCTACTTCTTCCACCAAAAATAAGATCATGATCTGGAAAGGTGTAAGCCAAGCTGACAATTTATGAGAGAAATAAAACAGTGTTAAGACCAAAAGGTTTAACTGGTTAGAAATACTGCTGTTAACTAACATACACCCAGCTCTCTCCACTCCAGCCAATGCTTTTTCTGCCTTACCTGTTTTTATCTCCCATACTTGCCATAAATAAACAAAAAGCCCCATGAGTTGGCTGATCTGGCATACTGGCAATTTTTGTGCATTGAATACAGCATTTCTTTTCTTTCTTACATTGCAGTTCTCACCAGTGTGCTACCCAAAGTCTTGTGTTAACCCGATTGTTTTAAAATGCAAGACCTTACACAGTAGCCTATCTTTGCACTAGCAATATTCAGGAAAAATTGCTTTGCTTACTTGCGAGAAAAAGAAGATCTCTTGCTTCCAGCAGCCGACATATGGACTTCAGGTGCTGAAATACTGCCCGTGCTGCTTGAAGAGCTAAAATCGGCTTCACTGCCTGGAAAGGAAAAGGAAAGAGTGAAAACATTATGGAAATTTTAACTCAAAGATTGTTTTCAAAATAACAGTGAATCACAAGCATCCTTCCTTTGTCTGTTCTGGGTGAATTTCAGAAGTTGCTTGGATTTTCAAACATCCCTGAGGACAAGAGCTGGATTTGTTCCAGATTTTCAACATTTCTTCAGAACTGGCACTTCAACAAGAGCAGAAAAAAACCATTTGGACACAAAACCCTCACACTACAGAAGCCATTTTAGGTCTCAGACAGGAACACTTGTGACAACCTGTTGGCTCTCTCACAGCCATCAATACATGAATGAGGCTGCTTAAACAGCTCCTTCAGGAGCACGGTGATTGCGAGCACACCATTGTAACTGGATATTTCTCATGCTTTAAACCATACAGAAACACTGCTCACTGCTTCTGTTTTGTTTTCTGAGATGACATAAATGTGCATGCATTGAGGTATGAACTTGTTCAGGCTAATGGTATATCTATATATGCATGTACACACATATGCAGGTTTTCATGTGGTGCAGAAGCATAGTGAGGCAGTTCTAATAACCTTAAAATAATCCAATAATCACATGTAGGTCTCAAGTGCTTCTCAGGTACCAAGTCACCTGTCTGATTACTGATTTTCTATGGATCACAGCTTTTATTTCACAAGCTCTGGCATATACAATGAAAACTGCTCTCATTTTGCTAAGGTCAATAGTAGATAGATGTACTAATAAAGTCTTATTGCCTCGAAAAAAACCACACCAAAGCTATAATTTTTTTCCCATCTGTCACTCCAACAGCAAATGTCCTAAGCCTTACCCAGGTCTCATGCTGTAGAGCCACAGTAATGAATGGTGACCTTGGCTGAAGGGATGGAAATAACTCTCCAACGTCCTTTAAGCAGATGACCAGGGGGAGCATGTCTCACCTGGGAATTTCTGGATGCTCTCCCATAGATAGACATCCCCAGCCAGCAGCTGCAAACTTGCTATTTTTGCTATTTTTTCCACACAGAGGAGATGCAGCTGCAGCTACCATCATCCCCACTGTGGCAGATAGACCTTCTAGTCCTCAATCTCTCTTATATTCTTCACAGAGCTGATGGTGAAGGGCACATCTTGCACCCCGAATACCTGAAGACTGGGAAAAGGCTTTGTCAGAGCCTGGCTTCAGAGCCTTAAAGAGGCTGATCCAGCAACCATTCTTACCATCTGGCAACACTTAGCAACTGGCCCTAGGATAAGGTGTGATTTGATTTAACCCAATGTTTTCCCTACCTCATGATGTCTGAGACCAGCCCCCATTTCTCTGTGCCTCTGCATCAGCCCATCCCAGGATATTCCTCAGCCCAGTATCACAGTGCTCAGATACAAAGCTTAGCTCCTCAAAAGGGGATCCCAGGGACCCAGCTCTAGCACTCTAACCAGCTCCATACCCAGTACAACACCCCTGATAGCCAGATCCAAGCCACCACAGCCATAACCAGATCAGAGCTGCATGCAAATTTGCAAGGGGAGGGAAGGAAAGCAGCAAAGCCACTTGGTTTTGCAGAGTATTTATATCATGTTTACAGATGTAAATGTGAGTGACCCTCTCCCTGGGGAAGCAAAATGATAATGGGACATGATGTTCAAAGATGCAACAGAGTTTTCCTGATAAAAAAACATCCCCATCTACAAGACTAATGTACACTCCAAATCATCTCTTGGAATCACACTACACACAAAACTACTTTTCTAAACAAGACCCAAACAGGTAAACATGTCACACAGATGTCATACCTCTGGTGTTCGGGTCCCCAAAACATTCCTTTGCTTGCAAGACACCAGCAGCTTTCCCAAGGCAAGTCCTGGCTGTGGCGCAGAGAGCAGGAGCCCTAGCCAATCATCGCTGGGTAAGTAGATCACATCATAATCAGATCTCACTATCGAAAGCATTGCAGAGCAGCAAGGCTTAACAATTGCCTCTTCCTGACCTGCCTGGCTTGGAGCACCAAGAGCTGCAGAGCTGAGCACTGCTGGTAAGAGCCAGTGGAGCCTCAAAACACAACCACACCATCAGCAGAACTTTCTGAAAGACTGAACTGCATCTGAGATGTGGAACTGTGTCCTCAAAGCATGAACTAACCTTCCTGGCCCCAGTTCTAATAACAGCTACACGCAAGCTTAACACTTAGCACAGGAGACTACTTATGTTTAAAATTAGGCATGTAGCTATTTATAGGATCTTTGAGAACATTTTATAAGTTAAAGGGGTCACTGCTAGTAATGGTTCTAAGTGTATAAGTGATGTTCAAGCCAGTATTGTGTGTAGCAGAGCTTGACAGCAATGTTATTAGGAAACTTTAAAAAACATCTTCTCCAATTTGGTAGAGATCTCTGAGCAAAATAACATGGCATCTATCCATAAACTATCCATTGCAACACATTCTCCTGGGTAGGCGTGACTTCTGTCTTACAAATATCTAAACAAAACATGAAACTCCTTGTCTAGCAGCAGTGCAGGCAGGAGCTGAACACGGCTTCTCATTCTCCTAACGCCATTCTCCAGTCTGACAGCTCCCTAAGGACACCTGTTGACTATTTTTATCACTGTGACTATGTAATGACAAAAGCTCACACGTTAGATCCAGAACAGCCCATTAATTTAGTGTTTACTATGAAAGAGACTGACATTTCTCAACCCCGCATTCCTTTGTCCTAACTGGCCATAACACTTGTTTAGCTCCAATAGAGACCTTCCTTTTAAAAGAACTGTCTTACTAACCCCTTCCTGAAAAAGATGCTATACGTTGAGTCACCAGCGTCAGCAGTATGTCATTTGGAGTTCACTCATCCATACTCTTCCACGCTGCAGCCGTCAGTGTCCCAGCCCACGGAGCCAGCCCGGTGTCCAGGCTCGGGAGCCCCGTCCTCCGGCCTCGCCCCGCCTGGCAGCGGGCTGCGAGCAGCAGCACGCCCACGCCACGGGAGCAGAGCTCTGCACTGCTTTGTGCAATGGGAGGAATAGCACAAGGATGGCCAGCGAAGTACCGTCACATTTTCCAGGGTTGCTCCTGAGAAGCAAGAGTGAAATCCTGCAGAGCCCAGTGCTGTCCCTGCACTTCAGCGCCCGATGGGCTGTGGCACCGAGCTGAGAGCGCTCTGCAGGCAGCATCACGCTCTGTGCTGCCTTTCGCCTCCTTGCTGCCCTGGCAGCGTCGCGACAGTCACTGAGCTCGGCTGGCACGGAGGGAGGACAAAGGAGCCCGTGCCAGCTGCCGCGCTGCCTGCGCCGAGCCGTGCGGCCCGGGCAGAGGCACTCAGGGCGACTGCCCACGGGCCGGCACACGCGTGTGGCATCTGCCACCACAGCTCGGGCCGCTCACGCCGTCCTGTCCCAGCACGGGAATCAACCGGGAAACTCTTACGAATGTCTCGAGGACAGGTTTCCCATCCTGCATAAGACGCAATCACAGGTTTCGCGGCGGGATCGAGGAGCGGGAGAAGGAGCTGCCTGTGCGGGGCCGGTACGCCTCCTGCGTGCTCGTCCCACCGGCGCAGGGAGTGGGGACAAGCCCCACCTTTAACTCCACCCTCCGCAATGCCTCAGCCGCAGGGCAAGGACCACAGCAGGGCAGCGACTGTGTCGCACATGCTGCACTCACACCTCTTACAGGTAGAACAGATCAGGTGCATTGGGCCTACCAGGACAGTATGCAAGCACAGAATACCATGTCACGGATGTATTTATATGTACACCGAGACAGTATTTACCTTTCTTACACAAGGTCACACAATAACCCCACATGCACTCCTGCAGCATGGTGTCCCAGGCTGCCATTTCCAGCCATTAGAGATGGGTGGATACTTTGTTGCACGGTCTTCTGGTCTCAGTCTTAAAATTTTGCTGGCATTTTAGCATTTAATTTTTTCCTTCTGTAAGAAAAAAGCTCAGACTTTCCTGTTTGCCTTTTATTGCCCATTTGCTACTAAAGTAGTAAGATTAAAATAAGGCAAAAAAGAAAAAGTTCAAGCAATATCTGTGACAGGTACATTAATAGCTCAGCAGCAGCAGAACTGGATTCCCAAAACTCAGGATTTATTTGGCTTATTAAAATTTAGTCTTTTTGTGTACATCTTTCCTATTTCGAACTTCACCACTGCTTCACAGCTGCCAAAGTACATAAACCACAGAACTTAGCTATCTTCTGGCTTCATAAACATGACCTCTTTATATGTATATCAGTCTTGAAGTAGGTTTTGCATATAGCCAGTGAAACAGAGCTGTAAATAAAACAGTGCTGACAGAAACAGCTTGTCCTCAAAATGTAAAACACTTAAATTGCTGAGCTTTCTTGCCTTCAAAAGCACTCTGTTATACAGCAAGGAAACCAAAATATGCATACATATTAACCACTTTGGTGCAGTTACTAGAGGAGTAAGTGGCATGCTGTCTCCCTAGATAGCTTGATTTAGAGACCCCAGGGGTAGAGCTTGGGCCTGACTGTGTGAAAAAATATCCAGCAAAGTCATTAGAACCAGCTGGAAAAGTAGAGAGAATTCAGTTGTAATGCCCACTAATGAAAGGACCTGTATTTTTAAGAGATTTGGTTCAATTTATCTTGAGAGCTTTAACTCAGCTACCTCTCCAGCTCCAATATTTAACAGCATAAGCAGTTTATTTCCAGGACGCAGTAATGCTGCTTTTATTTTTCTATTTAATAGGGGGTTGTTCCTGGAAGATAGATTTTGTACACCACAAACTACCTAGGAAAGAAAACTACACTGCTCGCATACACTGAAAAATGTGAAAAAAAAGTAACTTGCAAAGAAGCGATGAAATCTTGCTTTAGCATTTCAGGCTTTTCTTCAGATAACACCCTTAAAAAATGACCCATTTTGAAGGCAAAGTCTCCTAGTGGGAAATGTACTGAATTCACAGCATCAAGACCATAGATGACAGTGGGTTTTGGTTCCAGTCCCTGGCCTCTGACTTATTACTTATTTGACTTAGGATTATTGTATGAGAGACTCTTATTTTGAACTTAATTATTATATTTCACACTGAACAGTAACTGGGTAAAAGCAGAAGCAACCCTGAGAGTAAGGAACAGGTCACAGCTCTCCTCCATGTGGACTGCTGTCATCTTTGGGTGACAGAAGCTGCTCCCACATGCTCTGTGTCTCACTCTCTCCACTATAATGAGGTCTAACATCAGGGGAGGAAGCCGAGGATGCCCAGTAGGTTGCATTGGTTCAGAAACTCTTAGGAGAAGTGTAGATTTGAGCTCCTTTGGTCTAAAGAGGGCACCGGACTCAGACCTTTTCCTCAAGCTCTAACTACTCAGCCGTGACACAGCATAGAGAGCTAGCACTAGCACTGGCCGTATTTCAGAGGAATGAAACCTGCTGGATGCCTGCACTCACAGAGGTATCTGGCTCTGGTATGGAGGTTCACAGTGAATCCAGGGCATGCATGTGGGCACACTCAGGACTACCGGCAGGTGACTAAGCCTGGGAGATGGCCACTTCTCTCTGGCATCTCCTGCGGGTGTGCCTGGCTCTCTGCTGTGAATCCTGGATTTTGGTACCTAACCAGCCCTCTGGTTTTATATGAGGTGTAGTCATTGAGCTCAGGTTTGTGAGCTGTGCTCCATGAATAATGGCAAGAAGCTGGGTACAGTAATGTCGGGCATAGTCAATCCTAAGAGTACCAACAGGCATCCCTTCCCTGTCCCACTGCACCGGCCAATGAATGGTCTTGGGTGGACATCCACCCAACTGCTCGACAGTTCTCCCTCACCAGGCAGGTCTGTGGCCACATTTCAGCTGGCTGCGTGGCCCAGTGACAGCTGGGAACTTGGGCAGCTGGCAGAGACGCAGTCAGAGGGGACGTGGAGCAAAACTTTGGGTGTAGGTCTCCATGAATTGTTCAAACGTGTTGGGCAAGAAGATTCTAGCTCAAAACCAGACATATTTTGGGAAGGACTGCAACACACATCCTGCTTCCCTGTGTTTGGATCTAAATGTGATTTTACAAATGATTATTTATCTTGATTTTTGCTCATTTTTCTTGCTTGTTCTTTTTACTTTGAAAGAAGGATTGTTATCAAATAATTAATCTCATTAAGCAGTTTTCTGATCTAAGTACTACCATTTTAGTAGTAATCTGAACTGCACTAATGCAAATTATAAGCATTGCAGATCTCAACATGAATACATAATGTGACTTATGTATTCTGTGAAACCACAATCAATCAAGCTCTTCTCTCAAAACACAGTCACTACAAACTAATTACTGACATTGGCTGAGAGCCATCATGCATATTCTGCATATCACTATGATCTGGGCTTGTGTTTTTCTTAATTGTTTCTAATTCACTGATTTGTAGAGAAGCCAAAAGCGGATGTTGGAACAGACCCTGAGCATTACAAGTTGGAGGGTTTTTTCTGCTTTATGTATTTTTAAGGAGATTTTTCATACAGAAATCAGCCTGACCTAATTACTTTTTTGTTTCCATATGCAACTTGAGTCATTCTAACAACACCTTAAAAATGACTCCCATAAATTCACTCTTCTCAGCCTGAAGTGACCTTTGTCAGGGTGAACATATGCTCATGGAGCAGAAGGGAACAGTCTGGGGAACTTATCTTCATGTTCAAACAAAAAAGGCTCTTTGTTATCAGAGATGGAAGGAAGTTGCTTTCCTACACCAACTTCAATACAAACATTGAGACTGGAGGTTCAAAAAATACACTGCGAATTGTGTAACACTTGCATTTGACAGTTTTATAAATTATATGTGTAAATCCACCTACGGACTAGTATTTTTTATAAGCAACCATGCAGTATCACTTCAGGGGATTTTTTTATGTACTGGGCAGTACTATTTGGTCTGTTTGAAGGGAAATGGACAGGCTGGTCAAAAGTATTTTTAGGAACTGGAAAATGTCATCTTTGGCAGGGATAACTTAGCAGTACACAGAGAGGCAGCAAACTTCATCACAGACTGGGAAAAAATCCCAGCCCTCCCGTCACGTTAGTGGCTGAAGTTTAACAAAGGGCTTTCAGAGGCCCCTTCAACACATCTCCTAAATCTGGTTCCCGTGTGCAAGGAGGAGAGAAGCTGTCTGGGGCACAGCAAGCAGCTGCACAGGCCCACGTGCACAGTGTATCTGCAAGTGCATGAAATTGCATGCAAAACCTGATTCAAGTGAAAGCTTTTGCATAGTCACCCTTAATATAAGACATATGGTTTTCATTACGATGTGCATAAAACATTTTAAATCAGTTTGACATGTTTTCAACAGGCAAGGGAAAAACATTGGAAGGAGAAACATATCTGGGAGGTAACTGACAAAACAACCCTGCAATCTCAGGATGAAAGGCAAAATTTGTTGTAAGTTAATCAAATATTTACTGTAACACACACACTGAAATGATTACAAGAAACTAATAAAGTTCAAGTGCCATCTATTGAAAAGAACAGTAAAATGTTACCCAGTATACCAATTGGTTGCATAAACTGTATTTTTTACAGAAACAAATCCAAGGTAGGTCTGAGCACAATGCATTTCAAGTTACAACTGCCATCATTTGCTGCTTTTTTCACCCTTACTGTTAAGAAGCACAAATGACAGACAAGAAGCCTGTGCTTTTTCAGCTTATTAATCCTTGCGCATTTGTGGTCAAGCTGTATTCCACCAGCTCTAGCAAACAGACATAGCCTGCCCAGATTTCAAAAGCCAACAGCTTTCTATTATTTACAGAATCTAAGAAAGGTGGAACACAGACCTGTAATGAAGTGCCTCAGCATGGAAGCAAAACAATGTAATACTAATAAAATATGAAACAAACCTGGCAGAATTTTCATTTCTCTTAAATAGATTTTACATAAAGGTGTATATAAAATACAGTATTATAAAGCAGGTTTGCTATTTTTTTATGCCACTTTAAAGGCAGTACATTTCAGGCTCCTTGGGAAAGCTATGTCCACCTTGCAGTAGCTGGAGGCTGAATGTACAAAAGGAGGCTGGGTCTCCATCTCCTGGGAGGAGTTAAGGGAATTTTGGAACTGGTGCTCTCTCTAGCTGCCATCTCAACTGGGAAACACCTCCCACAAGTCTCACTCAGCAAAGCTGCTCAGCTCTGCCAAACTCTTGTTTCTGGGCATGCCTAGAAGCAGGTCAGCTTAAAAACGGATGAACAGTTTGATGCCTCTTTAGAAGACCAGGGTGGGTGTTTCATGCTACACCACATAAATCAAGTTCCACAAAAAACAGGCCCTAAGACAGCTCTTTTATGCTCTCTGCTTTACTGGGGAAAGAAAGGCACCACCTGGGATTCTTAGGGCCAGATTTAGCTTTGAACTGGGAGGAGGCTGCACATCATCGCTCCATCACACCCCCAGGACCACGGCATCCAGCAATAAGAACTTGATAGATGAGGTCCCATCCTTGCAGCTTGTCATGCCCTTCTCCAGCTCCTCCATAAAACCACCCAGTTTGGAAGGCCTGTCTTCATTAACCCCTGCTACATGGGTGAAATTCAAACAGGCCTGAATTTCCCACAGCTCCCACCTCCATCAGAAGACTCCCCCCTGCACACAACAGAGCTGAGAAAATGATTCTCTGCAATCTAAAGTTTTGGCTAAGTTGGGCAACTTCTATCCAGTTGTTCTGGCTGCTGGGTTTTATTTTATGAGTATTAATTGTGGTTTCTTTACTGGAACAGGGACTGGACAGGCATTTTTCCTTTCTCCGAGGCTCTTCCCAAGCTCAGAATTATTAACTTCAAGTGAGAACCAAAACAGAGTGAAGACATCTAAAGCGCAGCTTCATCAGGATTTAGATACCTAGGTACGTAAAAGCAAGTAAAATACCACTGCTTAAATAGGCCAGATGCTCAAAATGACACCACTACCTGCAAAGACCTGGTAAGTTGTTTATGCTTGACCTTCCAGTTCTGAGCTCAGTCACCACCCACTCACCAATGTCTTTATAACTCAGTGAAATCAAATAAGTGAGATTTGCATGACTAAAATAAAGACATTCCTTTAGCTCTCCACTCCTATGCATAAATACAGATATATAAACACAAGGAATATATAGACCTATCCACTCAATACTGCTCAAAAAGTATTTGAAATAATGACTCAGAGGGAAACAAATCTTTTAGGTAGTAATTTGGTCACCAAAATACCCAGATCAGAGAACACTAAAAGTATTTATGATTTGAAGTCAAACATGGCCAGAAAAATGGAGAATCAGATTTTTCTACTGTTTGAAATGATGCTTTAATTATGAAAACTAACAAATGTCTTTCTTCTTCTAAAAATGGGGTAAAAACATAAAAAAAAAATCCCCAAACATTCAAAATATTTTAGATTGAATCTGGCCTTTGTTCAGTCTGAAACAAAGATTTTCTTTAATGTTTTGATTTGGCAGCTATCCCCAAATCAATTGCTTGCATAGCTCTGCTTTGAACATAGTAAAATGTCAGACAAAAAAGCGATAGGGGGATGAAAAGAAAAATAGAAAAGGAAATAATCTATCAATTCATGAGTAAACAATGCTCACAAAACACTTTAAATCCCATGATTCTCATTAAAAAGGCATTAATAACCTGGAGAAATTCCAAAAAGGGTCAACAATAATGATAACAGCATTACAGGGCACTGTTTATTAAGGGAGATTAAGGGAATGCAATTTGTGTTTTCTAAGATAAAAATGCATACTGACAACAGTTTATCATGGGAGGAGGAATACAGCTGGAAAACTGTAAAGAAAACTATGTAACAGCTACACAGGGTTCTGACTGCGATGTATGTTATTTCATGAAAAATTACTTGAAATAAAAACTCATGGTTGAGTGGGAGTTGTGCATAGTAAAATGTATCTGGAGTAGGTTCAGAATACTTTAACCAGGGAATCAGGAAGCTATTTTAAACACTGGCATAAATCATACAGATTGTAATTTAAAAGCAGAGGACAAAAAAAATTTCCTAAGGGAAGATTCATAATGTACTCTTTCGTATGCACAGTATTTCATTCGGTGAAGGTGAAGTGGGCTGAAACCCAGAGAAAGCAACCAGAAGGCACATAAAATTCACTGCAGTAAATACACAAATTTCAAGGCATGTTTTATGTTGACCTTACACACATTTTAAAACAAATGCTTAAAGGTGTGCAGTGTGTATAGCATCAGTTTCTCCTTTCTGGCTCAAATTCTGCTCCGGATTAGCAGAGGAGAAAAAAACCCAAACAAACCTGCTTGAATATACAAAAAGAATTTTATTGTTTTTACTAAAGATCACAGCTTCAATACCTACCTCTAAATCCCAGGGCCCTTCTTATGCCAGGCCTTCAGCTGTGTTTTCCTGATGCAGGAGCACGTCCCCACAAGCCCCAGGAGACCTTCATTTCTATCAAAAGGCATTTGGATCTAAGAGATGTATTGTGTGGCAGGGATCTCATCCTGTGCAGCATCCCAGGCAATCCCTGCAGAAGCCCCATGTCCACACCCCCTACTCACTCTGATTTGCAGTTAGAGCAGTGGCTCTCTCATAGACCAAGGGCAAGGTTAAGTTCGAGGCCACAGGCATCCTCAGGTCACAATCTCCCTGTAACAGTGGCTGTCCCACTTTCTGTGTGTCTGGAGCACCATCAGTACAATTAATGGGCCAGGGAGAGAGAGTTACTGTGTGCCTGCTGGGAACTCAGCTTTGAACCCCCAGTAAAAGAGTAACTAAGTAAAGTGGAACAGCTTCCCTGGGAGCAGACACCCTGCATCCCCTCAGCCTGCCCGGCAGCTCTGTATTAGGGCACTCCTCTCCTTTGTGCTGAAGTCCATCCCCCAAAAGACACACAAAGAGATCTAAATCTAAGTTTCTTTTTCCTTTACTGAACTAAGCAACAAGGACATCCTTTAATTTATTTATTTTATTTTTTATAAAGGAGGTATATAACTGCAGACTTTTGCCCAAGGCCCTGAATTGCAGGTGGCCTGTGCCACCAACCCAGAGCTGGGCAGGTCACTCTGTGGGACAGGTGGGACCCAGGCTTTCAGCTTTTACCTGACAATTTCTTGTCTAGAACTTGCTGGCTTCTTTTTTGGACCCTCTATTTTTGCTGTGACATCTGGGCACTTACTGCAGCCTAAGAGTCTTCTGAACAAAGAAATGTATGTCTTGAGAGGCCACGGTCCACCCACTAATAACCTGTCTCTACTATGCAACATCTAAAACAATATTTTAGAAGGGGTTGGATTATAAAATTTGTGACACAGAATTAAAAGATTGTTTTTCTATGCCACTTTAACAGGAATTTGTAGATTTGTGTTAAATACTATGAAATGCTTCAAAGTTGAAGTACAACTTGTAGCTTCTATTTTGCTTATTCATGTTTATAAAAAAAAATTTGGCTATTTGAACATGTTTTCCACATCAATTCAAGCAAATTTGTTTAAATTAAAAGTTTAAATCTAAAGCATATATTAATCTGAACTAAAAAAGTACTGCTATGCTAATAATTTTACCTACCTTTCTAAGTATGTTTTGCTTAAAATATTTATATTCTGGTTATATTCCAGTATTATTTTTCAGAAGTCACAGAACACTTATTTCAGTTCAGTGTGATTTAGTTAGCTTTAGGACTTTAATTAGTCCTAAAAACATTTAATTTCTGTGAATCCATAGTGCAAAATGGGATTCAGAATCTCCCTGTGCAATGCTAGCCAGCTTGGGCAGCAGTCCTCACAAAAGGGACAAATGGAGAGTGCCTAAGATTATCAGGGATGAACAGAAGAGGAAAAAGCATCTAACTAGAGCTACTTGAAGGTACGTGTGTGCTCTTCCAGCACAAACTTTCTTCTACAACTGAATGTCTAAGAACGACTTCCTTTCCATTAAAAAAAGAAAGAAGCCAAAAAAGAGAAACAAGAGCCACAGAGACTGTGGTTGCCTTCAGTAAGAGCCAACAGCAGAAGTGTCAGAGGCCTGCTGAGGACACAGGAGATGCGGGTAGGATTCACCTGACTAAACGTGGAAGTCTCTCACATCTGAGCCAACCTTGGTCAACATAAGTCAACATAACCAGTGAATCCTAAAGTAAATGCTTTAATATTTGGTCAGAAAGATCACACACCAGATCTACCATATTAATTCATTCTACCTCCTTTGAAATAAAATAGGACCCTAGTGTGCTTATGCAGGCAGAGATAATTATCCCTACACTACAAATTGGGAATTGAGGTCAGATAAATTGGGGGCCATCTCTGCTCTATTCAGCTTGGATGAAGACCATGAATTCACATGTCCCTTGCCTCCAAAACGGCTCCTGTAACCCCTAGAAGGGAAATGGCAGGTTCACCAGTTAAAGCTGTTCCATGTCCCTTGAGCAATGGAGACAGTCACTCAGACCAGAGAAGAGTCAGACCCCATCTGCAGCCCACAGCTACTGAGGGCTTTCTAAGGAGACAATTAGATTCAAATTTCACCTCTTCTGAATCACAAAAGGTCAGGGGTTTATGCCAGACAGAGGCACTCCAACCAGTGGGATCTACTGGCTGCACTGGGTCTGTTGACCCAACTAGAAGGAAATATTCAAAGCGGCCATAAGAGTCTGGATATCCCAGAGTATGTGGGGGAGGCTGGGCTTTGCAAATGCCAGACCCTCAGCAGTATCACCCCCACCACCACCCCCAAACCTCATAGGCTGGTCACCTTCCAGACCTTATCGACTGCTACAACCACCAAACCTCTGCAGGGCGATGCCCCTCTGGGCACAACTCCAGGACACAAGCTCTGAGAATGGCACGGGCTGGAACCACAGACATGGTGTCCTCGCTCCTGGAGGGGGAGATGTGCATGTGCATCCCCCCCCAGAGCACACCCTGCTCCTCTGGGACCCACAGAACTGAGACCTTAATAGCTCCCTATGCTGGCAGGTCAGGCAAGCAAATCTACACAGCTCCATAGCAACAGACATGAAATTAAAACAGTAAAATATGCAGGAGGACTCAGTGCATACAGAATTAATATCCAGAAACATTTTTTATTTAGAAAATCAGCAGCAGCTATTTTGTGT
This sequence comes from Corvus kubaryi, assembly GCF_017639235.1. NCBI lineage: Eukaryota > Metazoa > Chordata > Aves > Passeriformes > Corvidae > Corvus > Corvus kubaryi. The sequence continues at coordinate 19,303,057 of NW_024581127.1, forward strand.
GGGCGCAAAATGAAAGGTGAAGAAGAAAAGCAAAAGGAACTGAGGAAAAGGAATAGGGTCAAAAACTGCCACAACTGTATTTGTTAGATTCTGTGTCAGAGAAGATCTCAGAAAACTTATTGTCACAAATGAAATTATGAAATACACATACAAGAAAGGGAGAAGAATGCGATTGAAACTGTACAGGATCAAATGTTGCAAATGGTTGGATTTGAATGTCAGGATGGTTATAATAGCTGCTATCAGATGTGGGATAGAAGTGAAACATTCAAAGCATGTGCTTACATCTGAGAAAGATGCTTCCTCCCTATTTATTGACAAGGTGATGTTTGCTTTAAAAACAAGATCAAACGTTTTCCAGAAGCACAAGTAATTGACCATTGTGTATCTGCTCTTTGCCAAATATTGAGTGGCTTAAGGATCTGATGCTGAAGTTAAAGCCCTCCTCATCTGGTTTAAGTTACTCAGGGAACCTGGGCTTTTGCTCTTCCTCTTTTCACTTGCAAGCTCCTCTGCACCTGTCAGAGAATCTATGCTCTACACTTATCAATAAACATGGTCAGATCAAGAGATTCCTTGTTATTAATTCAAGTAATTAAGGGGAGAACTACTGGTCAGCCATAGACAAGACGTTCCATCATTTGGTATCAACTCAATTCACTTGGCCCATCTTCAGAACCTTTTTTTGTTCTATGAGCAAGTACTTAAAGTACACTGAACCTGGTGTATCTCATTTCCTAATTTCAGCATTCTTATGCATGTCACACCAGCCACATATCTAAGTAATTGAATTTTCCTAGGAATGGAAGCATGAATTTCCCAATTTCACCACTCAAGTATGGTCATCACTGGTTGCAAGATGGGAACATAGTGTTCACTGATTAAATACTGCATTTGTAACTGGGTTAAATGTTCTTTGACATACCCTTGTTCTTAATTATCCCTCCCCAAAGAAAAGGGGCAGTCTTGGAATATGGGTTATGAAGAGCTGTGAAATAAGTTACAGCAAAAAGACAGACACACCAGTTTTCTTATTTCTCTTACCTTTGTGTGATTCTGCTTTTAAAATGAAGAATGCCAATTTATTTTAAGGAATAGTCAAGGCAGTTTGCTATCTCCAAATACAGGTTTTCCATTGGTTTTGGTTTGTTTGGGTTTTTTCAAACAACCAAACAGTGTGACTTTGCATTAGAATACATAGTACAACATCAGCATTTTGAAAAGTGTTTCAACATAATAGGTAGATGTCCTGGCCAGTAGTTAAAAAGATTCATGAATTTCTGTGTGCCATAGGAATTGTTCAAGTTAGCACATTTTGTAACTTGGTTTTTGTATTCTGTACTGTTGTTCCTGAACAACAGGGACAACAGATCTATTATTTTCCTACTGCTTGCAGAAATTTGGTACAGAGAATAAAGAAAAGTCATACAAAAACCAGATACAATGCTCTTGGATAAATGAGCTGGTAAAACACATCTTTCTAATGTTTTATCAAACTTTCCAAGATAAAAAAAAGTTTTATCATTACAAAATGCAATCAGAAAGAAGTTCTTGACAGTGAAATAAATCTTCAGAATTACCTCTAAGACAATCCACTCACAGAACTTACACACCAACTCCTGTTTTTCAAGTAAAGCATATACACACACATTCATCAGACACTCTTATTCCCACACTGTCATACTGAAATGAGGGAGTGAGTCGACAAAAGACCTGTAAAATAACGCAGCCACATCAGGAATATAACCTAAATCAGAGCCTTTATGTTTTGTTTTTAAAATAACCAGAGTGACTGTCTTTAGAATACAGACACATATGGAAATAAAGTAGCAACATGGATTAATTTATCTGCTAATTTTATACTAATGGGTTAAGTAGTCACTACTCCTTGCTTTCATACAGGACTCCCAGAAGTAAATTCCTGGACATTTAGTGTCCTGGGAATCTAATCCTCACACACCAGACAATTAAAAAAAGAATAAAAAACCCCAAACTTCAGGAAGAGCATTATGTTTTAACAACTAGACACTTTTAACATATAAAACATATTTTGCAGCTAACACTTGCATTTCTTCTCCAATCTGTTTGGTTTATTTAAGCTCTAGTCTTAATATTTCCAGTTGTCTAGGGTAATTTCACTTGCCTCGTTTTTGATCACCGTCAGCTCCAACACTGACTAAAAAAGCACCTGCACATATTGAATACTCACAACCAAGTAAGGGCAATCCATTCTGCTCCACCTGTCTCTCCTAAAACTCCTAACAGTTCTAAAGCCTTCAAAGATTAATCTGTTCAGATTGGGACACCCTACCCCAAGGATCATTTATCATGACTTAATAAATTCACCAGGAAAAAGTAGGAAACACATGCTGAGTACAAGATTACTTACTTTACCTTGAAGTTAAATGACATTTTAAATTGAATAGTGATTGCCAAAAGACTTTTATTTTTTAATATATACTTTCATTTTTATGAACTTAAGTGGTCTAGAAAGGGCAGGAAAAACACAAATTGTGCCTTGCAACTATGTAACTCATACCTGGCTGATGCACTATTTAAAGGAAAAAAAAGTCTAGCAACACAGGATTACAGAATCACTGGGAGGCAGAAGGGACCTTTGGAGACAACCTGGTCCAACTCCCCACTCAAGCAAGTCTAGCTGGAACAGGTTGTCCAGGACTGTATCCAGTTGAGTTTTGAATATATCCATGGATGGAGATTCCACAACTTCACCAGGCAACATGTGCCAGTGTCTGACCACTGTCTGACAAAAAAAAAGTGTTTTCTTATGTCCAGATGGAATTTCATGTTTTCAATTTGTGCTCATTGCCTACTGTACAACAAATGCAGGTACTCTGTGTGGTGAAAGCCTCTGAGATCTTCCCATTAATCTTAACAAAAAAAAGTTTTAATGTCCAAACTCCCAGTGATGACCCTTCTTGAAACATAATCCATAGCAGTTCAATGACACTGAAATCCCAAATATTGCTGTTTTAGGCAGTTTCAGTAATAAATGGCCAGATGTTTTATTAGCAGTGAGAAAAAAACAAACCACTTTTCTGCATAGTCTTCTGCTACCTGGAATGTTTATTACTGTACCAAGATGTGAATGACAGACAGCCAGTCCTTACAAGGTTTGGGAGCTGACCCTAACTGGGACTCACCTAGGGCTCCTTTTGTGCAGTGGTGTTTACACTTCTACTCTGCAGGATCCTGAAGGTGCTAAAAGGTCTGAGACAGCCTTAATGTTTTTTCTTAGGTCTTAATAATTTCACATGAAACTTCAGCAGTTCCATGGGCTCTAAGAAACAGCTCTAATAGCAAACATTCAGTACGCTGTTCCAAGTGTGCCTCTAACACCAAAAGCAAGAAGACCAGAACTTTACAGAAATTCTGAACACAGCTGATCAGATGCCCTTCTCAAATTCTGATGCTCACGAAGATTTAAATACGTGTTAGTTTAAACCTGCAAGACTTCTAAAAGTTATTGACACAACTTCTCCTAAGATTCTCTTCTTTATCTGTGTCTTTGAAAGTTTATCAGTACTTTGCAGATTGCAGAGGCAGATTTTGAATCCTTTCACTAAGCATTCTGATGGAAGTCAAAAAAGAAGATGAGAACGACTGTCCAAGGAAGCACAACAATTCCCACGGTTCTCAACAGGATGTGGACATGAACTACAGGAATTCAGGAGGGATTTTTCTAGGAGGACTACACAAGAATGTGAACATGTAGAAGTGCTTATGGTCCTGTTTATTCAATTACAGAAACTGTAGGATTCAGCACAGCATCTTGATACAAAACTAAGACCAATGTTAATTTTAAGTCCTTTTGTGCCTTTTTGTGAGGGGATTTCCTGCAAAACATTTTGTATTGCTTTTAATATTGTATAAATGAATCACATCTAAAAGAAGGACCAACTTCAAAAATCCAGAAATTAAAAGGCCTGTAATTATCTCTGAGAGTGGATGTTCTATTATCTTCGTTAACGTTCCTGCCCTCTCCATCCTTCCCTGGGAAAGCAGGCACAGGTTTTAAGCCAAATTCACTTCTACACTGCTGTGATTCGGATTTAATGCACAATAAAAACCCTTTTCATCTCTCAAATGAATAATTTCTCCATGATTATAAATATTTTAGAGGTTTAGCAAGAGCATTCCAGGATTATGTATGGTTCTCTATGCAAACTACATAAAATATGAATGATAGCCAAATCTATTTTGTTAATACTTCAAGAGGTGAAGATGGCTTAGACTCATATAAAAAGTCCTTAGGCTGCTAGAGGAAAGAAAAAAAAGCTATGCGCATTTTGTCTTTTGAAGTACAGAAAAGAAAGATGAAGTGATGTTACTAGAGAAGCAGAGAAGTATCAGAGCTTGGGAACAGCCTAAAAACATCCCAGGGTTCACTCTCAGTGTTATCCCTTTCTGACATTTCCTGAATTATGTAAATATTTGTGTAAATGTTTCTTCTGAGATTCAGCAAGTTCCAAGAGAAGAATCCTGGAAACAGACAGATTTTCAGCAAAATGACAGGAATTTTGAAGGTGCATAGTGATTGATATACTTGTGTAAAAAATGTAGTGCAGGACATGGTAAAAAATAGTGGTAGGTTGGATTTTTGTCTCTCATATCTGACTCCTGCTATATAGTCATTGTCACCAAGCCATTTCAGATTAATATGAAGTAGATATAATCTCTATAAATCAAGAAGGGCTTTTGGTAAAGAGAAAATTACACGCAATCTCTTTTATGTATGACAAGAACATGTTGCTGTTATTCTCTTCCATATCCCACTTCCCTTCTTTTGATCCCCTATTACTCCTTGTGTGTTTTGCTGCATGGTGACGCCTCCTCTTTGCACAATGGCTACATCTTCTAGACTGAGCAACCAGAAATTCATGTACAAGTAGGTCAGGGGGAAGAGACTGGGTCCACCTGAAGCCACAAAATGAGGTAGCAATGGAAGAAAATCACATTAACCCCTGTGGCCAACACCGAGGAAAATGAACCCCAGCTGTCCCCTTGCATCCATGTCTGAAATGTCCCTCACTTGTGTCAGCTCTCACATTCCCTATGATGTGATTTTGAACAGCTTTCCACTAAAAAAGTGTGAGGTATTTGGCAGGAGGAACTTAGAAGTACTCTGTAAAACAGACCCGGTTGCTGATTACTGCAAAAGCCTAGTAACTTCATATTATAAGGCAATTTAAGTGTAAAATTGAAAACAGTGAAGTAATTTACTGAAAAAGGTGCATAACTCCTCTCCGTGAGTATAGGACTCTTCATTAGAAAAAACCCTTCGCATTCATTATTCACATTTTGATAAGTGCCATTCATATTCACAAACAAATTGGTTGTGGTAGCCACAGCTGTAGATTTGACTGTCATATACCACATTCACTGCAAACCTTGTAAGAAGTATTACCTATCACCCACTATGCACAGCAGTGGGAGACTGGGAACACTCAAGTAACATGGTGCTATGAAATGAGCCAAAGAACTTGCAGGGATAGTACTAAGGCAGCCTTAATCAGCCCTTCCAATGACCAAGCCAGTGAAGAGATTTTGCAACAGATTCTCTACTGTTTCTGGATTAAACATGGTGCTGGCAAATCTGAGCTGGCCCTTCATGAAAGTATCTAAATTGCTTCCAGAGGTAAAATGACTCAGGAAACAATATAGCCAGGAGGTACCTGAGCTCATAAACGATGTCAGTTCTGCAGCTGGCTCTATGCAGGGCCAACTCTGTCTCCATGATTAATTAAATAGCAGCACAAATATCCTGACCATTTGTAATCAAGAGCTGCCTGTACATGAATCAAATGATATAAATGTTTTGTATCTATTCACTAAAATTACAGGAACCAATGGCACACCTGAGTATTTACTCTTGGATGTGCCACAAGCAGGTGATGATTTAGCTAGTGGTCTGGGGTGGCCCATTAGCCCGAGGCACTGGAGATACACTCTTGATCCAGCAGTTGCAGTACAGGTCCAAATCTGCCCAACTCCCACACACAGACTGCCTGTCCTTTTGCCTTGGTCTGACATCTGCTATCCCCAGAGCTATCAGAGCCTGGCAGCACAAACTTTAGGCAGGATTCAACAATATATCTAAGGACATCACAAGACTTTTCTCTCATATTAAGAGTCATTTATCTTCGGGCAGTGAAATATGTGTGCAATTACTATGAAACAGAATAAAATCCATTTAAGCTATTTGACATCACCATCAAGCCTCATAAAAGAAAGTGAAGATGTCAGTTAATTGTATTTCCATGAAAAAGACAGTAACAATAGTGTCTTCATATCTTTCGGGTGGCTCCACAGAAAGAAGCCAACTATTTTATTTACTATCAGCATTAGTGGTATCACAGGTAGCACAACACAGTGTATGTAGACACCTGTAAATATACCAGTAAATTAGAAAATGTAATTAAGGAAATGAAAGGAATTATACTCACCGGGCTTTACAAGGCTCGCCTTTGTCTCCTTCTTATATCGAGCCAGCTGTGTATTCCCTTCACTCATTGACCCTGGACTGAACTTCTTCCTGGAAAAGTCTCCATCGCTACCAGTGCAAAAACTGATTGGACTGTTTCCAGCATCAGAAGGAGTCTTAACTGGAGATACTGACTGGCTACTAGGACAGCCAGTGTCATCTGAAGAGAAAAGGGAAAACATCAACATTTCTACCTAATAAGTATATGAAGTTAGCAGAATAAAAGAAAGAGTATTTGAACTACAACTCTTTACAGTAAGTGATATTGCACAACCTTGGCTCTGAAACCTGGTGAGAAGCTATTTGTTTCATCCATTTTGTGAAGAAATCTTGAATACCTTATGGCAGGCTAAAAGGGCAAGTACTTGTTTTGCTCAGTCTGGCAAAATGCAAAATCAGGGGCTACATAATGAAAATTCCAATATAAGATGAATTCCTTTAGCAAGGTTAAGGAATACTGCAGCATGAAGATACACAAGACACAAATGTCGCGCAGTGCATACCGGCTGCAGAGCAAGCATGGCCCACATGCTCTCCTTCAAGAAATGTTCCCGTATCTGAATAACAAGAGAACCTACAGCCCACACGCACACAGTCAGGAATTTCATTTAACTGGAATTAATACAGGCTCCTCAAAATTATCTTTTCTTTAAAAGCAACCATGATCATAGAACTCTTCCATTCTTGACAAGAGGCTGTGAGGTACCTGGTTCTGAAGAGAGTGGGTTATACACAGACTGCTTTTGTTTAAAGCTTAATTCCTCTGAGGGCACACCAGCATTCCCAGGCATCAACAGCCCCCTTGGGAACAGACCCAGGTTCCTGACCTCCAGGGATACAAACACTCCAGCTCTTAACAACTGAATGCAAATTTTGAATGAAATCCACATATCAAACCCCAACTTCATCTAATCACGTCCCATGTAATCTGGAGTAATTGCAGTTCCCCTGTAAGTCGTGGTGGTTTAATTGATACACAACAAAACCAAGCACGCTACTCAGACTCTTCTGGAGAAATCTGATTGTTCTTTACCAGGACAAAATGAAAGCTGCCATCTAAATTATGCAATTGCACTCTTCTCCTGATGCATTATCTTTACCTAACATGAAACCCAAAGAAGTACCTGCAACTGCGCCAAATAATTTGCATGACCATTTTGCACTTACCTCTTCCACCCTGTTCACAATGTAGGTCAAGTCTCATTTTGCACTGAGCTTTGCATGGGCATATTGACTTAAAAGTCAGTGTATGACTGCACATTTATGAGGCAGAAGGGACACCCCATATCCATCTACCACCTTTCTGCCCACCTCCCCTCTGCAGGAAAGAACAGTTTTTGCTTTTGTTAGCTATTGCTCCCTCAATACAGTAGAAAAACTTCATCCTTTCATGTGATCCAGTTTTCCTTCATGACTGGCCAGTTTTACCCTTACTCATTTGTTCCAATGTTCTGCTTCTCATTTCTCCACATCCTGCCTTCAGTCCTGAGCAAGGTACCCCCAGGTGCTGACTGTCCAGAGCAAGCTGTATGCATTACGCTGCAGGAGCAGCCAGCAGCCTGAGGTGTTGCATCCCGGGCCTCTGTCAAGTGCCAGGCATGATGCCAAGCCAAGGGGCAACCCAGTTACTGCCAGAAACACCTCCCAGGGCACAAAGGCCAGTAACAATGCAAAGCACCTAATCCATCTTAATCATATTTAATTCTTTCAAATCATCCCAGTTAAGCCAAAAAGCATCTCTTTTTGCCATCTTGCTGCTGCCTTCTGCAACTCAGAATTAGTCCCTAGCAAAATCACAGAAAAGAGAAAACTGCTAATAAGCTTTCCAGCCTGTCCCCACATTCAACCTGACTAAAGCAGGATTGCTCCCCACATGACTTTAGTTTACTTTTTATCCTTTCCATTCCCATCAACATCACAATATAACTCAACACAAAGAAGAGAGAAGGTGGCCATTCCTCCCAGGTCAGCATCTGTTTCCCTTTCTCCAACATTTAGAGTCTTTTCTGCAGGCTGAGTGAAAGTTACCTGCAGGACAGTGGATCAGCACCACTGAGTGAGCTTCTGAACTGCATTTAAGTAGCTCCTTTAGCCATGTCCAAAGCATCTTCTTTTTAGAAGCACACCAACATTTATAATCAAATATATTCAGAAATAAGTGACAGCTTGTGCAGTTTGTTTTTAATTACGACTTTTCCACTTACATGTTTCTGTATGTGGCATTAGTTTCCAAACTTTGTTAGAACAAAAAAACAACAAAAAAGCCCTAAACAAACAAAAACCCCCTCAAAACAAGAAACAAAAACCCAAGCAAATCCCTCTCCCAAAACCTCCCCCCAAACCCAAAAGAAACTATTTACCTCATCTCTCCACCAATAAAGTTACTGCAATACCTGCACAGGTTCTGAAGACCTCACAGATCTGTTTTATATGGGAGACTTTATGTAGAAGTACCTCCCAAAGCTGTAGCGATGCAACCTGGAAGAACCACAGGAGCTGATGAAATTTAAACAATGAAAGAACTCAACTACAGCGTTAAAAATTGGGGCATTAAAAACCCCAAATGTGTAAAACTAACTGCAATTAGGAAATAAGGCAGCTAAAGAATGCATACTAAAATAGCATAAAAAATGTTTTATTTACCAGCCCCCAACATTGCTGGTGATATCACACTGGTGACCCTGTGCCATCAGATTATGTCATACCTACATATCCTCGTTTTACTGTTAACAACTTCAGCTTTCATTCCAACAGGACATATTTTAAAAGAACAAATGAGCCTGGCACAAAGAAGAATAGCTCTTCTCTACTCATACTCCTTGTACCCATTAGATACACCAATAACCAGGTGAGCACTCCCACTCCAGTTGCAGTCAATTAATGATTTTATTGTACTCCCTCTCCTCTGATCATTTGTTATCTTTTATGTAATGTACAACTTCTAATCCTTCTACTATTACCCAGAAATATGAACAAAACTATAAATTTTCCAGAACTAGGGCAAGCTGTAGAGAAAGATTTTTCTGTGTCATTCTTTTGAATAATCAAAATGTTTACTACCACAGAATGGAAGAGCTGCCTATGAAATGCTGGTGCTCACCACCAAAGCAAGCAAAGCTCTGCTGTACATTGTGGGGATCCACCTGATCCACAGCTCACTCTCCTGGCACAAGGAAAAGTCCTGGTGAAGAGTGAGGTGCTCTCCAGCTGCTTAGTGCCAGCCAAATTGCCTGCACCTACCTTCATCTTTCCTGCTTTTGAAACCTTAACAGGCTATTTATTTGTATTTAATCCAGAGGAGAGCAGCCAACTTCCCTGTGGACCCTGACATGGACCTGATTCCCCCTCCATCTCCAGACAGCCTGACCACCCTCCCTGCTCACTGCTGCAATGACTCCTCTGCTTCTCACCTGCAAGCAGAACGATGTGACTGCAGCATGGTGCGTTCATATCTCCCCCACACCTGTGGCTCCTCCTAAACCCTGCTGGCAACTCTGACAGAAGGAAGTGAAGACCTCCACCTGCCTAGAAATGGGCCAAGAAAAGGAATCTCTCTCAAAAAAGTGGGCAACAGGAGCAGATGAGCCCACAATGGGATTCACTTTCCGCTGAAGATATGATGTGCATCAGCAAGGCCAGTTAAGGATTCAACCTTGTAACTCAACAGGAGTTTTGCCCCTGTAAGGACTTCAGAACCAGACTTCTCAGGAATGCAGGTAGACCTGATTTACCTTCTCAGGCACATCAGCATCAGGAAGACAAAAAAAGAGGAAGCTGACAAATAGTGCTGTGAAAGCCTGTACTTCTGATCTTGCCTGCATTTACTTGCACAAGAGGGAAAATCACATGAATTTGTAACACACAACTTCCATTGCTTTCTTTCATAGTGTCTTTTTTTTTCACAGGGGCCTCCTAGGAGCATTCTGGGAATTGGCTTTTCCTTTGAACATCAGCTGGATTTCATAATTTGAAATTCTATGTCCAAGGCCTCTCCCAGATCAGACATGACTGCCAAGATTCAAAACCAAGCACGGGATAGTGTCTCCTCAAACAAACCATCAGAAAAGTTGCTCAGAGCATTCTGACATTTGTATGCCCTGACTAACTTTTAAATTGTGAAGTCAAAATATAAACAGCGTTAAAGATAATAATACTCTTAACAATTGACAAAAATACTTGTTCTTGTACACTTTTAGGCTGTTGTTGAGATGTGATGATTTTCTCAGCACAGATACTTTAGAAGGTTCATTAGAATATGCCCTTAGAACCTTCTTTAAAAAAATACTGCCTTTTCCTAAAGGCTTCAAGAAATATTGAATATACAACCTCCTTATATAACACATCTAAATAATTAATAATGCTCTTGCTGAGGAAGCATGGACTTCTTTTTACTTTCACTCCTAGCTGCCAGATCAAGTTAGGCACTCCTGTGACACTGAACTGTCCAGTTCCTGCCTGATCCCTATTTCACTGTCCAACATTCGTCTCCTCCTAAGGTTCCCTTGACCAGTGTTCAGGCTGTACGTAACTCTGAATTTCCACCAAGTAATGTGGATTCTGGAATTAAACGTGTGGCTCTAATGAAATTTTAAATGTTCAGTGTACCAAGACAAAAACAATTTCCTGGCTTTTACCTGATGGTTATGTTTCCATTCATCTCAGAATCTGTTAGTGTGGGTAGCCACAGCTCTGCCAGGATGGTGCACTGCAAGCTGGCTATTGGCAGTGAGGGTACCACGAAGGGTATTTCAGAATTTTTCAAGGTAATCTCCCAGTCTGCTTGTCTGCCTCATCTTTTTTGACCCCCAGTTTTTGAACTGTTTTTGTTTTCTTTTTAAGACTAGCCTTGTAGCACAGGGGTGTTTATGCAATTACTAAAGTTGCTGATGGACACCAAAGGGAATACAACACCTACCTTCCACCTGTAAGGCTCTTTCTGTGTTAAACTGAGAGAAAGGTTCCTCTGGAGGGTGAGTCAGAAGGACAGCCCCATTCAGGCTAAGTCACCACAGTCCTCTGAGTCACTGCCTGGAGGATCTCTCCACGGACTAATACAACCACTGCTCAGACCTGGGCAGCTGAACCAGTAAGGGCTCAGTGCCCAGGCAGAAAAAACTGCTAATGGGAGATTCACAGTGTCATTCTGGAACAACTGGGAAACACAGTAAAAGCAGCAGATGAAACATAATAATATTAAATTAGTAGTACACATAGAAAGGCAGAGGTAGGAGCATATTCACATCCACACCATGAGGGTCTCAACCCTCATAAATCGCACCTCATGCCTCTGGAGGCACCCTCGCATTCCCAGCATCCACTGAGGGAGCACAGCCTAAGGTAAGAAACATGAATATTCTCCTCAGCTCCTGATTGTATAAAACTTCTCATTTTTACTGAGGCCATTCCAGTAGGTGATCATATGTACTCTGTAAGTTTAATAATTTGCTAGTAACAATTTGTTGCTTGCAAAATCAAACAGACTGTGGGAAAAAATATTTATTAACTTCACTAAAAGTAGAGTCCTAAAAATGCTACTAGTTTTGGTCCTTCTGGTCAAGTTAAAACTCATTTCTTAACTCTTTTTCAGACCTGTTTGGCTAGGTATTTAAGAAAATTTCTCAGAATATCATGTACTTGTGAGGCAAGTCTCTTACCAAAAGTCAAACAGAGTAAAGCAGAGCTGAAGCACAAGGAAAACTACAGCAGGGTCAGGAAAAGAGAGGAAGCCTACTTATGCAAAATCCTGCTATGCAAATAATTTCCACATTTAATCTTGGTGTCTCTGCAGGCAGAACTTGAATTAACTATGCTCCATTTTGCTTGTGAACAAAGGCTGGCTAGCAGCTTCACCACTCCCTGAGGTCACCTACAGATGCTGGGCAAACTCCTGTCCTTGAAGGGTTTCTAGACTCCCACAGACAAATGCATGGCTGCTGGGATGTGCTGGGAACAGTCCAGCTTCAAAAAGGAGGCTGGATGAAATGATCTCCACAGGTCCCTACAACCTAAATGCTTTTTCTTTGGTTAGATATTCCACAGCTGGAAAACACCCTGCTATTCACAGTCCATCTTTCAAGCTGGAGCTTTTTACTGTAATGTTCTAGTCATAAAATCAAACCCAGTAAAATCAAGACTAAACATCTTTGGTTGCTGAGGATCATTAATGTACAGGCAACTTCTACACCTTTTGCTCACCAGCCCCTTGGACCTTGCTTCTGTCACACCCACAGGCTGACCACCAATGGCCACTGCAGAAAATTTAGTATCTGAGCTGCTCACTGACTTTGGTAAGAGGCCCTCTCTGTTCAGTCACAGCATGGCAGGAGTGCTGACAGGCTAAGATTATACAGACGAGGGCAGAGGAAGGTGAAAAAAGATGGACTGACCGGCTCCTAAGCTTGGGCATCTTTTGCAATGCAGGATTTCACATAAACCTGTCTTTAAAGGTATCTGCTCTTGATGTCTGACTATACAACTGCTAAGTCATACTGAAGTAGCTAATTTTAATTGATTTTGGCAGCAAATCTACTAATGTTCCTTCTACTTGAACATTTCACTAACAAACAGGACAGCTCTGTCAAAACATCTGAAAAAAAAAGAGGACTATGCAATTGTGGCTTACTGGCTTTGTTATTACATTTATAGCCCCACTAATGGTGTATTACAGAAGAGAAGCATAAGGGCTTACTAGTAAAAATATCAATAAAAATATTACTGTTACTAGGAGAGCATTGTGGTCAGGAAAAGCACAGCTCCCTGAGTATCATTATCACATCACAGAAAACATCTGGACAAGGTGCTTAAGATGATAAAGGACTGAAAAATCTATTTGAAAATTTTATAGAGAAGTTTTAACTAAAGGTAAGGATAGGAAAGAGTCTAAAAAAGAGATAAAGAAGAGTATTTTCTGTTTGGTATGGGTTTAAGCACTTTAGTAGACCTCATTTAGTAGACCTTTTCTGAGGACAACAGCTGGAAGTGGAACCACTGCTTCTGCCTCTGGTGGGAAAGCATTGACTATATCCAGTATAAGAAATATTATCTGTTTAATATTAACATTAAGGGTAAATATATGTGTATATATAGATGGGTTTCTGTGTGGTTTTATATGGTTTATTCCATTATGCAGCAAAGAAAGAAATCAGAAATATTCTTTCCAGTTTTGAAGGTACCATTTCTGGAAATAAAAATCTTCAATAGACCACAAAGAAATTTGTACCTATTCCTCAAATGGTGCAACACATTATACTTGTTTGGTCTCATATAGGTCTGCCTCCATGGCTAACAGCAAACAGCTGTGACCCTCACAGCTTCAAACACCACCTCAGAAGGTTGCACTCCTCACCTTCTCACGGAAGGAAATTACATATATTCTATCCACTGTTGTTTCATGCATATTTTTCTTTCCTCTTTTAACTATCCTCAAGCCCAGAGTGGCACTTAGCAGCACCACAGAATCTAGTCACATACACATCAAACACCGTTCCAAAATTTCATGGATATATACTAATCCTATAAACGTAGGGCTAAAATACGTAATGTTGAATTTCTCTTAAAGCATCAAGATTCTTTTTTAACACCATGTAAATCCAAGACTTCTGATTAAAGTTTCATCCTGCTACAAGCTGTGATTTTCTTCAGAGTGCATGACAATATTCAACTCAATAGAAAGTTGCATGAAAAGCACTGTAAAAAGAAAGTATCGGATTATGCATTTTTGGTGAAGAAAATACATGTTATTTAGAATTCAGCCCATAGTACACAACAAGCTGCAACTAAAAGGGCAGTAGAAAGGCTGAGGTGAAGCAGAAAGGGTGACTGTTCTCAGGACACCATGCAAAACGTTCCAGAGAGAACGGGAACTGTCCTACTGACCCCAGGAGGCTCTGGGTCAGGTTTTAAAGGTTTACAGTGTTGCAGTGGGGATACTGCAACACGCATATATCAAACCAGGAGTCCCGTGGAAAGGAAATATATATGGACAGACAGATTCTTGGTAGATGTTTCAGAGATGTTTATTTCTCCAGCCGCATGGCCGGGGCTCTGCCCAGGAACTGTTCCAGTCACGGACCAAGGGTCCTTCTGCCCGCGCAGGGAACACAAACCAACCAATGGGAACGAGGCTGAGCAGGGGCAGGGAAACCCCGTGTCTGTGCCCTCAGGGCCCCTCTCCCAGGGCTACACAGTGGGGAGAGGAGACCCCAACACACAGTACTGATAGATACATAAAAAGGTGATAAAAAACATCCAAAAGGTCAAATATTTTGGCTCCCAGATGTTGTTGTGTGGCAAGAGGAACAAAAGGATTGTTACTTAGTCAGGGGGAATAAATACTGAAGTTGAAAGGGAAGCAGGGAAAGGCCAAAAACTGGGGAATGAGCAGACTTTGCTCTTTAGTACCTAGGCACTTTTCTCATTTCCATGTTTGGAACAGCTCTCTGTGCCACAGAAACTGAACTGGTGGCTCACAATATGAAGAAATAATAAATTATTGCATGTAAGCTGCCCAGCAGGAAATTCTCTAGGGAAGCAGCAGTGAGAAAGGGAAGCATGTCACCAGTGTCACCCTCATGCAAAAAGGCCATATGTGTATTTTTGAAAGCAGATTTTGTTTCAATGTTTTTGTAAATTAATATCACAGTCATCACTGAACTGCCTTACAAAGTGCTGCAAACAAAAGTGCTAGAAAAGACCTCCAGAAGTCTGAAAAAAAGGCAAAATGATTGTGGAAAAGCATAGCATAAAGGACTGCAGGAAAAAGAATCTAATTTTTAGTATCACATACTTGAGAACTTTTAAGCATGTTTCTTTGAATCAGTAACTCAAACTAAAAATCAAACACAAAAACCAGTAAGGAACTATTTAAAAAAAAAAATTTCTTATAACAAGAAACAAGAATGAGAGAACTCACTGTTGCCATAGTAATATACACATATATGCAAACAAATAATAGGAGCAATTACTTTCAGTAATTTAAACTAACTGTCTGGCCTCAATCTGTTGACTTCTTAAAATATGAAAAATTTAGCTTTCTGTATCTATTTCTATTCAGGAATATATATTCCACTACATGTACTTATTTAGTGTAGCCTCCAAGGCTAGCTGATTTATAAGGCAACCTGCTTCAATGTCCTAACAGAGAAATTATTTACTGGAGTGCAAGAAGGTACAGTTCAGTAACAGTTGTACAACCTCTTCTTCTTGTCTGTGGCAAGCAAAATGGGTTGTGCATTCACATGGACCTAATAAGCCTGCCTAAAGCCTACATGCTTTTTTTGACACACACTGTGAACTCAGTCCCAGCATCCACCAATAGCTGGGCCAACTGGCAAATAACCTCTGAGTTCAAGGGGAGTGTGCACAGGAGCAAGTGAGCAAGGAATGGCAACACTGAGATTCCTGCTGCAGCACCCACACCCCAGGCTTACAGTGCAGCCACTGCACATGAGCACATTTATTGTGCCACACATGCAAACGATGAAATTTAATTAAAATCTTTACCCCAGAAAAGAACAAGTTATGAAATAAGGATTGAACTTGAATAAGCATTGAACCAGATCTTGAAATTTTAAAGAAAAAGCAAAAACAAAGCTTCGACTCCTATTTTTGAAGACTGCATTGCAGTGAGTCACAATCATTCATGAACAGAGATGCTACTGGTTTTCAATAGCTCACAGGACTATTTGGTCTAATTAAAAGATTTACAGTTAAGCCCTAGAAAGAGGAACTGTTTGCTATAAACCAAGTCCTCTGCCTCAAAAATTCTTTTGCTGAACCAATTATTAAATATACAAGTGCTTCCTGCAAAGCTGCATCTTGGGTACCAAAGCTTACCTGCGTTCCCTGCCAAAATTCCTGCAGCTGGCATTCTAGAAAACGCTGAAAGAGAGCTTGGGCATTGTTGTAAAGGTACCACGTAAAAAGTCATCTTCATACAGAGAAATTTAAAAGCTGAGCTATTCAGAAATCGAAAGTAGAAAAGAAAGTATATCCCAGACTAAATTCCTTTTTAAAAGAAAAAATGTCAGAGAATGAGGAAATCAAGTCAGTGACTGTTGTCATACCTGCATCACAGTGAAAAATCCATCAAACCTAGCAACGACTGAACCAGTTTAAAAGAAAAGCTAAATACACTTATGGAGCTTAGCACAGGCTGACTTCAAACCAAGGACATGTACACCAAAACCAAGGATTGTGCCCCGCCCAAAGTATAATATTTCTTACAAGGCAAACACTGTAACTGGAATGACCAAGGGCCCAGCAGCTGCTCTGCCACGGACCCATCCCGTGCTTGTCTGAGATGCTGTGGATCGCATTCTCTGCCCAACTGACAAGGTAAGTGCACGCAGCCACTTGAAGCCAATGGTGCAACTTAGGAGAAAAAACATGCATGACACAGGTGCTCAGTACTAATTGAGCCAGAAAAAGCTGCTGGAGAGTTTTTTTCATCATTTGCCATTGTATGAGTTCTGTGGCTAACATCCAAGCCAGAGGAGAGAAGTGCTCCCATATCAGATGACACCCAGGACCCCAGATGCTCTAAGGTTTTAAGGAAGGGTTGTGCATGGTGAATGCAGATACAGAGGCTCAGCTTGCCTACACAGCACCCAGACAGCATCCATGTTCACTTGGCAGAAACAAAGAATATTAAAAACATATTTTGTCAGGAATATCACAGATATGACTAACACTCTCGCTGTGCTTTGTATGGACTTACAAAGCAAAACTGACATAAAGTCAACTGCAAATAATTGACCAACATGATCAAGTGAGGGTTTGATTCACTCAAACAAGACAAAGAGGGAGCTGATCATGCAAATTTAAAACCTATCACAGCCAGAACTAACAATTTCTTCAAAAGAAACTAAGCATCACAAAAACAGTCTCTTTTCTGTTGCCAAGAGATATTTTTTGCTGTTACCACCACGCTTGCAGCACTGCCATGGTTCCCAAAACCAGTAATACCTACAAGATCTACCCTCATTTAGAGAGTAGGAACTCCAAGCCTTCACTTATGCACTGAGATCAGTGTAAGCACACAGGAAAAATGGACAACATCAAAAGCTCTAGGGAATCAAGCAAAAAATACATATTTAATGGATGAGGGGAAAAAAAAAATTCTATTGGGGTAAAAAGAATTTACAGATCATAACTACTTGGTGTCTATAATAATGGAATAAAGGTAAAGAACAAATTGACAAGAGAAGGGTAAAGAGGAAAGGAATTATTCCAGGGATGAATTCATAATATCTGCTGCTTATCAAAAACATGTTCGGGCTTAAGGCTCAAAAGAAATTACAAAAAAGAAATTTATCCAAATGCTCATGAACTTTTTCATACTGCTCCATTATTGACCCATCTGCTCTCATCTTCCAAATGTACTACTTGCTAATTTTAAATACCTTTTTTGCACATGCTGCTTCTCAATTAAGCAGCACCAGGAGAGGCAGGTTGGGGGCTGTGGCCACTCCACTCACCGCTCCATACTGCCATCCTCTCCCCAGAAACAGGAACTAGCAGCCACCTGCTGCCCCTGGGGAATCTCACTCTAAATTAGACAAACTATGATAAAGAAGGATCATAAGTGGAAGACAGAGAAGAGATGTCAGAGAATGAGGAAATCAAATCAGTGACTGTTGTCGTACCTGCATCACAGTGAAAAATCCATCAAACCTAGCAACAACTGAACCAGGTTCTGGGATGCAGGACAGTGCTTTAGCTGATCCAAGGCTATGTAAGGTCTGAAGTCTCAGAGCAGCAAACCATGTAGTGTGTACCTGTATGGGTGCTGCAGGCAGCTTTAGAGACACAAAACTCTCACATGGGGGGAAGAAAAATCAAACTAAATCAATGCAGCATTCATGAAATAATAAAAGATGAATAAAAATAAATAAAAGAGATAAGCAGTAAGATGCAGGTTAAGAGACCAGAACTGCATGCTGGAGTATGTCTGTGAAAGGTGCCTTAAAACTGTCAAGCCATGAGATCAGACACACCCAGAATAAATACAACGTGCTTCTGGGACTCAAGACAGCCTATGCAGTGCAGTGGGACAGCAAGGGTATACGACAGTGGCAGCTACGTGTTGAGTGGATCTGAAGAACAAAACAAAAACCAAAAGATGTAAAAAATGTCAGTGATCAAGATGAAAGGCTTGTCAACACAGAAGGAAAAAAATCAGGATGAAAAGCAGCCATTTGGGAGAGATCATGAAAATAATGTATTTCTAGTAATACATTAGTAATCCAAAAGATTATATTTCTCTGGAACAGGCAAACTCAAGCAGGTAAGGTGGAGGGATTTAAAAGGCATGGGAAAAAGACTCCAGCATTCTTACAATCCTGTGATGTTTGTTTAACGCTCTGCATTGTTCATTAAACAATAACCAAATAGATCATTCCACTGAGCCTGAATTGCAAAATCTGGCAAAGCTAGACTCAAACATGGATATTGTGTTTCTCATCTAGGAAAACTTGTACACTGTGTTCAATACACTGTTTTTTAGAAAGGAGCTAAAAAAGTAATAATAATAATCTGATCCACTGTAGTGAAGACCAAGAAAAATACAAGCATTTCTGTCTATTCCCAGGAACACCTCTGGTAATTCAAAATACTTTATGGACTAAAAAAAGGAAGCTTAGGAAGTTGCTCTGATATTAACTATGGCAAAAAAACTTGTTATAATTCAGATTTTTAGATGAGAGAATCACAGAATCATAGAAACATTTAGGTTGTAAAGACATCTAAGGTCATTGAGGCCAACCATTAACGTAGCAGTTCCAATTCCACCACCAAGAATGTTACGCTTTCCAAAAACCTGACTATTGAAAACAAATTTCTCCACACCAAAAATACCTGTTAAATTACCACAGGCATATAGAGTCCAATGGTGTTCATTATGTGACCCTCAATTTCGTTATGCATGTGCATTAATGTCATTTACAGTGAAGAGTTTCACTGAACTAAAAAATTACCACTAGTAGGCATCTGAGTCTTTCACTGCTAATTGAGGCATTTAAATTGTGCTAAACTCTACACAGGGCAAATATTTAACATTAAAAAAATCGGTTTTCAAGTTGTCCCTCATGTAACATTTTGAAGAGCGAATGACATTTTTTGATCTACAGTTGGAGAGTAGTAATTTACATCTGATCAATCACTCATCCATTGCCCTCTCTGTAGAGAAGCCATCATGCCCAACTCATGTCTGGTGACACATTCATCAGGAGAAGCCTAAATTCTGAAATAAACAAAACTTATTTCAATATGACAGTGAAAACTTCACCTACGTATTCTGTTCCAATTCATGGAGACCATTGTCACAAAACCAAAAGGATCTGCGGTCTGACACCGTTAATATCAACTCCCCTGATTTACCGACTTTCGATTAAAGGGCTTTTCAAAATGCCTCAATACCATGCTGCAGTTGTTAAGGCAAATCTTTCTCTTTAAAGCAACGCTTCTGCCGCAATAAAACCGCCAACTTTTTTAGCAGTGGATAGCAGAACTCGAAATGGAAACATCTGGTGTCGCTTACGGACACATATTAAAAGAACAGATACTAGATTTCCCTGGAAAAATCAATGGTTGCCCTTCTTCACCGGCAAAACGGATTGCTCATGCGGGCTCGATGGGAGCCCGACACACAGATGCTGCGGCTAGGATGACAGCGAAGCCTCGGGGGTGGCCGTGTGGAGCACACGGCGTTCCCCAGGGACACCGAGGCTGGGGGGGGGGTCTCTCTGCGGTACCTGAGCAGAAGCTGTTGCTGCTGACAGTCCTGCCGGAGCCCGCGGAGGAACTGGGCGGGTTGAATTCCCGGCTTTCCTCTTCCGAAAAGGGAGATTCGGAAGCGGGAGATCCCTTCTGCTGCGGCCGAAGGACCAGGCGGGGGATGCGGCTGCGGGACACCTCCTTTTCCAGCTGCGTCCTCTGCTCCTGCTCGGGAAGGGACACCCCGTCAGGAACCTCTCGGATGTGCCCTCCTCCTTCCATCATCGAGGCAGGGGCAGGCAAATCCCGGCCCCTCCGCCCCCCCAGGGCGGGGGCAGGACGCGATTTGCCTGCCCCTGCTTCTCCTCGCTCCCCGCCGCGCCGTCCATCGCCGGCTCCTCACCTTGCCGCTCTCCCGCAGAGGCCCCATCGCTCCTCAGTCACGGCGCAGCCGGGAACAGGCACCTGGCATGGGCGAGAGGGATGCGCTGAGCGGCTCTGCGCTGCCGCTGCGGCGCTGGGGGTGGCGTTGCCGGCCCGGCCCCGCCGCCGCTCCCCGCCCCG
>NW_024581127.1:19324238-19599469 GCF_017639235.1 Corvus kubaryi
GGCGGGGCCGCTCCGGCAGCGGGGCCGCCGTCTGACAGGGCTTGTCGGGCCCTGGCCGCGAAGGGCGGAAAGGAACCTCGACACAGAGAAACGGGCAGAGGGCAGACGGTGCCAGTACAAATACGATGGATGTATAGCTACACACCTAGCAAAATGCATCGTCAGATTTCTCTGCTTCTTAGTCATAGAATCATAGAGTGTTAAGGGTTTGGGAGGGGCCTTAAGGAGTATCTAGTCCTAACCTCCCCTGCCGTGGGCAGGGACACTTCCCGCTAGACCAGGTTGCTCAAGTCCTCATCCAAGCCGGTCTTGAACACCGTCACGGCCGGGGCATCCACAATCTCCCTGTTCCAGTGTCTCACCAGCCTCACAGTAAAGAATTACTTCCTATTATTTTTCAGTAACAGCTATTTATGGAACATGTAGAGAGATAAAAACTTACTTGATTCTCAGACATAAAAATGTACTAGATTCTCAGATGATACATTGCATAGTATATTTATTTATAGCATTTTCTCTCTTACCATTCATTGTGGTAATTGTTGTTGACCCTCCTATTGATTAATGCACATGTGGTAACCTTGTTCATCTGCTCCCCAGAGAGGGTCTTCTTAAAAACAAGCATTAGCAGGACTGCAATCTGGGCTATAAATATATGTGCACGATGGGTGAAAAGGGCGGCTTTTCCACAAAAATGATGATGAAATTCTCAATATGAAACTCATTTGAGGTTCCACATAGATGTCTGCTTATAGGACTTAATGAGCTTGCAGAAGTAGTACTTTCAGCAATCATATTTTTGGGCAAAGATTCCCTTTGTATTTATGCTTCCTACTGTCCTGGTTTCAGCTGAGATATAGTTAATTTTCCCATGACACCTATAAAGGGCCCCAATTCCTGTTGGGAACTTCTGTTTGCTGTTAGACCGTAAATATTAAATACTGTCTCAAAAATAATTAAGAGCAAATGTGCCTTTCATGTGTAGTGCAGAGAGCATAGCATCGGTTAACAGGAAAGGTGATGCATTCATCTAGACCTTGAAGAGGAAAGAGGACACTGGTGAGTACTGACGCACTGATTGTTGTATATCCAAAGAGGCATAATTACTAATTTATTAACCTGGCATCAGAATTAGATCCATTACTTATGTAGAGCTCCAAGCTATGCTCTGCCGAAAAGATGATACCATCCTTCCCTGGCAGTGACAAGACATCTATTATTCAGGGAAGTGAGATAGTTACAGCTAAACAAAATGCTTACAATTCCTGTAATAAAAATTCTGTGCCTATAAAATATCTTCTAAGCACTGGCATCTACCTTCCTGCCACAAAAAAGCAGGAAGAATTCTAGACCTTTCCCTACTGCTCCAAGACTGTTTCCATGGAAAATTGCAAATCATATATTTTAATCACACAGATTTGCTCTTCCATTCAATAGAGATCAGGGCACCTGAGACCATGGGCTTCTCCTGCAAGCCACCCATGGCACATGTGGGGTGGAAATTTCCCGTGTACATTTGCAAAGCTGTTGTACCAGTAGTAAGAGTAAGAAGAAGCTGTGCAGCAGCACTGCCATTGCCATAGTAACTCAGCTCCAGAGCTGCTGCTGATGATTCAATTGTCGGAGCCTGTTTTATCTTTTTCCGTTTCAAGCTCAAATTTTTGCCTTGCTAAGAAACAAGATATGAGAAGTAGAGTCTTCAGGCTGCCTCAGGATTCATAATGGGATGTGATTCCCTTTGATCTTCTCTCCTCTTGGCATAGATTTAGAGCCTTATCATAAATCATAAAACAATCATTAACTTGCAAGCAAACATTTCTTTTCCCTTACAGTCATGTATATCTTATAAATATTGAGGAATTAAGTCACTTTTCAGTAATTGAGGAATTAATTCACTTTTAAGTCACTTATTAAAATATTTTTACTTTGCACTAGTTAATCATCAATACTGAGAGGAACACATATTTGATATGAACATATAATATCACTCTTATTCCTCTCATGCCTTTTACAAACCAGCAGAATCTCTGCATTACCTATAAAACTAATTTTATTACCAGTGTGTAACTGAAAAAATCTGTGTTTACTGGGAAGAAAAAAATGTTGTACATTCATAAGGGCCTCAGAAAACCTACAGAACACAGTGTCTTCTTAGCCTTTCCTTGCTGTACTCCCTCCTGAAAAATAGCAGCTCTCCAGGAAGCTGCAGAGGGCTGCAGATTCAGCAGAAGCTCTTGGACTCCAGGAGCTGCCAGGGGAAGCTGGGCATTGTGCCAGGCCCTGGGGTTAGACCTCATGCTTTCCTGAACAGGGAGCAAGGTACATGAAACAGTTTTTATTCCAGGCTTTGCTACCAAGTTCTTTACTCTGGTAGAGTGCTCTTCCAGAAAAAAGTTGCAAGGGAGAGCAGATGGGGTGAAAGATAAAGGATCACAGAGTATGTTTTGCTGCTGCCTCTGAATCTTTTCAGTGGGAGGGGGAATGGGATTCTAGTTCAGCAGAGCTTTGCTGGCCAGCAGTTAGCTATGTCCACTAGCACAGTCACAAGGAACTCATTGCATTGACACTTCCACATCTAAACTGCTGAGAGAAAAGCTTCACCTGATATTTTTGCAAAGCTTTCTGTGAAATTTGTTTTTCTAAAGTTTATTTGTTCCATCTGATGGCACATCCTTTTCAGACATATGCATGCAATTGCTGTTTTCCAGTTTGCTGTCTTGCAGTATAGTAGTTTTGCTCATGAGCTGTCAGAAAAACAGCAGGAGAGCAGTACAGTAAAAGTCTCAATGTCCTAATTAAGTGCCCAAATACCTCAGTTCAGAACTGGGCACTTCAGAAGAACAAGCAAAATCCATAACATACTCAGGAGAGAATCACCTAGAGCTCAGCAGTGTGTACAAGAGTACATTTGCACCATTCCACACAAGTGGTTTATTCATGCTGCCAGTGGAGACCGAGTCTCAATTGCAACTTTCTCTGTGCTACCACCTTGAATGTTTCTTTCTGTTTCCAGGAATTTTCCTTCTTTTCTGTGAAAAGAAACCTTCCAGCAAGACGGTTTCAACTCCTCACTTTTCTTTTGACCAGTCCTTCAGAATGGAAGCGAGCAGGACTTGTAGGGAGCCAGAGACAGTAGTCATCCCAGGTGGCAAAAGGAGTGGAATGTCTTTTTTTTTTTTGTGTATAATAATTAAAAGGCTGAACAAGGATTCCTGCCTTATGTGAATTCTAACTCAACAGTCACCTCACACTCCTTTGCTATTTTTATGCTGTCATCATTTGGTAGTTGTACACACTTGGAAAATTTTACTTTGTGGAGAAGTGAATGCTTCCACACTCAGATTATCACCCAAAGAATGCTGGTTCAAAACCAGGCTGGCTCATTGCTCAGACCAGGACTGTTTCAAATTTTTATAATACTGAAAGTGCTTGTGGATATTTGGGATGGAAACCGAAGACACATTTTGTGATCTTATGTTCATTAGGGTTAGATGGCTTTCTCACAAAGTTATTTTGAAGTTGAGAATTTTGGTGCCTAAATCTGTCTAGATTCAATTTCAAGGGTCTGAGGGTCTTTTTTTATGTTTTGGCACTGGGCTTTCGCAGGTTGACAAAGTGGAGGCAATACCTTTACTGGCCATAGGCCACGTTTTGGTTTTGAATTACATCACCCTCTGAGGTCAGTGATGAATGAGGCAGAGGGCAGAGCTGGGCCCTCTAATCCCAATACTATATGATTTCATTAATGCAGGCACATAGCTGATAATGCTTCTGTTCATGACTTAAGAGAGCATCTTTACTTTGCCAGCTGAGACAAGTTTGCTTATCAAATGTGTTGATCCTGTTTTTCTATTCAGATAGAAATAATATCAGCAGATCTCACTCAAACGTTGCACAGATGCTAAAAAGACGACCAGCTGGAGCTAACCATTTTCATAGCAATAGTTTACATTAGAGGTCTGCAGAGAATTGTCTGGAAAAATTCTCTTATCATCTTTCAGAAATACTGGAAAATGAGAGAAAGATGAAAAGACTATGAATATCATTATAATATAGAGAAAGCAGGAAAAGGGAAGGATTGCTTCATGTTGGTCTTGGGCAAAATAATAGAACAATTAATTTGTGACTCTGACAACACAAATCATCAGTCAAAAATATAAGTAATAGGTATCAGGACATCTTACAAGCAAATCTTGTAAGAAAGACTCATTGGAGTGATAGTAACATTTTGAAACTAACAGCCAAATTCAAAGAAAAAACATCTGGGACAAATAATAAAGCTCTGCCAACAGGAGGGGAAACTGTTTTGGAAAGCAAATTTGAGAAAAATACTTTGTGTCCTTAGTAGCCAATGTCTCAGTATGAGTTCTTAGACTTAGACTGTGGTTAAGAGAACTAATGCAGAAGAAGTGGAACATTTAGCTGAAATAGGGGCGAGATCTTGCCTGTGTACACAGCGTAAGATGTCTGCTGGAACAGTGTGTTCAGTGCTAGTGGGAAAGAGTTCAAGGGAAATACTATTTTCTGCAAGACATTTATCTAATCGGACTTCTGATAAGAGTTGTCTGATCTGTTTGTACTAGACAGATCCTTGTCAGTATTACTCAGTGAAATGCAAGCCAGAAAGCAACCTGAAGCACGACACACCTTCAGATGTTTGTGAAGCAGCCTATATATGTAGAAAGGACTTGGGCTGACTTGTCTAACTTCAGGCATCTGAAGTTACTGTGTGAAATTATGAGATATAGAGAGGCAGAGTCATGGCAAGCAGGCATATGTGCCTGTGCCCACACTGGGGATGGAGGTGCAAGGGAGGATCTGTGGCCAGCAACTGCCAGGATTTAAGTTTCTCTCCCCAGGGGTCCCAGAGCTCTGCCAAAACTCATGACTCAGCTCTGCATCCAAACAGTTTGGGAAGTATGTGAAATTTGGGTTAAAGTGTAGGTTTGATCTGCTTTTAAAATAATGTAAACACATTTAAAAAATCTAGCTAGAAACAATTACCATTACTTACTGTACCAGGCACTCCCATCAAAGTCTGTTAGTTTGAGATGTGCGGTCTACGTGGCACAGAAATATTCTGTGTTTTAGACTTCAGCTGTGCCTGAGCTGTAACAGAACAAAATCTGGTATTGCTCTATAGGTCCAATTTTTCTAATTCATAAGATGGTTGTACATAGCAGGACATGTATTTTGATAATGGTCCAGTGTAAAAGATTAGGAGTGGCCTTGTTATGATTCCTAAAATCCAACCATCTAAGCTCAATAATGGTATCCTTCTGCAACATATGGCTTTTTTATGTAATGTGAATTCTATACAGATTTGCAGTAGAGCTTGGGATGTGGCTGTGGTGAGGTCCTGAAAAAGAGGATGGTGTGCAGCTATTTCTGGTAGATGAGTCCTGGTGTAATCTTCAACCTTAATTGGTTTAGGTTTTGGTACGATATTGCTGAAACCTGAATACTCAAGGGAAACAGATTGGTCAGAGATAGACACACACACAGTGGCTCTTACCTTGTTTTGAAAGCTTTTCTGCTTTGGTGCAAGTGTTCACTTTTATCTTCTCTCAGTGGTATCAGCCAAGCATTATTTAAGCTGGAGGATATAGACATGGTGGATCTGAGAGACTTTTTTTATATTAAGTCAGAATAAGTGAGAAAGTAAGTAGTGGTGGTATTCAGCAGTTCAATAATTTCTGAATGCTGCATCTCCCAGGGTTATCAAGGAAAGAATTTTAGTATCTTTCTTTATTTTCCTCAGTACCTTATGTATGATTATATAATATATAGCACTTGAATTGCAGAGTGGACAGAAAAAGTATTTGATTGGGAATCTGAAGTGCTACTTCAAGAGGCATAGTTGATATTTTTAGTTCTATCTGGAAACAAGTGTCATTTGTGAAAGGAGTTTTTTGACCTCAAAACAGGTGTCTAAGAAGTGTCTGCTCATTTAACTTGCAGACCTAACTGGATTTTTATGATCTGATGAATAAAACATTTTTTCTCATCTACTTTTATTCTGTTCTTAGCATGCAGGTAGAGTCTGGTTTTGAATGCTCTTCATTGTGGGAAAGGCAAAGGGTGCAGTAAAATGTGTATATTCAGAAAGTTTCCCAGGAATTGAAGCACACTCGTGCAGAGCTCTTAAGGTGAGCTCAAAATTAGTTGAAGATATTTAATATGTTTAAAAATGTGAACTCTCACTGACCTGGTGTCTAACATGGTTCTTAAGAGCTCTCCCCCTTGAATCAAAGTAATGCGTTGCCAATTACCACATGCTTCTGGCAAAATGTAATGATTGGAACAAGTACAAATTTCATCAGCTTATGGGAACACTCACACAGGAGCAAAAGGCCAAATGAGATACCATGATGATGTAGAAGGAGATGGCATCTAGAATTTCCCCACAGGCTCCACTGTACGAGCCAGAAAGCGCTGCACGTGTTGTAGCCGAGTGAGATGTGATACAGGAGGTGACAATCAGTTCTAAGTCCCTGGGAGGCAAACAAAAAGCCATGGGGGAAGGATATCAAGGGTGCAGATGTGATCTGAGACACTGCTGGTCAAATAATAATATGATTTCCCATGCTCCTTATATGAAGCACGAATCCATTTAAACTGCAACTGAAATAAGAAAACCAGCATAAACAGTACATAATTGCCAATGTCAGTAGCTGTCCAGCTTCAGGGAAGAGCAGAAACTGTATTAGCAGAGCATTGTAATTTGAGCTCAGGATAACTGAATTGAATTTAACCATATTTCAAAGGTAACAGCAATGAAGAATGGTCAAAGCAGAGGCTTTTTACCTCGGTCCTTTTAAATGGCAAAATATGAACAATATTTACCCCCTCCCACCACCACCAAGTAGACTTTAAAAACTAAGAATCTTGCAAAGTCTTGTATCCTAATTTTCTTATTAAACACTCTGTTAGTCCTTCTGGGGTTGCTTTAATAACAAGATTTGGGATATGTATAAATTTTTGAGTATTGAGGTTCAGTACTGAACAAGTAAGAACTTAAATATGTGTATTCATCTGTAAACTAGTTCATGAAAACTTGAAGAGCTCAGAAAAGAAACCAGAAACATGTTTTCTATTTATTCAACTGATGTTATAGTATTTATATTTTGATCTTATTCTTAGAACCTCGTCTTGCTTCTGTCAACTTCATAGTATTGGTGTGTATAAGCCAGGGAGCATAACAGAGTTACTCTCATCCTCCTGCCCTTGTTCCTTTCTGTCTTTACTGATATTCTTGGATAGATACTTACCCAGTAGTGTTGTCCATGTAGGCACCCTCTGAGAAGGTTTGGAGGTTGAATTGTAAGCAGGGACAAGGCCTTTTGATCTATTTTTTTAGTATGTATTTCAATGTGATCTTGAACAGGGCCCTGAAATGCTACTTCATATGAACAAAAAATGGTAATATGAATAGGAGTAAATGGTTAAGCTTAATGACTTCAACATCAGAAAGATTATCGGGATGCCACGTGGGCTACAAATTCTTCAAACGGTCAAATGGAATGATTATTAAATGGATTCAAAATCACTGGTGTAAGGGTTTTGGAGCGATGTGTTTGTAGTTCACATGTATGGTTCCTGACAGGTAATTTCTGCTTGATAACATCCGCCCACATAACATGTAAGTAAGTGACGCTGTTACCACCCTCTCATTCCCTTTCAGTAAGTGTGCCATCTGGGGCCATTAAAAGGCAAATGCCATGCTTTTTTTTTTTTTTTTAATATAGGCATCTACTTTAGACAATGGCAATATCACATTTTCCACAGTTGTCAATAAATAACAGTGAGACTGCTTCGATTCAAAGACTTGTGAGGTTTCTGAGGACACTGAATATAAGAAGGACATAAATAAGAGTGCTTCACTTTTAAGAAAAGATATATGTTTGTAGGGCTGCTGAAGAATTTTAATGCTTATAAATGTCAAGAAGAAATGAGAATTTTAATCTTAATTTTGCATCTGATTTGATAATTTTATTTATACCCTAAGTTTATAATTTTATTTCATTTTTCTCTAAAAGAAGACCAAATAAACAGGAAAATATTTCCTACTAATAATGAATTGTTGACCATGTCAAATATACTGTTGATTTATAGTCTGGTTATTACGCTGAAAGAAGTGAATGCAGTTTGAACCATGAATTACGGGTAAGAGTGCAAGACTGCATCAGCCCCCCTTACCTATTTATTGAGACTCAGCTGTGTTTTGCAGGCAGTGCCCTTCTCTTTGGACGAGGCCCTTTGGCTGTAGCCAGGCACGATGGCAAAGCTCCTGCTGAGATACGTGTTGGCTCCCGCTGTGTTGTTCCAAGCTGGCTGGAGGCGCCCAGCCAGTAATCCCCAGCTGCACATGTCTGACACCCAGTCCCTCGGCTCAGTTTAATTGCTAATTGCAACAAATGCCTCCCAGAATTCGAGTGCAGGGGCATCTGTGGAAGTGTGGGGGCAGGAAGGAATCCTGTCAGAGCTGATTTCATATCCCGTTCCCCCTGGGAGTGCCACCTGGCACCAATGGATTTCAGCATTCCCTGCTGCAGCTCAAAACAGTGTTGGGCAAGCTTTAGTTCAGGAAAGACTAAGGGGTTGGGCTCAAATATTTCTGAAATATGATTCAATCCCACAGTCCCTGTATACTCATACTTACCAGCACAGCTGAAAGGTTATGTAGGCCCTGTATCATACCAAAAGTAAAGCCTAAGCTTTGAAAATCACCTACTGAGGAATTGCTCTAGATACTAAGAGGAACTTAAATGAACACAGGTATTTCACACTCACTGGTGATAGGAATTTCAGAAGATTCATAATCCTCATTAGTAAAACCATAGGTTATTAAAAATTACCTATTCTACACATTAGTTTTCCCATTTTCCTTGTACTTTGTTCTCTTAATCTAGATGTCAAGTGATCAGTGGGCCTTTTAAATTATTTGGGGGTAACCAATGCGGATTCAGACTTTCAAAAGTTTTTTTCCTTTGAAAAGTGTATAGAATGTATTTAAGTATTAAATGATAGATTCCCTTTATTATTCCATATGCCTCTTATTTTTTCTTGTAATTTTCATTTTAATGTAGATATTTTATAAGTCATTATGAGGCTGTCATTACTATTTACTGTGGGTTTGAATTGAGTTTAAGTAGTCAAGAGCACCCACTGAACCCACTCAAAACATTAGTGTTGAATTTTCATGGAAGGCAGATTTAACCCACATCAACGCACAAATGCAGGACTTTGATGCAAGGAGGACTGCCACTCTGTTCATAGCAAGTCTGTAGGATCTGCCCTCAGATCCGTATTAAAATTATATCACTGCTGGGAAATAACTTAAGATCTTCATAAACAATATTTAAATAACACCCAGTGTTACTTTTTATGGTATCAGTACAGTTAAAAGAAACATACTTTGAGCCTGGACTCAAGAGAGAACTTGTGACAAAATGAAATATAGCCTGCTGAAATCTACTGTAAGCAAATACCACAAGCTGTGCCAAACAATTATGTTAGTTTCACATTAAAAGTAATACCAAATAGAAAGAGAGGACTTGCATATTCTTGTCACCACTGTTTTTAAATGGTACACCCCTGAACAAGGCTAGCAATCATCTGGCAAAAAAGGCCATTAAACTGTAAACTGTTTATATAAATATCCAATACAGACATGAGTTTTAAAGACTTGTTTTTTAATAAGGAAGAAATGGATCCGAGTATCACAACTGCTTTCTAATACTATTTAGGAATATTAGAAACACTGTTGTTGTTTAAGAATTTAGTTTCTATTACAGTTTAAATATGGGTTGGCTCCTCTGATCCTGTATACAGACTATTTTTTTACTTTTCATTGTGAGAAGTTATGGTGTAACATATCTGCTCGTTGTAACAAAGCAGCAGATATGGCATTAGTGTTCAGTTCATGCCTGGTATATTGCAACACTTTTGAGTTTTTAACTGGATTTCGGTGGACACCACTGAAATGCTGAGGTTATATCTATTTAAAACATCAGGTGAGGGATACATGTGTCAAACCCAACAACTTGTGGTGTACTCTTGCCCTAAGGTACCGAATTTTGTATGCTTTTGATAGGTGTGAGATCTCATGCTTCTGGCTCAGGGACATGATGCAATTTCTCATCAGATACTCCAGTGCTTTTGCAAACAGTATCTGTGACCTAACCTTGACCTCTAGAGAAACTCCCTTCTCCACTGCAGCAGATGAAATGGGATGTGACTGGAGAATGCAGGGATTGGTAATGAGGGGGCATTTTATCTTTAGAGGTTGCCAGAACACACTGACAACAATTTTGATTTCAGAGCCGAGTTCAACTTTTTCTTTAAAGAATCCCTTGTTTTTGCCAACTGGGAATCTTCACAAATAGGTTTAGCAGTGCTTTAACAGAAATACAGGTACTTCTAGGTTTTAGATCTATATTTTTCAAAAGTTTGTATATTGCTTTACTTGTTGCCCCAAATATGTATTGGAAGGCACTTCTCCCTTGGACCTCACAAAACTTCCTTTTCCCAGTCTATCACAAATCAAAATTATCTACATATCACTAATCCTATGCAGTCTAATCTCACCAAAATCACTGAATTTGGTTATATTTTTTTTATCATCCAGCAAATCATTCAGTACAGTTTCAGGGTTCCCTAATTCATCGTCTCCCAAGCACTGTACAATTTCTCCTTCCATCTTCTGTCTACTTCAATATGTAAGAAGTACTAGTCCAGAAGTCTGAAGTTTGTTTTAATCTAAGATAAGAACATTTACAGATTTCAGAAGGTAGGGGATTTTTTTGTGGTTTGTAGGGTGGAAGCATCCACTGACAGGCCCTCTTTCAATGAGAGGCAAATAATGACATCAGCAGAGGTGGTGTTGCTTCTTTCTTCTTCATTTAGAATCTCATGTTCTGTAGACACAGAGAAGGTAATTACATCTTTTACTGGTTTTGTATAGTAATGTGTCACAAGTGCTGTTCATACTCCCTGGCTTTTTCACAATTCTTAGATGATGGGATGCCATTACTAATTTTTTGTAATGATGACTTATGTCTGCTTTTATTGTAGGCATTGTAAGTTTTCTCCAGCTTCTTGTTAGAAGCCACTATTCAGTTCCAAATAGGACTAGAAAAAAATATGAACAGTATGAAATCATACTTGGAATTGTTCCCACTCAGGAAATGCTTTTAGATTAAGAGTGTGACCTCATTCAATATTTAAAATAATGGTAATACTAAATAAACCTGAATTCTGTTCTATGGATTGAAGAAGTTAAATGGTACCTTACTCTTCGGAGTAATTAGGAAGTTTGCATGGTCATTGGTTTAATGTTTCTAATAATAGAAATTTTTTATCCTCCTGCATGTTCTGGTTCTTGGCAAATATAATTGTCTTTATAATAATTGTAAATGCATTTGAAATGTTCTAAGTGGTAAAATGGCATCTTATTCTGCTGCTTCTTATGGGAGTGTTGGAGCAGCATGAGAGAAGCCTTGATTCTGCAGAGGCAATGGTGTGCATATGCATGCCCCAGAAGAAGCTGTGTAGAAACTCAGGTATGTGCTTATCTGGTGACACTCAGATTTTTGGTTGCTGTATGTAACAAATCAGGTTCCTTCCTATCATCGGTCTGTATGGGGTTTGGTTTTATCCTCTGTTGAATATATCAAATAATAAATATGTTCTCTAGATGGTAATACAAATTATTCTAGGAGTAAGAATTTCAACTATAACTATATTGATTCTGGTAGATACATGTCTAACTTGCTCTTAGAAGTCTCCAGCAATAGTTTCCATAATCTCCCCAACTACATTACTCTTCCACTCTTAGCTATCTTTACTTGGTGTTTGAACTTCCTGTGCTAAAGTGTTAAAGTCATTACTTCTTCCCCTGTCCTCCACAGCCATGAAAAACCTAGTGCACTCTTTGTAGCAACTTTTTATGCACATGAATATTGCCCCCTGCTTGTCTCAGTTCTTCCTTATTCTGTTCAGCTCATGATTCCTTCATTAATTTTCATTTATTCTGTTTAAAACAATCATCCTATTATAACTCAGATGATATTTGTTAGGATTATTATAAATTCTAACCATTCTTCAAAGCTCTGACAGTCCCATTCAGCTTGGAGTTGTCTGCACATTAACAATATAGGCTTTATTTAATCATGCAGGCTACTAATGGAACTGTTTGCCAGACCCAGGACAGATCCCTGAGGACCCTACTGAAATATATGTTGCCATTTTTACGATGAACCATTGATAACTGTCCTCCTGGTACTATTTTGTAACTGGTTTCACATCCAGTAAAATATAGTTTCACCTCTATCATGTGTCCCTAGTTTGCTTTGAGGATGCACCATCAGTACAGTGTCATAAGAAGTACTAAAATCAAAATATATGACTTCAGCTGTTTCTCTCTTACCCATAGGCCTGTGACCCTGTCACAAAGGAATTTGTATTGGCTTGACATAATTTATCCTTAGCTAATCCACACTGACTCTTAGTTATCTCCTTCTCTGCTGGATGCTTACAGATAGTTTGTAGAAAAATGATCATTTTGTTTCAGACTGGGAGGGGGGAGGAACTGAGATGAGACCATCACCATGGGTGGCTGCCAGCTGAATGTCAGTGGATAATACCAGAATAAAACCTACCTCTTCAGACTCTTTACCCCAGTTGCCCTCCAGACTGCAGCAAGGATCCTTGCTGCCTGGGAGTTAGGAACAGGCTGTATTTGTGCCAGCCAGCCCTTGTGCCAGGGACTGGTTCCTGGCACATTCATTTGACTCCTCGGGATGCAGCTTCATTCTTCTTAACCTTTTGCATCCCTTTCAAAACTGAAATCTATCACAGTTCTCACCAGTGGTAAGCACTTGATTGGCAAGTGATCTTTTTAGTGAAATGAAACTTGGCAGCATAATTTGTTCATACCCACTGACTGGAAAACTAACAGTTCAAGTTTTTCTCTTTTTATTGAAATCCTCCAAATGTCCATTGCATCACTTTTTCCCTTGTATGAGAGCAAGAATTTTGTCATGAAGTTAAAATCTGTTATCTGATAGCTCTTTTAGAGTGAATTTCATTGAAGTGTTGCCTCAAGTGCTTATTTTCATTAAAATATGTGTCAGCTTAATAGCTATATTCATGTCACTACATTTTAAAATGACGTGTGATTTCTTTTTCCAAAAAGTGAACATCTCGAAGATGAGAACAAATAATATAAACCTACGTATATATTCGTTTGTATTATGTATAATATAATACATGTATTTATCTAGGAATAGACTTTATGTATGAGCTTATAAAAATAATAATCAAAAACAATTTAATGAAGTTATTAAATTATCCCATACCTCTAGCACAGAAAAAATGGAACAGCCCCTGGATGTTGCTGGCACAGGCCCTGGGTGCTCCTGCAAGCATGTTGCAGCACTGCCAGGCAGGGCAGTCTGGAGGAAGGGTGTTTGCATGTCCTGTAGACTCAGGCATGCAGGGTAGAAAAGGTACCAGGGGAAGGTTGTAGTTGTTGTTCTGTTCCCAGAGCTGTACACTGAAACAGAGCCTTTGCTGTCTCTTGTTCTTCCCTTTTGTGAGTGAACCAATGATTTATACTCATTGCCTCCAGTCAGAAGTTTGCTCTGTCAACTTGATGCAGACCAGGTGACCTAGGTTCCTCCATTTGTAAACTCACATTTAAAAATAAGCAAGGATAATTTCAAAAGCAAAACCAAACCAAAACAAAAAAGAAAAATCAGGTGAACTTTGGAAAACAGTTTTCCATAAGTGATAAATTATTCATTCCAGAAAAAAATCATTATGCAGTTGGCATTAACAATATGGCAAAGAATTCTCTCATTTGCTTTCATGGATATCACACAACGGTTTTCTGCTATTAAAGCTGGAGGACACACATGACTGTAAATGTGGAAGCTTCTGCAAATAGTTAAAGCATGGGAGAAGGGAGCTCACAGACTCTCTGTGCTTGCCATAAATAGTTATTAGCCTGGATCTTTTGTCTGCCTGAATGTAATCTCATCTTTCTTGTTTTTATTCTTTAATTATTACTGCTGTTTGTCAATTTATGAGGTTAGGGGATCATAGTAAGATTTATAAAAGGAGGAACACCATGTACTAGTGCATCTAAACATGCATCTAAAAATA
This sequence comes from Corvus kubaryi, assembly GCF_017639235.1. Classification (NCBI taxonomy): domain Eukaryota; kingdom Metazoa; phylum Chordata; class Aves; order Passeriformes; family Corvidae; genus Corvus; species Corvus kubaryi. The sequence continues at coordinate 19,338,408 of NW_024581127.1, forward strand.
CCAGAAACATTCTAATTTAAAAGGTGAGATAGTGCACTGTTTTATCTAAATACTTCCCATTCCAGGAGACTTCGGTTTCCTAATTCTGGGCTGCAGGCTAGCAAAGTTAATAAATCAGATTTTTGCAACTTGGACGGACTATTTGATGGATAAGGAGTTTGCTGGATAGCCACAGTTTTAAACTAAAAGAGAGTAGGTTTAGATTGGACATAAGGAAGAAGTTCTTTACTGTGAGGGTGGTGAGGCACTGGAACAGATTGCACGGAGAAGTTGTGGATGCCCCATCCCTGGCTGTGTTCAAGGCCAGGCTGGATGCAATCTGGTCTAGTGGACAATGTCCCTGCCTGTGGTAGGAGGGATAGATGATCTTTAAAGATCTTCTGTCCCAATGATAATAGATTTTTCAACCCAAATGATTGTATCATTCTGTGGTTCTATGATTTTATACATAACCTTTAAATTGGTACATAGGTGAGACATAAATACATATTCAGCATTAGAGGATGTTAAATCTTATTCAAATAACAGACAAAATTCCAGACCTGAAAAGATCTGGGTGTAATTTGTCTGGACTTGTAATATGCCATTTGAAAGGGATAGAATGGTAACAAGAAGCTTCAATTAGCAAGGGAATGAATTAAAGAGATAACAGAAAACATAATAACTTTAATGGACTTTGGTTTGCATTTTTGAGGAATGAAACTACCCAGGGAGCTGTTTGCAGACAGTGTTCTCCGGCACCCTCTGCTGGCTGGCTCAACAGTGGCAATATGGCCTTGGAAAGTGCCAGGTCTTTTGGGGAAGCAGATGATGACAGACTGTCCCTCCATTTTCAGTGGAAAGTTGAAGTGGAAATGAAGTGGATGAGAGAAACAAAATTATTTTTCTCTTTCCTGTAGGGACCATGAGCCTACCTGAAGTATTGAAGAGGGGTTATGTGTATCATAAAGTATTATTCATTTGGGAAATGAAATCATACAATTGTATTTTCACGCGCTCGGACACAGACCCAGAACAGCCACCTGCGATGTGTGGTGAAGCCACACTGCTGGCGCTGCAGAGAAGTCACTCCAGTGGGTACAAGCACATCCACCTCCCCTGTGCCTTCCCCACCAGTGCATCCATGACTTCCAGTCACTAAGCACAGTGATCCCAGGGAACACAGTACAGGGCTTTTAGCTGTAGTTCTGGAAGGAGGGGAGCAGTAAAACAAAATCCATGTACTGTCAAAATTGGTTTAGAAAGAATACTTTCTAACCCAGTAACCACTTACTTCAGTTGCAGATATAGTCCTAAAATGCAGTAATTGCATTAGTCTTAAATTTCACTTGATGCACATGAATGTAAGATGTTATGAAATGAAAGGCAGGGCTCTTAGTGTCAGGCTGTTTTATGAAAATGTTGACATTCTGGATTGTAAGAATGTATCAGATAAATGAAAAATGGTTTCCATGCTTTTAAGGGGTTTTGGTAAGAATGTTTATACTTACAGATATATGCAATACATAAGAGTAAATGAATCTTTTATAATATATATATAAAAATAAACACATAGAAAAGATTGCATCTAAAAGAAAATATATATTTAAATTACTATGAAGATGTGAATGATTTTCAAGGCTTTTGATAGCCATTTTCTCATAACAGTCAGAATAAGCCAAATGCAAGGCAGTAGTTTATCAGAGATTTGCTATCTTTGATCAGCATGTCATGGCTTCATGTCTTGAAGTTACACAAGAACAACTTCACGCTGATAACAAACTCAGCCACACTTCAATACTCAGCCAGAGCCAAAGGCCAAAGCTCATACACGAACTAACACACAATGGTGACACCCCAGTGACACTTTACAGGTTACAGGATTGGTGCCACTTACCAGTCAGGGATATTAGAACCAAAGAATCATGGAATCTCCAAGGCTGGTAAAAGACCTCTAAGATCACCAAGTCCAATCACCAACCCAGCACCACCACCATTTTCACCATTAAACCATGTCCTCAGGTGCCATAGCCACATGCTTTTTGAACATTTTCGGGGATGGTGACTCCACCTAGGCAGCCTGTTGCAATGCTTGGCAACCCTTTTCGTGAAGAATTTTTTTCCTGATATTTGATCTAAACCTCTCCTGGTGCAACTTGAAGCCATTTCCTCTTATCCTGCCACTTGATACTGGGGAGAAGAGACTGACACCCAACTCATTCCAACAATTTTTTTCAGAATCATTAAATCAGTCTTCCACTCAGAGTAACAATAGTCATGCACCAATGTCTCCATAGACATGAATTTGACATTAAATTACACCCTTTGTGCTGCATGAACAATGGGGAAGAAGAGATTTTTTTTCCTAATGCATCTATTTCTACTGTTAGAGAAGTTATTACTATCTGAATAAGAACAAAAGTTGGTTGGAACTCATTTATCAATATTCTTTTCATTTGCCAGCTATTTTTAGTGTTTTAGAGAAATGACATTTTTGGTAATTTTGCAGGGGAAGAGTAAGTCCCTAAAAGATTTACTTACTGTGATGTTAGGGAGACAAATGCAACTGTCTAACCTGTGAATCACAGAGAGGTCTCAAGGGACAAAGCTGGTAGCAAAAAAGTTCTGCATAAGAAGCTTGGCAGAGGCTTTTAAACTGAAAATCTCAGAGAACAGGAGGAACCTGGCTCTGACCAGAGCTACCCAACATAACTGGGCTTCATCAGAGATCCTGACCTATTTGAACTGAAGGTTTTAGTGGGTAAAAGCACTTTCTGTTCTTTTAATAGACTCTGAAATATCCTATGATATCCTCTGAATTTTGCTAGAAATTTTTGCTGATTAAAATGAATGTAATAATTGCTTTTACATGAAGAACAAAGTATAGATAATGACAGTTATCTTGATAATCTAGACTGCTGCAAAAATTCCTGCAATATTTAACATTCATTTGCCAAAACATTCAGTTTTGAGATAATCTACTTTCAACCCATATGAAGTTTAAGTAAAAATTGTACTGATGATATAATTGAATTAATATAAACATAGCTATCAGATTCTATTTTAAATTTTTAAAAACATAATGAGATCTGTTATACTTCCCTTCTAAATCCCACATCTTCATTCAAACCAAATGCACTAACACCTTCCAGAAATACTGCAGAAAAGTAGGTCAGGAAAAAATGCAGTGCTACTTTCAATTTTGCAGAATTTAATGGTATTACAGAAGTTTCCAGACTCAATTTTTATATCAATTCACTGAAGTAGCACTATTTGAGTGACCCAGTAAGCATAGCACGACTGTGGTTGATATAACTTGTATTAACTATTATTATTTAGGCTTGGAAAAAATCTCATGAATAATATATTCAATTCTATTTTTATTGAGATTTGATGATAAATTATCTTCCAAATCTTAGTATTCTACAGATCTGTAATAAAATCTCAATTTATCTTATCAGAATGCTAAATTCTTTTATCTTATAAATAATTTTAAAGGATTTAAAACTAATTTACCATTCTGCTGCTCTTCTTTTAGGCAACATGAGCCACACAACCTTTGAAATGCACATAAAAGAATTTATTTCTTTTTGAGGAAAGCACAGCATCTAGTTTTTGGTGGATGTGTACTAGGACTGGTGCTCCCCTCATAATTAGGTAGTGGTTAGATATGAGCATAATTTGCAATTGCTAGTCAATTATTAGTAGTATTTATATAAAAAATCCAAGTGAGATTGTGATCCAAAATGTTTTATTTAGTTTAGAAAGAGAGACTGATAAAAGTAGTAGTGTTTCATATCCATGTGTCTGATTGAATGCTTTTTCAGTATCTTAATGTAAGACACTGGCTGGCCTTTAGACTTGCCAATATGAATGGGGGAAGGGGCAGTGGAAGTATGGAAAATGACTCAGGAATATAAAAATATGATGTCTCCTGCTTCTTTGTCTATGCTTCAGATTTAGATTCTCTCACACAACTGTGCTACTGACACCACTACGGAGGGGGATCTTGGATAATTGCCTTTTTGGAGATTGAGAACATTACTTTGGACGTGGTAGTACATCCTTTACTTTAGCTGAGGAGTTGTGCCACAGCCAAGGAAAGGACAACACCTGAGGGCTTTGATAATGCTCAGGTGGAGGTCTCCCAGCCTATTTGCTATAGCCATTCAATCAGTTGTAAAATATTAATTAGAGCCAGAAAAAAGTTCCCTGTCTAAACAACCTAGCATTAATTTCCAAAATTATTTTCCTTCTTGAAGAAGACTAAGGGTCAAAAAAGGGTCCTTGAGTAGAGAACTGAACAAATTTGTCCCATTATCTGACAACTTTTCACAGGGGCACTTAGGGTCTTCCGATGTGTAGTTGGTGCAATTTGAGTCAATTTACCTCTTCTGTGCAAATGTTTATTGATGCAATTTTGCTGCACTCTTTCTGAATACTCAAAATCTTCATACACACAAATGAAAGGAAAAAATTCTTTTGCCATTTGTGTATGTGTGGCATACACAAATGAGACATGATATTTATTAATTGCTAAGCTTTACATGTATTCAGCAGATCTTAGAGAAAAGCAATTATAATTAATTTTTTCATGAAAGTGATCACTTTAGTATGGTAATTCTATGAGAAATAGCAAGCTCTGAAGCTCTGAAGCAAATAACCAACATTTGTAATCTCAAAGCCCATTATCATCAGGTGAATTATCTCTTTAACCACCTTTGGTCCAAGAGGATATATTATGTTGCCAGTGATCTTCTTTGTCACTATACAAAGCAATTTAATTAAGTTAATAATAAATCCCACCTCTGTTCCCTTGCACAGTTTATGTGAAAAATGCATTCGTTTATTTTTGCAATATAGAACCTTTAATAAAGACAAAGTAAGGTAAAGTAAAATACGTCTCTCCCAGTTGTTTTGCAACCCTTATAATAAATCTTTATTACAGATTAATGTATTTGCTATGGAGAGATCAAAGATTAGTGAATTTCTGAAAAAATCAATAAGCCTCAAACCTAATGCTGTATTTACTTGTAAAAGCAAAAAAGACTGATTCAGTGAAATCACCATGGTTCAGATCTAAGTGTGTTTTCTGGAGCTGTATCAGGTGCAATGGAAAGTTTTAATTTCACAGCCTCACATGTTGCTCTATTCCACAGTCAGCATGGGCTGAAAATCAGAGAATAAAATCTTCTTACTGTCAAACTGTATGTGTGCACAGCTGTACAAATTTACTGTCATGTTCCTTCTTCACAGGTGATGAAGCAAATAATCCATATACTAAAATTGGTCCTTGAATGATCCTAATGAAAGAAAGGAGTCAGGCACAAATCTTCTATAATGCAGCAAGCTAAGATGCATTAATTGAGCTATAGTGATGACCTCCATGCTTATTTTTATTATAGATGCAAAGTCACTTGAGTTAATTCAGCTATTTTTCAAAGCAGGCTAAAATGATTTGAATTACATCACCCTTCTGTCAGACTCGACAAAGGGTAAAATTTCTTAAATTACTTCACACTTTTTAGGGGATAAGAGGGCACATGGAAAATTACTGTGGAAAAAATGCTGTATGGTTCCTTATTCTGTGCACTCAATCTCCAAGTGTGGAATTGATGGTAGAGATAAATAGTATCACAGCCTTCCCTGTGGACTATTGGCTGGGGAAGAGAAAATTACTGTGAATTATTGGGGGAATTTAAAGCAAATAGGCATGGCAGATCAGATGGAGCACTTTTTCTTCTTAATCCCATGCCTAGTTATTGCTAGAAGCAATCTTTTCTGAACTGATTCTGAGAATCACAAATTTCATCAAATACAGATTCAATAAATTAATTTTATGTAATTTCAATGTAAGTAAAAAGAATCTACAGGGAACCTTTTCTTAGGTCTTCTGACTGGCAAAGATTATGTGTGGCTTTGTGACAAAACTGAAAACAATAAAGAATTGAGAGAATATTTTATTCCACAGATGTTAGCTATATTGAGGTATCCATTATATATATAGCATTATTTATAGCATCCAGTATTTATAGCATCCAGAACCAAAAACTTGTTTGTACAGAAACTCCATATGAACTCTATATATGAGTCAGATAATTCCAGTAAATTTCAAATGAGACAGTATGTATCTGTATTAGAGTAAAACTGGCATTCAATGTCATGTACTTCATTTATGCTGATTTCAGCAGGGCTAACCGTGGAGTGCAGCAGAATGTGAGTGTGGCTCTGTGAAGCACATGGCTGTGGGCACCCTTGGCATAGGGAACTTAAAATATAAATGGGAATTTCAGCTTTCATTTTCCTATGAAGATAGCACAGGAAGGGAAACCCGGCTATTTCTGTGTGCAAACTTATGACAGCAAAAACTAGGGCACCTGTCTGTGATGGTGTTGCCTACATTTTATTCAAGATCATAGATTCTTCCCATAAAAATTCGTTGCTAGTCCTTTCCTCCCTGTAGCATATTTACTACTTAACCAAGGAATAAAGTAACAGTAATGAGCTTCTGTGTATATTCTCAACAGATCAAGTCAGAAAGAGCAGCACATACCTCCTGCTGCTCTTCTGAAGTGCACGCTCAGCACCATGAAGAGCTCGGAATCAAACACAAAATGAGCCTCTGCTTGTGAGCCCACACCTCCAAAGAAGAACGTGCTGCCTTGTCAGTTAGGTGGAGTTGGGCCTCATGGGTTGAGCACAGTTAACGTTCCTACTTACACATTTTGACCTCCTGAGGTACTTTGACTTTAACACTTTGATGTTAAATATCAAGATTTTACAGAAGAAAAGGATAAAAACCATTTTATGTCCAATAAAATAATTATATAGACTAGACCAGACTAGACCAGATTAAACTTGTTCAGTTGAAGGGCATCTACAATGATCATTATCCAATAGCCTGACCACTTCAGAGCTGACCAAACACTAAAGGATATTAAAGGCATTGTCCAAATTCCTCTTGAACATTGACAGGTATCACAATCTCTCTAGGAAGCCTATTCCAGTGTCTGAGTACCTACACCTAGGTTTTTTTTATGTCAGACCTTTCCAATAAAATTTTCACTTCCTGAAAAATTATAAGGCCAAATAATAGTAATCCTTAAAATACATATATAAGGGATCTGCAATCAAATTAATAACTACTGTTTGTCTGTCAGACACTGTATAGTTATGCTGGATTGTACAACAGATCTGGGCTGTTTTTCACTGATCTCAAAATGCTGCCTATGTTGATAAAGGCTATTAAAAACATCTAGAATGAAATGATCTCTAAAGGCTAAAAAGTATAAAAAAAAATATTTTAAGGATTATTGTAACAGTCAGAGATTAAGATTTATGTGTTACTCTTTGAGATGAAACATGCTGATTTCTTGATTGCTGTATTATTTTGAACTATGAACATGAAGAATTTCCAAAATTAGTTCCCTCCCACAAGCATTATTTTCTTAATCGTTTTAGTGCTGCTTCCTGGAACAAGTCCTGTTGATTTGGTTCAGGAAAGCAAGCAGAGCTTGGACCAGCAGAGTCAGTACAATAGGAACGATAAATCTCCTTCACAGGTTAAACAAGAAAAGACTTGCCTTTTGAGAAGAGATGAGACAGTGCAGCAACAGCTGTGTTCTTCTTAAGGAACCCTGTCTTGGACACACTGGTAAAAGATATTTTCCTTTTTGATCTGGATCCAAAAAATAAAGCTGTTTAAATACACTTAACATGCGGCTGTTGCGCCCTTTCCAAACAGAAAACAAAGAGACATGCACTAAGTCCTTATTTGCAGAACTGCACCTTTGTTCTAGGCAGAATGATAATGGAAAACCTGCTACTTACACTGCTCCTGCTACTTTGCAGAGCAATGATTTGATCTGACAAAGAGCTTCTAGCAAAAAATATCCTGTTAATAAAATCAGACCCACTGTGCTGCACCCTTTCAGAGTGAATGTGGGCAGAAACCAGCAGCAGTTCAGGGCATGAATTAAATGAAGCTGAAGGATATAAAAGCCTTGGCCATGGTAGTGCGTGGTAGTGCTTGTTGCCCTTCCAAGAAATGCTTGTGCAAGCATATTCAAGCAATGAAAATAAGATTTGATTGTTGACTAATTCTATCCCTTTCTTAACATGCTATGAGGAATAAATCAGTGGATTCTGGTTTGGACAGTGCCATCTGTCCCACGGTAAGTGTCACAGCTGGGATTGGGTAAAAATATCTATATTTTTAATGAATCTACTCCCATGCTTTGAATACTGTAAGTAGAAAGAAAGTTGGTTACATTGAAATTCAGCTTTTTTTTACTCTTTAGTATATATTAACAAACTACTAAGTAGGAGGGAAAAGAAAAGGTATGAAAAGTAACAGTTAAACCATAGGATAGCATGGAGTTAATTGCTATCCTACTCTCTAGAGACACTCTTAGCTACTACCCCAGTTCCCTGGGGATTTTCCATGTCTACAGTCTAGGTAACCCTTTCTGTTTTGGGGGATTTTCATCTTGTTTTCTTTGTCTCAGGATTGCTTTTCTGCACTGCTTACGTGTGTGACTGCTTTATTACCCTTTTTAATGTGAATCTCATTCATGTCCTTTTTTTTCTGGCCACTTGCCAGCCAGAGAACAGCTTCCCATACCCCATTTATCTTCCTAATAATTCTCTTTTTGAAACTCCTAGGGTCCCCATATAAATGACTCACAATCCCCCTGTGGAAGTAGCTGCTGTCTTAAGTGCTTCCTTGACTCAAGTGTTCGATCTTGTCTTTCTCTGATCTTTTTGAAGCACTTTATTAATTCCAGAGGGAAAAGAATATCACCCGAAATCCAGGTTTCTTCTTCAGTTCAGCCTAGGTGTTGTCCTGTTTTCAAAAAAGAGCATGGAATCTCTTGGAAGTGCACTGTTAAAACCAGTTAACTGCTGACACTTGATCACAAGAACCCTTCCACAACTTAAATATAATTATTTAGTTTAAACCTACAGCAGATTTTGAAAAATCACTGGGAAAAATCATGGCAGTAGGTGACTACACTTATGTTGGAGAAAGCTGGTTTATTCTAGTGACATTGGTATCAAAATGGGTCTGTTTTGGAAAGGGATTAGCACTGTTTTAATCAGCTTTAATATTCATAGAATCATAGAATGGTTTGGTTTGGAAAGGACCTTGAAAGATCATCTAGTCCACCCCATGTGAGGCAATATCATATAAAGATATTTATGTAAGAATTAATGTTTTGTCACGGTCATTTTTCTCTTTTTAATCAGTGCAGGTGAGACTGCCAAAAGCGTTTTCCCCTTGCCGCGGTGCCCGCGGGGGAGCGCGGCCGAGGCCGTGTCTCCAGAACCGCGGACAGCGCCCGGGGAACGCACCCGACCCGCGGCCGGCCCCGCGCCCGCGCCGCGCCCGCGCCCCTGCCCCGGGCCCGCCCTGCAGCCGGGCAGTGCTGCGGTTCAAGTGTCTCGGAGGTGCGCGTGATGTAGGCATGCGACAGCCATTAGTCTTAATGGGATGCAAACCAGACTCCAGCCTTACGGGAACCACGCTTATGCGAGGAGCATGACTGATGATAATGGGGAATGGACTCACCCTTGGGCATCCTGAATAGAAGAGCTGAGTGTTTTGCACCTCTCTGAATGTAATGTTGAGAGGGCTTTTAAACAGCAGAAGACACATAACATGGCAAAGTGTATTATATATATACTGAGGTTCACTCAGTGTTACATTAGATAAATTCTATCTATGGCATAATCTGAGTATTTCACTTAGATGAGTCAGAGACTGTGCATTCTTCATAAAAGTTATGCTCCAAAGTAGATGGCATGAATTGCAGAAATGAAATGGTATAGGCAAAATATTATTTACATCTTACATTGTTTAAAGGGTTGAGTCTATATAGCAAGTGACAGCAGTTGTGATGGCAAATAACACAACTCAACAGAGCTGACAAGATAACATGCAAGCTGATCAGATAGTCTTTCTGAAGCTTCTTGGGTGATTCCAGTGCTGCTCGGTTGCTTAGCAGATGGGTAGAAGGACTGATGTTTTCTCAAAAAGCTTTGCCTTTATTGCAGATGTACCTCTGGCTGTGGAGCACATCCATGAGAAAACCTCCTGATTTTCCTGCCTGCTAGATTTTGGCTCTTGATGAAAGATCAGAGCTCATTGCTGTCATATAGTGCATGCAGAGTAGTTTGAGCCCTTTCATCTGAGCTCAAGTATTGTTCAGGCAAAACTTAAAACAAAAGGACAATTCTTCAAAATCCATGCAGGCAAGATAGTTCAGTGGAAAGAAAAAGTGGGTTTTTTTCAGTGTAAAAATTGGAATATATAGTAGTTCTGGTTAAGAATAAATGGTTTTGACTATGTGTGTTTAAAGGAGTGCTTGAGATTGGTACTGAAGTTTTTGCATGCACATTAAATAGTCTTTTTATACAAAGGGTTGTAGCTGCTTCTCCAATCTTGAAAAATGAAATACCTTTCAAAAAAGCAGACATCCTTCTGAACAAGTGCAGCCTGTCAAGTTCTGTGCATAAAAAGAAATCATCCTGTGACCTGCTTTTCTGTTCAATGTGTTAGCTAAAATGTTTTTGGCACAACAAGAAGAGAGATGGCTCCTTGCCATATGCGTCTTTTTCATACCTGGAGTCATCAGCTGCTTAACTCTCCTCCTTTTCTTCCTCAGAATAGTCCTAGAATACAAAATATTTGATAAATGTACATTTGCTTGTACATTAATTATAATGGTTTTCACACCCCAATGTTAAATTGAACATATATATGATGTTCTCAAAAATGGGTGGATAAGATATCCTGTCTGTAGGCTTTTGGGCAGAAATGAGATAATTCACAGTAGTATTTTTAGAGGTGTATGTGTTTAAAGAATGTCTTTTTTTTCCCCTTGAGCTTCACACAGTCCTAGAATGCCCTGACACAGATATTCTTAAACACAGCAGTGACATGGTTATTTCAAGAAGCCATGATCTAAGCACAAACTGAACAACAATCAGTTTGCTCTGTAGTGTTTGTGAAGGACAGAGAAGGTATGAGGAGCAGTGCACATGCACCCTACCAAAACTCCTGTTGCAGCTGTGGAGATAGCAGAGCAAGCGGAGGAGCAGCCATGCCATCTCCATAGTAACAGAATGGCAGAGATGATGATTCAGTATTGAGCATGCACCATTCCAATTGCTATGCAACCTCTTGCCTCAGGAATTTTTCTGTGCTGTCTCCAAACAGAACCTTGCTTTTGCCCTAAACCATCTGGAAATATAGAGATTACAGAGCAACCCTGTACTACTAGACAAGACTGAATAAACAAAGGCAAATTTTATGTCAGAATGCTAAGACACCACAAATGTAAAAGCCATAAATCTACTTGTTGAAGAGACTGTGGAATAAATACTGCACTTATTGAACAAAGAGTTAGGTGACATTACATGCTTTTAGATTCCCTGTGTTCCCTCCCCACTCAGCAAGCTCAGCTGTAAATCTTCCAGTTGCTCGGTGAAAGGAGGTGGGTTAGACAGTATGTTACCCACAACCACCTCTGTGAATCATTTGGAAAAATCTGTTGTTTTTCATCAGAGAGGAAAGCACAATTGGGTTCAAACTAAATTACCTGAAAATATCGAAAGGGAAAAGGTATTTTCTAAACAATATTTAAAAAGCCACCTGTGGTTTGGAACCTGGTTATTGGTGGGTACATCTGTGTGGCTCCTTGTCAGCAGACTCAGCCTGTTCTATCCACACACCAGATTTCTCCACTTTCTTCCAAGCCAAGTGGCACACAGATAACTATACTAGTGTGAATGCATACTATGGTGCATCTCTTATCAATGTTTAATAGTGCAGACTTACTGTCATGCTCACCACGACTTCTGGAGTGTAGAAACTGTGAGCTCAGTGTCACCACAGCCAGCTTAACTGATATACCACAAAAAATTTCACACATTCTGTTCCATGGTTAGTGCAGTAAATTTCTATGCAGGCACCCCATTTCACATAACACAGGCCTGAGATTCAAGTTTGCACACACCAAGGGCTGAACATGAGGCAAAAGCCCACAGCTGGAACCATGACCTTTCTCTTTGCTTATAATTCTGAATATAATGTTGATATTTAGAAAATATGGAAGTGTGACTAGTTCATCTCCATATTTTTTTTCCAGATTTTTTCCTTCTATTAGCCCCTTTCTCATTTCTTCCCCCAGCAAATTTATCTCTTTTCTCTCTCTATGTACTTTAAGTTTTCATTATTTTGCTATTTTTATTGCTTCTTTTTCTGGGATTTCCTACTATGTCTGTATAGAGAATGTTGGCATGGCCAATGGGCAGAAGGATCGGAATCCCTAAGGCAGGAAAATGTAATCTGATTTGCATAGTATTTTTCTGTAATGGTGAATCTTCCGCTGAAACATCAAAAAGAGGATTTATACATGGTCAAGGATTTAACCCATAGTTGCTAGATATGATGGTGATAAATATGTCAGAAATTTACCCCAAAAGACATTATTGCTAGTATGCACAGGAAATTAAGTATGTAGAGCTGGCTATATTTGTTCCTTGTAATGACTAGATTCTGAATCTTTTCCTGGCTTTAAATGAAGTGTTTTAATTACATTTCTTTTTTAATATGTATATTTTTTTTCTGAAAATAGCGAGTGGTGACACATGAAACTGCATGTCTTAAGAAGTGAGAAGAATAAAGAAAAGGTTTCTGAGATGCTGTTTTTGATACTAACATTTACTGACAAGTTTGTTACATTACCCAGCAGTGCTGACCTTATTATGCCAGTCTCATCTTCAGGCAGCCTCCATGCAGCAATGGGAAAAGAGGGTAGCCTATTTTTATAAAATACAAAATGTGCACAGATCACAGTGCTCACTGAAGCAAACACATCTTATAATGACTCTAAAGGAATAATAATAATAATAATAATAGGGTAGTTTTTTCTTGTAAGAGAAAAGCTGTTACTATTCAAAGCACTGTGATGGATTATAACCAGGACAGATAGGCAGCAATTTTGCCTGAGAATTCAATGAATAAGGCATTTGAGAATAAATCTCTAAGCCAGATGTTATTAACACTGGTATGTTTGTTTATGTGCCAAGGTTTTGGGAGCAGGGGGGCTGAAAGGGTGGCTTCTGTGAGAAGATACCAGAAGCTTCCCCCATGTCAGACAGAGCCAGTTCCAGACAGCTCCAAAACAGCCACTGGCCAGAGCTGAGTCCTTTAAGCTTTGTTGCTAGTGCCTCTGTGACAATGTGTTTGCGAAAGGTTAAAAAGTGCTGCACAGCTGTTGTGAGAGACGAGTGAGAAAATGTGAGAGAAACAGTCCTGCAGACACCACGGTCAGTGAAGAAGGAGGGGGAGGACATGCCCCAGGCACTGGAGCAGATTCCCTTGCAGCCCAAGGAAAAGACTGTGGTGCTGCACATTGTCCCCCTGCAGCCCATAGAAGACCCCACACAAGAGAAGGGGAATGTGCCCCGAGGGCAGCTGCGGCCCGTGGAAACTCTACAGTGGAGCAGACTCCTGGCAGGAACTGTGGCCTGTGGGAGAGGACCCAGGCAGGGGAAGGTTTTCTGGCAGGACCTGTGGAGGCCCCACACTGGAGCAATTTATTCCCAAAGGACTGTTTCCTGTGGGAAGGCTCAGCATTGGAGAAGTTTCTGAAGAACTGTATCCTGTAGGATGTACCCCATGCTGGAGCAGTGGACAAGCATGGAGAGGAAGGAGCAGCAGAGATAAAGTTCCCAGTAGTGAACTGACTCCAACCTGCATGCCCCATCCCCCTGATCTACCTGGGGCAGAGAAAGTAAAAGAGTCAGGAGTGAAGCTAAGCCTGGGAAGAAGGGATGGTGGAGAGGAAGGTGTTTTTAATTTTGTTTTTATTTCTCACTTTCCTACTGTTATTAATTGACAATAAATAAAATTAATTTCACTGAAGTCATGTCTGTTTTGCCCATGAAGGTAATTGGTAAATGATCTCCCTGTCCTTATCTCAACTTTTGAGTTTTTCATTGTTTCTTGTCCCCCCATCCTGCTGAGGAGAGAGAGTAATGGAGTGACTCGCTTGGCATCTGGTGACCAGCCAAGGTCAACACATCACAATGTGCTTCAATTTGAACAAACACAGTTCACACTGGAAAGTTCCTTTTATCTCTTTTTGTTGGGAAACATTTTTAATGAGCTTTAAAAAACGCAACAGGTATTCACAGGTTAAAGAGGCTTTCTGTTCTTTGGAATATCTTTGGTCTAGCTCTCACCATCTGCAGGTCTTTTTAGGCCTCACTGGAAAGGGGTTCACATTTTCAAGCGGCATACCACAAATTTTAGTCCTGTCTGAGAAACTCAAGGGAGATGGCAGGGGAGTTGGAAATAGATGATCTTCAAGGTTCTTTCCAACCCAAACCATTCTATGATTCTATGATACATTCATCTGTTGCCCAAGACCCCTCCTTCTGCAACAGGTTCACAGAAAAACTGATCAAAATACATATCCATTCACTGGAAGCTGAGGAGCTGGCTTCAGATCAGAACATGGAATTCAAACTTAATCAGTGGTGCAAAGAGAGGGTGGTTTTATTTTGAAAGGCAGAGGAAAGACATCAATGCTCTGCCTCCATAACTCCTCTATATCCTGTGATATTGCAGCCTTGTTTAAGGGAGCTAGTAGAAATTCAGAATAATTTGGTAGTTTTGTATGAGTACTCTGAGGAGGCAGCAATAAACCAAATAGTGATTGAAAATTTTACTTACAGAATAGTACAAGAATTAGCTTTTTCTTTATAAACCAATTTAACACCTACCTGCAGATAGATTAGGATGATATGTAGTAACAGCTGATATAGAGTTATCTGAGCTTTACCATATATGGCAACAGGACTGTGAGAAAACTTGTAATTATTAGCATACAGCCTGCCAGCGAATGAAGAACAGGCAGAAACTGAGCAATTCAGGACAGTCTTGGTGGAGTATTTTTTGCTAGAAGCACTATACCTGTGACTGCCTAATTCAGTCCCCTACTGAAGATCACTGCTGGATTCTTCACTGACATTGTCTCAACCATTTTTGGCTGACATCTATTTTTCACATTTTTCTGCTGTCTCTACAGTGCTGATGTAGCTCTATGACCCATTCCATGGACCTGAAGCCCCCAGAGCCTGGAAGTTCAGCTGGTACATACCACTATGGAATTAGTGGCAATGGGTGTTACAAACACATCAGAAAAGTTTCAATTCAGTGGCGACTTCCCACAGAAAATCACAGCAAATTTGAAACATTTGTCTCTTGTTTTCATACTACTAAAAGACTTGGGTTCAAAGAGTCTAAAAAGTAATTTAACTTTCCAGGTTGAACACAATGACTGAAAATAATGGAAAAAGTAAATGAAACAAGTTAATCACCTATGCTTAATACAGTACCAGAAGAACCTGTATTATGGCAGAGGGAAAAAGGATAAAACACAGATACGCTTGCTGATAGTCTCAGTGGAGGTGACATAAACAACTGTCTTTTGTCACCAAAGCAGATCACTTGTTTGGATAAGTGAACCGTGCTTGTAAGAAGTTTCCCCAGTCATGGCTTACCTTATATTTCAGTTGAAGAGCAAAGATTTCAGCTTGCACAGCTGTCAGTCTGATATGTGTTTCGATGTCTCATATATCCATTAAGCTGCACCTGATGCCTCCTTGATGGTAGTAGCCTTGCAAAGCTTTCATGTTCCAGTTTGACTCAGATCCCAGCTGATGTTACTGAAATGGATTGAGATCTTTAGAATATGAGCTTCTGGTCCATGAGCTCATTTCATGAGAGAATTGTTGAAGTTGTAAAAGACCTGTAAAATCATCAGGTCCAGACAGTAACCCAGCACTGCCAAATCCACAACTAAACCATGTCCCTATATGCCCCTCATCTGTTAATCACCTCCAGGGATGGTGACTCAACCGCTTCCTTGGGCAGCCTGTTCCAATGCTTTACAACCCTTTCAGGGAAGAAATGTTTCCTGGTATCAAACCTAAATTCCCCTGGACACAATTTGAGGTGATTTCCTTTTGTTCTATCACTTGTTACTTCACAAAATAGACCGAATCCCACCTCCCTGCAACCTCCTTTCAGGGAGTCGTAGAGAGTGATATGGTCCCCCTGAGCCTTCTTTTCTCCAGACTAAACACCCCCAGCTTCCTTAGCTGCTCTTCTCAGCTTCCAGCTGTCAGTCTCAGCATTAGAGTGGATTTATACTGTTTACACACTAAAAAAAAAAAGAAAACCTGATTTTCTGGAGACTTCAATCATTTGCTGTTAAGAAATCTGTGAATCTTGTTGTTATCAAATTTAGAAGTTGTGCACTTCTATAAATCAGTCAAAGTGCACTTTGGTGCTGTTGTAACCAGACATTTAAAATAAGATAAATGAGAGATAAAATGTTCTAAATTCCCATAAAGCACAAACTGTAAAATAACATGTTCCTTATTATATTATGAGTTTAATGAAGGTGCATGTATACAACGAAGTAAGGTATTTACTGTAAAGTTAAGAAGCAAAGTAATGAGGAAAAAAAGTCCTCCTTTCTTCAAGGAAGTATTAAGTTTACGTAACCTTCTATTTACCAAGTCCCTTTGGAATTAAGGGAAATGTGGTATATGTTTTCCTCTGATGCCAAACACTGCTGTGAAGTCCTAGTGAGACTTCATGAGTATTGTCAGGAAATAAATTTCCCCTCCTATTTGATGAGTATGTTAGAAAAATACAAAGCTGAATAAATGTATCTTTTTGCCAGGCAGGTGGATGGATACACCTCACCCCAAACTGCAGTCTGTTTGAAAGAAAACGTTGCTTAGCTTATCTATAATTTTTCATGACTTGTCTGGATTCCTGTGCTTTTTACATGAAGTGATGGTGATGGCATGCTAGGAATATTTTACTGAACTTCAAAAGAAACCATACAAAGAGAGAAAAGATACTGAGAAAAGTTGAACACTGATCAGACTTTCTATCTGTCAGCAATTGCATTTTAGATCAAAGATGTTATTTATGTGAAAAAACTGTAGTCCATCTCAGTAATCAAAACCATTCCTAACACCACAGTGAAAACAAAGCCATAGAATAGCCTGCTGCTTTTTCCAAGTTTTCCATAAGATTTCATCATCCCTTCTCCACTGACAGGAAACAGGAACCCCTCTTTTTATCTTCTCATCATCCTACAAAATGTCTGTGTTCTGTGATGAAAATTTCTGGATCCATCCTCATGCAACCTCCATTGTATTCATTACTGAAAAATCACAAAATCTTAGGTGTGTGGATGGTATTTCTCTCTCTTTCTTCTCATTAAACCCTTTTATTCAGGTGCTGTGTAACACAGAGGCCTCTGAACCTGGTAACTCCTGATGTGGGTTCTGCTATGTGAGCTGATCTGAAGATAACTTCACCCAGAGAATCTTCTTACTGATTCTTCTGAGCTGGTTTTGTCTACAGCCAGTTTGTTTCAGCAGCACTTTTATTTTTACTCTTAAGCATATCAGTTCTGTATATTATCTGCAATTTCATTAATTGCAGAATGATATGTCCCAGATATTTTGCATTTAGACTAAATTGTATTTTAAAATATGTGACAGCATTTCTTTTAAATTATAATGTGGTGGCCATCCTAGATATAGAGTTGTTCTGAATTCAGTGCTGAGTACTTCTGCTCTTACATTCACAGTTAATATGAGAAAAGTAGGGTAGCAGTTACCAGACCACAAATATATCTATAAAGTCCCACTCCACCCTCCATCCTGTAATCTAAAAAGTCTTAATGGAAGACAGAAGTAGCTGTCAGTGAAGTAAGCAAAGGTCACAATCAGTAATCACATTCCATTTTTTCAGGCTGTCTGGCTTTCCTCAAGTGTGTCATGGGGGCTGTTTTTCAGTAGAGATGGTATTTTCATGCACTGTGATACATTGAGGAACATCAGAACTGACCTAGTAATAATAATAACTCACTTTAATTTTCTCACTGAAAGTAAGCATTTATGCTCCTTTGCTACTGAAGAAAATGATAATAAATTCATGAGTACAGGCAGATTCTGAGAGCTGTTCAAAGCTACCTTGACTTTCCAGTCTATCTCTTTGGTTTGGCTGTGAGGTTATTATGGACTACTTATGCCTTGCTAAAGCCACTTAAACAAGTTTCCAGCTATTCTATGACCCATTCATCTCATCATACAGTGCCATCAGGCTTGTCAGGTGTGAGGTACCCTTGATTTATCTGTGCTGGCTGCGCCCAGTCAAATTCTTGTGACTGGAAATGTCCTCCAGGAGAGTTTGCCTCCTAACTTCCTGTGGACAAATATTAAGAGAACAGGCTGCCCTTTTTCTTTTCTTGCCCTTTGAAGATGGGTGCTACTTTTGCCTTTATTACAGTCACTGGGGATTTCACCTAATTTCTGTGACCTTATAATGATACTTAGAGTGGCCTTACAACAGCAAATGGAAGCTCTTGTAGTACCCACAAACACATCTCATTTAGTTCTATAGGCTTGTTTACACTCACTTTTCTTAAGTGATCTCTAATTTGTTCAAAAAGTCAGAGACAGCTGCATAATGGGAAAGTATCTTCACAATTGATCTTAATATGGGCACATTTACACCATTTTCATTACACTTGGGAGTTATAAAAGTATCTGTAAATCCAAACCAGATTAATGAGTGATTGAAAGGGGGGCAAATTGGACTATAATAATATTGCCCCACAATCTTTACTGCATTTAGTGTGGTATGGATTTCCTCTTATAGAAATTTCATGGTTTTGGTGTTTTGTTGTGGGCTTTTTTTTAAATTTGAATCTTTCTTCTGGCAGATTCATATAGACAAAACAACTGCGCCTGTCTGAGTTATTCAGTAAATGTCATGCATTAAATCTGATCTGAAAACAAGTGTCTTTCAATACACAAGATAACAGGGGCTTTTGAATGTTCACTCTTTCTAAGGCATTTATTTTCTTAGTGTACATCTGAATGCAATGAATAAAAATAGAAGAACATTTCATTAATTCCAGCATAAAACTGTATGTCATGGTTCAGGGGGCAGCATTCTAACAATATAGTGTGTTTGTCAGATTGAACTTGTTAATGTATGATGGTATGAATATAAATCCACATGGGACAGGACATTCTGATTTGCATGCATGAATTATCACTTATTTCTATTTTGTCAGGATATTCAATCTTAAATAAATAACTTATTTACAGAGATTTTGTGGTGGGGTCTTTTTTGTTTGTTTGTTAGTTTGTTTGTTTTTTACGTTGGAGATTATTGGATTATACACTGTACTGTTGGATTCAAGCACAGCATTGCCATCTGATCAAGGCAGGTGATTGTCCCTCTGGTGTGTCCCCACCCTGAGTGCTGTGTACAGTTTGGGGCTCCACAGTACAAAGCTTTAGAGAGTGTCCAGAGAACGACCACCAAGGTGGTGAAAGTCCCCAAGGGCAAGACTTACAAGCAGTGTCTGAGGTCACTTAGTTGGCACAGCTTGAAGAAAGGAATGCTGAAGGGTGACCTTATCACAGTCTGCAACTTCCTCAGGGAGGGCAGTGGAGCAGGAGGTGCTGACCTCTCTCTGGTGACCAGCAATAGGACAAAAGAAAATGGAATGAAGCTGTGTCTGAGCAGGTTCAGATTGGACATTGGGAAAAGTTTCTCCACTAAGAAAGCGGTCAGTCACTGGAACAGACTACCCAGGGAAGTGGTCATGGCACCAAACCTGCCAGAGTTCAAGGACTGTCTGGACTGGCTCTTAGTCGTATTTTTTAATTTTAGCTAGTCCTGCAAGGAGCAGGGAATTGGACTTGGTCATCCTTATGGGTCCCTTCCAACCTGAAATATTCTATGATTCTATGTTTCTAAATGTGTCAAAATGATATGCAAAGTCTTCTAGGCAGACAGATTTCCACAGGACATGTTTATACCCAGTTCCTGAGATCTGGAGAAATTTTGGCCATGCCTCTGAGTTCACATACCAGGAGCTACAGAAAAGCGGAGAACTGGTCCTATGAGGTGTTGAGTTCCTTCAAATCTTTTGAGTGTCTCTGAGAGTTGGGTGTTATGAAGAACCCTCTGTGACTGAGCCTGCAGAAACCACACTGCGGCCCTACAGGGTTTGAGAGCTTACTGTGTGCACCAGGAGACTGATGGTTTGCTGCATTGGACAGGCATTATGGTCCTTCTGTTTAAATAGTCACTGTTCTCTTCCCTCTTTACTCTCCTGCTCTTCCTCCCCATGATGGCCTTGACTCTGACTACATTGGTGAAGACAAAAATGGCCTTTCCATAGCTTTTGTCCCCACCACCTGGCCATAATGACAGCTGGAATAATGCAGCCTCATACAGATCTTGTCTCCAGAGGTAAGCTTAGCCTAAAATGAAAAGCTGTGTATAACTTTTACTTATCTGATAGTGTATCATCTGTAAGTGGGTAGCATAGCAGCTGCTCAAACCTGTTCTATTTCTTCTCATTTCTTTTTTCTTGCTCAAGGCTTTCAGTCTGAAGGTTAGTGGAAAAAAGGTGAATTCAGAATTGAATCTCCCTTTCCGTTATATCTTAGAAGTGAAATCCTGAAAAAAATTCCCTTCTTTATCACACAAAGAATATAATTTTCTGATTTAGGTTGATTATTCCAACTTTTTTGAAAATGCTCATAAGCCAGATCAAACTGTTCAGACAAATTCAGAATGAGAACTGGAGTCTGTCTGGCTTCACAGTTCATTGGAGACAAGCGTTTTTAAGGACAAATTATAAATGTCTCCAAATGAAGGCAAATGCTGACACCCAGAGGCAGGATAATGCAACACTTTACAGGGGCTCATGCAAATGTGAATACTGAATGCATGTCAAAAGGAGCTTCAGGAATGGCTTCTGAGGAACCTATTCATGTATTTACAGCTGTAATTCAGGTTAATATTTGTATAAACCAGCTTTGAGCAGGACGTCAGATTAGAGACCTCATGAGGTACCTTCCAGCCTGAATTGCTCTGTGATTCTGTGACTGAATTCACACAACGATATTACATGTTAAGAAGAGTATGGGACTAGGGACTACTAACAGAAAGCTTCATTTAATTAATGAGCTTAGCACCACTCTGTGACAGAAATAAAGACCCAGCTACTTACATCATCACATCATTTTACCTCATTCTGTAGTATGAGGTAAGAATAATCTACAAAATTACATTTTATCCTGAAATTCAATCAGTCTGGAAGGCTGTAAAATATGAGAAAATATTGGACCATAGTCCAGGAAGATATTTTATTTAAAAAATTACCCCTGTCCACAGAAACAAGGGCAAAAATAAAATACATTATGGCCATTCATTGCTTTTATAAATTTAAGCTGCTGTGGGTTTGCTGGTCTGCAGAAATATTTTAAATATTGAACAATCCTTGTCTTACAGTAAAAGCAAGGCAAGGTTGTTCTAAGGAACAGATTCCTATTGTCAAAAGGGGCCTGAATGATGATTGCCATGGACATCACTCAGAACTAAATATGCCATCATATAACTAATAACTCTGTTTTTATGCTTCAGTGCTGGCCTTTCCTAAGTGCCTTATTTCATAATATTAGCAATATTTTCTTCTGATAGATATGCTATCATAGGATGAGTGTAAATGTTGGAGTTATTAAAGTCACTGCAAAGGCTTTAAGGAATTTTCTCTTCCCTGCCTTTTTCTCACCAGAATGTTCATCTTAAAAGCATTCAACTTGTATATTTCTGGTTTCAGTGCATGAATCCAGCCTCTAAAGACATGAGCGTGCTCAGTCTTTGCCTGCCCTGTAAAGGAAAAGGATTTCTTCAATAACTTTTGCTGACACTAGCCTGTGTGGATGGTGCAAGCTCCCACTGCTAACAAGAAGAAAGACTTGTGGATCTGATGCCAAAAGCTCTCCAGGGATATAAAATGTCTCTAGCTGGGATAAAGGAGACTGGTGTGTAGGACTGCATGCTGCTGGACGCAGCAAACTGTAGAGCCATATCTGCTGCTGATGTCCAATACTTCTTGTGGCTGAGCTGGAGCCAGCCTATGGCATTGTAGCTGAGGTGTGTTTGAGGAGAGATGGCCTCTCTGCATGGCTGAGCACATTATTGTACAGTCCCAGCCATTACTGTGATCTCTGCTGTACTTTAAAGACTCTCCTCTGGAACTGGGACAGAGCTCTTTGTTGCTGCTCCATCCCTTTCCATCTGCCTTTTTGTTCTCCATGACAGCTGTGCCCTGTCCTCATATTTGAAATAGGAAATTCAATTTTGTCTTACTTGCTGTGAAGTCTGGGGTAGACTCTGCTCTTGTGTTGCACCACAGTTCTTTTCTATCACTGCTGATCCTTTTTCAGTGTTTTCAAGTCTGCCAGTGGCTGCTCCTGGTTTCTCCTCACTAGATGGTATCTCTTCCACCTCTATATCACTTCATCATTCCCTTCAGAAATAATTACAGAAGGAAAAAAATCAGTTATTCTAGACAAAATTTAATTTCTGGTTTGGTGCGTTGCCCATGAAACATATTTCTAATTCAACCTAGTCTCCTGTTCTCAGTCTGAACATCTTCCAACCTGTTGACAGGAACATTTTATTTCAGACTTGTCACCAAATTCTGGAAATGGATGGAGCCCCTGTTACCATGTCTGTTCTTAACACAGAATCATTTAGGTTAGAAAATACCTTTTAAGATCATCCAGTTCAACCATTAGCTTAACGCTGCCAAGTTCACCACTAAGCCATGTCTCTAAGTACCACATGTACACGTCTTTTAAATACCTTCAGAGATGGTGATTCCATGCTTCCCGGAGAAACGACACAAGGTGACTCTGAATATCAAGAGGGAATAAGGTCATAAAAGTGGGATGGGCAATGACCTGGTGCTTCACTGCATGTCAAACTGGGACAATGGCTTTAACTGCAATGGAATTACACTTTTAGGGCCACAAGATGGCAGACGGGAACAAGGCAAGACTGCAGGGAGGGCATTTAAAGAGCTACAGGTTTTCCTCACCTTTGAGCCAACTAATAGTTATGAACAGTGATTCATTTACCTTCTGAGCCACAATGGGATCTCCATAGCAAACAAAGAAATTTCTTCATTGATGTTGAAGGGAAGCAGGTGACACTCAGGAGACAGTTGACACAAAAAACCCAGCATAATAATAACAGAGACTAAAGACATCAAGAGTCAAGTAGAATTCTGGCTTTTATAATGATGATCTTTAAAATAAATATATTTCATAGGTACGAATTTTAGACTCTGAAGTAAGAGCATGATTATAATAAACAATAATTTTCTTTTTTTTTCTGATTTTGTACTTTTCTTTTTTTCATTATTATCTCAACTAAATATACCCATCAGGATGCAATCCCTGTCCTGATATGGTATGGATTATCACCTTTTCCCTAATTTAATGCAAATAACTATGTCACCTTAGGTGGCCAAAAGCCTGGGAAATCTTCCCCTGCTCCTGGGCTCTGCCCTGTTTGAGGCAGATGATCTTCCCACCAAAGCTGAGGCTTTGCTGCTCTGAGCAGCTCTGGGCACCCTGAGAGCTCATTCCCCGAGTGTGGCTGCCGAGGTCCCTGCCACACACACTGCCACACACACTGCCACACACACTGCCACATGCAGCACTCACCGTGAGGTACCAGGGCCACCGCTCTGCTAAGTGGTTGTGACTCTTGCTAACAAATCCTGGAAGCAATTAACAAGTCAGTTTTCCAGCCAGTGGATCTGGCTTCATGACTTACCCGTGCTTCTTTGAGTGTTTATTTGAGAGGGGGCAGTGTCTCTGTGCAGATTTGTCACCGTGTGACACAAGGCGTGTACAAATGACACAAATACACTGTGCCTTAGCAAGGAGCTAAACAGCACCAGCTTGGCACCTCTCCAGGGCACAGGCCCACTGAATTACAAGTGAAAATAAAACAGAGCAGCGTTCAGCCATTGCCCACTATCTGAAACGGCCCTGTTTGAGGGCCTGTCTTTGTGTACCCCCCTGCCCTAGACATGAGCAGTGTACAGAAGTGGGAGAAGTAGGTGCAGTGGTCACCCACTTGACACCTGAAGACACTCGGCTCTCTGCGGACCGTCGTGTCTTCCCTGAAGGGTTTTACTGCTCTCCAGAGCAGGGCAGTGAGGTGGGCACTGGGGCATCCCCAGTCCCAGAGGGCACCAGGTCCCTCCCTGGGGCTGTTGTACAAATAATTTACTTGGTTTCTGGATATGTAGTAAAAACCAGGAGCCACAACCTGAGGAGCAAGAACAAGATGACACTGTAAATCCAATCCAGCAAGGAGATAACACTAACGAGCTGCTGCTGAAGCCAAATAAGAATTTTACTTAACTTTGTGCTGACCTTTAGTCTTTGACACAGTGAAATACCCACCCTGCTGCAATCCTCTTACTCATATAAGCCCCTTCTCCACAGACCATGCATGGTGAAATGGAGCCGAAGGAATGTATAACTTGTTGCTCTATCTTTAGATTGTTTCCCATATGGGAAATGTTGATCTTTCACTGTTTGAAATGTATAAAAGCAGGTAGGTAATATTCCGAGAATGCGTGCAGACATAATAAATGAACTTTTCTACTTCATGTGTGAATTGGCTTCTTGCACACCAGGTAGAACCATATTTGGGACAACAGGGATGGGCTGAGGCCCTGTGGCTGGCTAGGGCAGGGCTGTGGTGCTGTGGGGGCTGTAGCTCAGCCATCAGAGCCCCAGCTGAAAAGCAGCTGCCAGGGGCCAGGTTGGGCCATGGCCCAGCATTCCCAGTGGGATGGGGGCTGCCTCAGCTGCTCCAGCTCTGAGCTGGCCCTGAGTCCTGAAGCCAGCCCTCCTGCCCTTGCCACTGTAACAAAACCTGATAATCCTATTGCTAATTTAGTCCTATTATTTCCTGACTGGGATTGTTGCCTCCTGCCTTTCAGGTAGCGTTTTAAGATTTTGATTTTACCTAATAAGCCCTAAATAGTCAAGTGATGACAGTTTGAGGGATGACCAGTGTTGGCACATGTAGTCTGCCTGGGAAAATGGATCCCACCTTCACATACAGAGGCTTGACACTTGTTTCCAACCAGGCAGAGTGGAAGTTAGAGCAGTCTTTTAGGTCCCAGCAGAGTGACCAAAAGTCCCGGCTGGAGAGGTCTCTTTGGCTTGCCTAATTGGGCTGATCTGCTATCTGTAAATAATTACATATTCATTGGACCTCTGGGCTCTGTAGCACTTTCCTATTCCCCATTCTGTATCTTCACGGGGTGAGAGACTGGACTGTCACTGGTTAATTGCTCAAACAATTGACCACTTAACCACCCATCACCAGAGGCTACTGTTGAACAAGATAATGGAAGAGGCTGATAAGAGGCAAATCCTATGAGGTTGGATAATGCTTTTTATCATTCCAAGGGCTGAGCCCCCTGTATAAGGCCCTTGGCATGATAAAAAGCATTATCCAACCTCATACTCCGGAAAAGTATTGGAACATTCACATGTAGCCTGAAGGTATTCATCTCTGCTGATGGGCCATAATGGTCCGGAACTGATTCCACTTTGTTGATGTAAGAGGCATCTTAGAAGGTGTCATAAACCATGAAAGACTCCCAAAGCATCCCATGATCCAAAGTATTATATCATACAGTATAAAACTTCCTGCCCCAGGAGAGGTACCTGGGCATTCCCACCTGAACCTGTGCAAATATAAATCCAGTGGACTCTGTGCTTCATGGCCTTCCCCCATGTTGGATGGATCAAGATCATCACTTTGACAAGACCGGGACCCCCACCACCAAGAAGACCAGAAGAAGAGGACCAAGGGGATGCCATCAGGATCCATGGAGTGGTGGTATTTTTATTATTTAATCTGTCTCTCTGTCACTCTCATTCTCTCCTCCCACTCTCTTTTCCTATTTTTTCTATCTGTCCCTCTCTACATCACATTTACAGTTAAATAAAAATCCATAGTATTGACTTCAGCATGTGGTGTAATTTGAACCTTAATTTGGGCGGAAGCATCTCTCTGATAATTTTAATAACTGGATCTTAGCACACTGCACTCGTTCTCTTGGCTTGGCCTCTCAGCTGGAATCTGAACATATTTAAGGAGCCCATGCAGAGATGATCCTCAGGAAGCTGGATACATTCTGAAGGAACATTAAAGTTTTGATGTAAGTAATGAAAGACTGTCCACCTTTCTGTAAACAAGTTAAAAATGTTTTAAGGATGTTTTGACAAAATGCCCCTCAGATTGAGAGTTGGAGAGTGAAGGCAGAATTATCCCTTTTGTCTATTAGGCTGCCTTGGTACCTTTCTAATATTTAGATTGAAACTGCTGTGATTTCTTGGTCCTCAAGAAAGGTTTTATTGCCTTATCTTCCTGTGCTGTAGTGAAAGGGCAAGAATATGGAGGGATAGATGCTTTTGTGGAAACTGACAATGAAACTGTTTGTTAAAGATAGATATAGCCTCACTAAATACTGGGGAGTAGAAAAAAGTGTTGCTTTCCTCCATCTATAGATGTCCATAAAGACCTCACTTTTCTGACTGTTCTCTTTCATGTTTCCTATTTCCCTGAATATTTCATGTGGGATTTCTCCACGGGAGCAGTGACTCAGTCCATGCAAACCACCAACTCTCCCACTTACCCTCTTGTGAAGGAAAATTTATTTGAGCTAAATTGGGTGATAACAGTCAGGGAGGAGAAATGTTTGCCTTTTCAAGTGGAGGAGAAGTCAGAGAACCCTCAGAGTTCTTAAATTAGATGAATTGCACCTCCTAGTTGATCCCCTTGTATCCCCAAAGAACGAACAAACTTTTGGCCACCCTGGATGTGCTCTGACTTCAAGCCAGGATATTATCACTTATCAGTGCCAGGATTGCTGCTTTTGCTCTTATTTACAACCGTGCTCATATATAGCAGGGAAAATATGACTCAAAACACTCTCTGGTAGTTTAGAGGTCATATGATACAGACATTGCAACGAACTGAAACAGGTTAGACATCAGTCTGCAATGGCTTGGCCAAAAATACAGGACTGTATGATCTTTCTTCTTTGAGGTCTGAACGTACTTTCTTCTCTGAGGTACTTCAACACGGTGGAAATAACAGTCATCTATAAATATATTTTCATGCAATAGCAATATTCATGCAATATACATATATATATATACGCACACACACACATGCACGCATATCTCTCTGTATATGCACACATATGATGGGAGCCACATGCATGTTATGCATCTATCAGATCAGATAATATACATATTATCTGCATATAGTATACGTATTATGTGTATGTAGCTGTGTGTATTATAGATACCTTTTTATACAAGAATCAGACTAACATATGTACCTTTATGTACATATCTGTCTATATATACACACACACATTTTCCACATATGTGCACACTCATATAGAGACATACATCTATGTATCATGAGTATAGATGATCTACCTGTATGTATGCATACAGTATTTATGTGATTCCAAAAATTTAAGCCTTTTATGATAATATGCTATTCAGTAGCCACAATTCAGCTCTTTGTTGCCTAGAGACTGATGTCAAGAATGAAAGCACACTGCTTAGTCTCTTTCTTTCAGGCCGTCTATGAGAGACAGACACAGTACTGAGGCAGAGATCGTGATTTCTGAGACCCCACATAACTTTCATACCAGATACTGAATATTGAAATGTCAATACTAGTAATCATCCCAAGCACTGTACTGTAAACATTTTTTGAAGCCATTTGTGTAGACTCCTGCTGAGAGTAGTTACATTCTACTGAAATTTAAACAAATATGATGTGCAATGAGGCATTTCTTCTGTGAAAAGTTGTATAATTGTATCAATCCTGAAAAAGCCAGGCAATGCCATTTCATGTCGTCATGTCCACCTGATTTAGTGCCAAAACATATCCTCCTGATGACTTTTTAAATACCAGGACTATGGCTAAAATGATCCAGCAGAAGAGCTGATTGAGAATCAATTTCATGGCTTTTCAACAGCAATCTGTTCCAGCACTTCAGATTTCCTGCCAAGAAAAGAAAATGGAATTTATTCCTCCTGGGCATGCAGGAAAAAGAATATTCTAGGTTGTTTTCCAAAAGAAAGATTATTATGGGACTTCTCTGTCTGTTGCTTCCCTCATTGCAGTAGATTTTAAATCTAAAGTTTAATTTCAATCATATTTAATGAGTTATTTTAGTCCCAAAACTTTGATGAAAAATGATGGCAGGGAAATGAGAGAGATAAAATTAGCATCTCTGATGAGAAAAAGGCTTAAGTCTGAACTCAACTGATATTTCTTTTGTGCTTTGCAAGTTAGTCATTCAGCGTTTCCATGTGGCAAGTCAGTCACCATGGCCATAGCTGGAATCAGCTGGGAGTTAGGAGGAAAAGGAGAATTGTGAGAGTACAGATGTGGGGAAAATGTACATAAATTTCAGCTTTCAAATTAAAAAATATCCTCTGTAGGAAGACAGGCTTCAGTAACTACAAATATTCAGGTATATTTTTTCTATATGTAATTAACTCAAAGATTTCTTTCATCTCTTACCAGCCCCATGAGTGCCCTTTGCAGCATAAGCTGGACAGAGATCCAGCTTTAGCCTTAGAGAGCACTCAGAGAGGCTGTTTAGCCAAACATGAGACAGGCTCTCATGCCACTTGTACTATAGTTAGCCACTGTAAGTGACAGTATCCTTTGTGCTATTTTCACATTCTTTTGCAGGTTGTTTGCTAACTGCTTCTGGCAAGTCATACAGCAGAGCCTTTAGAAAAACTCCTGACTTTTGTCACCTTTTCACAGCATTTAGCATAATCTGAACTCCCTTAATTGGTGTTCCTTAATCAATTACTTCGGGATACCGAAGTTAATAATTTAAATTGGAAATATCCTTGCAAGTGTTTTTTTCCTCACACTATCTCTCAGAAGCGACTTTTTGCTGATATAAAAAGGCCAGGGTCAGGTAAAGGTAAAATTCTGGGGGGTTAATAAACTTTCAACTGACAAGCACTAGTCTACATGGGAAGGATTGTTAGCAGAAACTCCATATAATATTACTAAAAGGCTATGATAATGGGAACTCTTCATGGTCAGTGCGTGTATTGCTAGTTGTCTGCAAAGAGGTTGTTGCAATGGTGCCACAACTATCCCAGCTCTCGTTTAGAGTAAAATTAAGATTTATAAGTATTTATCAGGACAATTGTTTCTATTAAAAGCTATAGTATCCACTTAGAAACATAAGAAAGAGAATTCTTTATAATTAATCTGATTTATGTGATACCAACTCATTCCCATTTGAGTGTTTAGTATCACAAGCTTCATCTATACAAGCAGATCATGCAGGCCAAACTTTATCCTTTGGTTGTGAGGGCAAGCAGCATTGTATAGCCCATACCTCTTCATTTAAATTATATCCTCTGATAACAGGATCACCTGGTTTATACAACTTACTGGGGAGGGTTTGTGCTTCAAGCTATCCCCTGAAACATGCTCAGAAATTCCTTTCTGGTAGTGTTGCTAGGTGGGATAAACCAAAAGCCTGCTGGGCACATGTTAATGGTTAAATACAGTCACATTTGACTGTTTCAGTGCGACTTTGACATTATTAATTTTAGTAGTAAACACATAGAAGCTGTTTTTCAGCTAGGCAACCAACATATGGCAACCACCTTCAGCCTGGAACACAGAGCAATAAAATCTATAGTCCAATACCCACCATCATTCCAGAGCACATTTAAATGTGTCACCTTTGTTGCATGACAGGTGTGTAACTGGTCACATGATGAGCACATCTGTACAGCTGCTGGATCACAGGATGAAGAGGGCATTTCTGACATGCCAAGTGCATGAACATCTGTTCTCTGGTCTTGAGAAAGGCTTAGGCTGGCTATCTGCAAGAGGATTGCAAAGTACAATTATGTCTTAATAATGTCACAAAGCTGAAATGCATTCAGTCATCTCATAGACTGGCATTAGGTTGGATAGGTTTAATATGTGCCAAGCACAGTGCCATTAAATGCGGGCTTTAAGTGTGTCCACAAATGTCTGCAAAGTTTACTGAAGAGAAGGATTTCTAGCACCATTTTGTCCTGGCAATTTGTGCTTTGTACAGAACAAAAAGTGCCTATGGCTGTAAGATGCTGACACAAAAAATAGGACAACACAAACAAATAATCTAAGAAAAAGGTTTTATGTATTTCAGTTATTACAAATAAGCAGGTAATGAAAGAAGATAGACAGACTTCCATATTTTGGCTTTTAGGAGCAAAATCACCATTAGCTAGGTTTTACACAAAGAACAAAAGAGAAGTTTATTTAAGGACTGCAAAATATTTGATGTGACCCCAGAGTCAGGAAAAATCCCCTCTGCAAGAGATGAGGCAGCTGTGCTCTGAGGAGAAGCAACTGTTACGGGAAAGGTAGTTTGAGGGGCCTGCTTAATTCCTAGTATTAACTGAAGTAGTTATGATCACAGGGAGATAAAAATAAAACATTTTCTCAGCTGCTGTCGCAGATGTGAATCTTCATGCAGCAACAACACTTTAACTGGTAACAAACAAATACAGAGGTGACAGCAAGTGCTTGGAGCCTTATTTAGTTGAGCAAGAGGAAGAAAGCACCTCTGGTACATTTGCAGGGTACTGCAAGGTCAAATCTAGTTTCTCTAAGTGGAGTGTATTTACTGCCAGCAGGTATTCTTCAAGCATGAAGGATTCAGGAGGATAAAGTTCAAAATATTAATGTCATTCTTAGTACATGTTTCAGTTTAGCCCAATATGAGACTAATTAATAAGATGCACAGTGTTTTTTAGTAACCAGCCTTGCAGGAACTCAAAGATAAAGCCACATCCTGGATATAAGTACCACTCAAAGGCTACCTCTAATTACATGTGTCAGAACTCCAGAACACTTCTATTGTAAACGTGTAATTAATTTGCTTACTAAAAATATCTCAGGTCCTAAAAGTATCTTAAAGATTAATTATTGAAAGACGGTTTCAAAAATGTGGGATTCAGGAAACAGACAAAGCTGGACCAGAAAGGTATTATCATGAGAAATTTTAGTGAGGTTTACATTGAATAATTAAACACCTGAGAGAAAAAAAATCCTCCTTTAGTGAGACTATGCATTCCCACATTTATTGCTCTTTATATTTGTAGGGAAGAGTCAAACTATAGACATCAAACCACAAGGGTTTATCAGGACTTTTCTACTGCAAACTGATAAGAATATATGAATATGTCTAATTCTAAATATTTGAGAGATAGTTGGGGTCTGTGGTTCTTTGCAGGACATCCTTTCCACACCTTACAGTCACACCAATGGCAACTTTGTGTTAAACCAGAGACAGATTATTCTGTCTGAAGAATTCCCCCTTTGAATCACCTCTGATTTGTGATTTCCTCCAGCTAAGATGCAGAGGTAGAATGTTGTTTCTCTTATTTACAGAAAAAACATTCTGTTGGCTTTACCTGGATGATGTCTGTAGGGATGGATACATGAGAAGGAAGGATCAGGAAGCTAAGCTCAGGGGACCTTCCTAGAACCAATGGAAGAGAGAAATTAACTTCCTCTCTTGTACTGTTTGGTGTTTCTACACATTAACAGTGCTTCTGATGGCACTTACAGAATATTTCCCCTCTGTGCTGGGTAGTGTGAAATGAAGGCCTGCTAGAATATGAAAGTGGTAGAAGTCCCTAAAAAGATTTGTGGGGCAAAACATGTGTACTTCTGACCCCATTTTACCTGTGGTTCTCTTTCTCAGGAATGGTGCAATAAAGATTTGTAAAGTCTTAAGCTGGGCATTTTAAGTATTTTTCTTCACATGATTCCCATTATTAGCTAATGACATTATTGCTTGTATTGCTTTGATGTTGAGACCTTAATGGATTTTACGAACAAGGCAATTTCTCCCAAGATTAAGATCAAGAAACATGTTTACATTAGAATTTAAAAATAAACTTCAGCCTGCTTAAACTGAACTTCTGAAGAAAGCCAGTAGAGTTTTGTGGTGGTGCAGGTGGCTGCAGCCACCCTGACCCCGGAAGGCACAACAGAAACCAGTACGTGGTGGTCAGGCACTGATGTCTAACAACACACTCCTGGTTAGGGTGAGAACCTATCATCCCCTGGTTTAGTGATTTGTGTATTTCGAGATGATTGGTTAATGTTTTCCCCTCCCTGATTTATGTATGAAGTTGTAAAAATTCATTTCCTTTAGCTAACTATGTATTAGTTCTAGAAAGTTCTGTACTCCTCCACATCCCATTGGTCACTTCCCTTGTTCCCGCCTATGTGTTGTTCCCATTGGTTCCCTCAGCTTCAACCCCGCCTCCTTCCCTTTGTCCCATTGGTTGTGTCCCTTATCCCTGCCTTTCCATCCCTCAGTATAAAATCCCTGGACCCTTAGATATTTTGGGTTCTTTGTCCCTGGTCCCTTCATGTCAATAAACCTTCACGTGGAATCTATACGAGGAGTCCCCTCTCTCCTTCTCTACCTCTGCCTGTGTGCCTGACAACTAGCCCAGGAATAGCTCCCTCAGGTGAGGCACTCACTCTCTCTTTTCTTTTGTGTGTGGAGGCACCAGAATCAGAGGGTGCAGCCAGACCTCCGGGCGTTTTTGTTTTCCTGGCTAGCATGCCCTCAAGTGGCGCCTGAACAGGGGCTCTTGTAGGAGAGTTCCCTGAACGGTGGCTCTAAGCCATCTAGAGCATGCTCTTGGACAACCACTTCCTCCCATTGCAGCACGCTGCGTTTTAGCAAGCAGTGCTCCGGGAGGCAACTGACAGTCTCAGTGCAGAGGCAGGTCAAGAGGTGGAGGACTCCAGGAGCAGCTTTTGTTCCTGGGACCTATTTTTGTGTTTGGTGAGTTACTCTGTGATTCCCCGGGGTGGTATCTTTTAAGTTCTTCATTTTACTGCTGTTTGGGGGTGAAGTTTGGCGCAATTTTTGTTAAAAATGGGTGTCAAACTTTCACTGCACCAGAGAGAGGTATTTACCCAAGTTGAGGGATCCCTTAAGGTGGGTGGGATTAAGTTTTCAAGGGGTTTGCTGAAAAAATTTATTTGTTGTGTCTTTCTTTATTTCCCCCAGGTGTCCCCTGATCAGGCAAAAACTCTGTCTTTTTGGAATGATGTAGGAAACAAACTGACTGCCCTAAGGCAGAGCGGGAACACCTCTGTTGTAAAATTTTTCCCTATGTTAGTTTAAATTTATGATTCTTTAAAAAGAAGGGGGAATGAAGAGGGAACGACCCCTGTTGTAAAAGTTGCTTGCTCTTCCCCTCAACCCTGTTCCCCAACCCATTTTCCTGACCCTCATTCCTTGCCACTGGAGAGACCTGGAGGTGCAGAATGCTTGCAAGCGCAGGGTTGCTACCGTATCCCCAGCACTCCAAGCTCTCCCCAGCTCCCCTGCTGTGAGGACACTGGCCATGTCCCCACGGACTTTACCCGCTCCCCATTTCCCACTCCCACTTTCCCGGTTACTTCTCCTGTGTTTCCACGTAATGGTGGTAGTGCACAAAATGGCGGACGCCACATGGCGGCGCCCCCCATTTTGCCGCCTTCTTCCCAGAACCCCTTTCGCTCCTACTCACTCAACCCTTTCCTCCCACTCCCGGAAACTCCTGCGGGATCGGGCCCCTCCCATGCATCGGGCCCCTCCTCCTTAGTGTCGGGCGTGTCTGCATTGGGCCTGCCCCCTTACGTCACACCTCCGCTCTGTGGCCGCTCCCATTCCCAGTTGCTTCCTGGTTCCCACGCTCCCACATCTGGTTCCCACGCTCCCGTATCCGCTTCAAATGGGCCTAGTCCTGGAACTGAAGCCACCCCTATGGGGTGTGAGGCCTCAGGCCATGGGAATCCAGATACATTAATGAGTCACTTTCCTGCTCCCGTTCCCTTCAGTCAGACAGGGAGAAATCCACACTGGGAACCTTTCTTCTACCAACACCTGAAGGAGCTGTGTGAAGCACAGAAGGAGTTTGGGAGGGAAAGCACATATTTTAAAAGCCTCTTGCAGGCCATGTTTTTTACTAATGTGCTGGTCCCTCATGATATTAAAAACATCCTGCAATGCCTTCTCCTTCCCTCAGAATATCTTCTGTGGGAATGAGAATGGAAGCAGATGTTGAGGGACCTTCTCCCAAACCTCCTTACGAACCCAGATTTTGTGGAGATCACCCTGGACCATCTCTGTTGTGAGGAGGAGCTAGCAAAGCTGCAGGACCAGGCTCAATTAACACCAGGGCTGGTCCCGACTCACATAAAGGGAGTGGCAGAAAAGGCCCTTCTTTTGATGCCAAGGAAGGAGCCTAAAATTAGTTACGTAAACATCAAGCAAGGCCCTATGGAGCTGTTTATTGATTTCATTGAGACGCTAAGACAGGCTGTGAAGAAACAAGTAAAAATGAACAGAGTGCAAGAAAACTCCTCTGTGAGTTAGCCAAAACAAATGCCAATGACGCGTGTAAAAGAGTCATCTTGATGCTGCCATTCAGCCCCCCACCTGCCTTAGATCTGCTCATAGAGGCCTGCACCAAATTAGTAACTTATGAGCTGGACCACAGAAAAAAAGGGGGAGTCGTGGGGGCCACGGAAGCAATGCCAGCCCAAGGGCGTGCCATTGAAACAATGCCAGCACAACGAGACAACAATAACTATTGGGAAAGCTCGCAGGTCATTTGCCACAGGTGTGGCAAAAGGGGACATGTAGCCAGACACTGTAGGGCACCAGCCCCTGTTAACCAAAATACCAAGCCTGTCTCCACAGATGGCCACTCCATGCAGCTGCAGGGAAACTGAAGGGTCAGTGCGAGATGGCTCTGCGTGACGAAAGAAATGGAGCCATCAAAGACCAACGTGGGCTGGCCAAGGACAAAACTGGACTTACACTGACAACCAACAAAGGACTGTACCTCTTTCTCCCAGACTGGACTGCTGTGACCGTAAGTTGTGAATGTGGCGGGACACGCAACTCTTTATTCATGGCAACACAACTGACACACCACAAGGACTTGAAGTCCTGCCCATTGTCAGCAACACGGATACCAAAGGGGCACTACAGATCCAAGTAAGGTGCATTGCACCTCCATTCTATAATCCAGCAGGCTGTGTCCTTACCTGAGCCACCGCCCTAACACGGTCCCCTTGGGGACGTCATCCATCAGTGGGATGGGTCGAGTTGGTGAGGGAGGACAAGCCCAAGATGGAGTGCAAATTGCATCTCAAGGACAGTAGTGTCAATTTGAGAGGCACAGTCGACACAGGACCAGACATGACAGTCATTTTTAAGACCCAGTGGCCGCCACGTTGGGAGTTGCAGCTGGCAGGTGGTGTTGTCAAGGTGGATCTAAGACAGCCAAAGTGAGCAAGGTGTCATCCAGGTGGAGGGACCGGAGGGGCAAGTAGCATCTATCCATCCATACGTGATTGACTCCGGTTTTACACTATGGAGTAGGGACCTTATGTCACAATGGGGTGCTAGAGTAGAAATTCCTGCATGGTCGCAGGATTTTTAATTGGGGCTACTGTGGAGCGCCCAACCCAAGCGCTCCATTGGAAAACTGATTCTTCCATTTGGGTTGATCAGTGGCCCCTGTCAAAAGAAAAATTAAAGGTGCTCAGCTCATGGATGAGCAGCTAGACAAGGGGACCATCAAACCAACCAGCTCCCCTTGGAACTCCCTGGTATTTGTGATCCGGAAACTGGGTAGAGATAAGTGGTGGCTCCTCCCCAACCTGAGAAAAATAAATGACACCATTGTTGACGTGGGGCCTCTACAGCCCAGAATGCCCTCACCTGCAATGCTTCAGGCATTGGAAGCTTATAACTATTGACATCAAGGACCGTTTCTTTCAGATCCCTTTGTACCCTGATGACGCACCTAGGTTTGCATTCTCAGTTCCCTCGATCAACCGAGAAGCTCCCATGCGGCGCTACCCCTGGAAGGTCCTCCCCAGTCCTGCCTTTTCCCCGTCCCTGGATAAAACTGTGAGTTTTGGGATCATGTTCATATTTGCCTCTGCAACCTTTGACAGTGTAGAAGCAATAAATGCTCCTGCCAGAACGCATGCAAATACCCTTCTCAACTCTTTGCTACCAACTATATTACTGAACCCACCTGTGCTTCTGTGGGTGCACGGGACACCCCACGGAGCCAGGCAGGGATGATATTAGTTGGACACTTGAATTACCATGTCACAATGTACATCATTAATAAACATTTTCTACCTCACTGTGCATCAACAAAAGACTGTCTTATAATTCATTAGACTGTTTTTGGTATATTATGTTGTCATGGGTTAGCAAGCATAGTCCTGGAAGTGATGTTCTTGCAAAGAGGTGCTTACAGCTTCCTCTATGACCTGACAGAACCTATCAGCTGGCTAGTTTGAATATGGACAATTTTTTAAACCACTTAGAATTTTGGCCACCTCTGTGGCCCACATTTAAGAATGGACAAACCCAGGGAAGCTCTCTCTCTTGCTTCTGGCCGGGGGACAGATTACTGAGCTTGGCCCGTGTGGGGCCCAGCGGCCCTGCCAGGCCCTGCCAGGACCTGCTCAGGCCGGGCCACAGCCATCCTGGAGCCGTGCAGCCCTGTTCCACCCATGGCCCCCGCACAGCCCTGCTACGTGCAGACGGGCTGCTCCCCCTCTCCAGTGCGGCTGAAGAATTCAGCTGAAGCTGCCCACTGCCCAGCAAAGATCATGTGACCAGCAGCGATAAGCAAAATTCCAGCTGGAAAGCCCAGGTGAGATTAACTCTTTTAGTGCTGTGAAGAGCTGAAAACCTGAGGGAGGAGAAAGAGGAGATGCTTAAAGCTGAAATTCTGTTGTAAAGCTATGGTGGTGATGGACTAGGATATATCAGAGTACCCCTTGTAATTTCATGAAAGCATGGGGGGTGGAGCATTCAAACTGTACTTGTGAGCGAAAGCTGTTCTGGAATAAGCAAATGCTGAAGCAGCTGTAATTTGATGAGAAGTTTGAACAGGGAGAGATGGAAGCGATGAGGACTCTCGCTCCAAATTGGAAGGAGAAGACCTCAGTTCCGAGAGATGCTCCCAGAGATAGTCCTAGAGATAAAGATGATGAGGACCCTTTTTCTCCCAGGGAAGGGGGAGGGCCTCTGTTCTCAGAGATGAAAATGCTCCCAGAGATGGGTGAAGAGAACTTTTGTTTCTGAATGCTCAACCTTAAAACTGTACCCCAGTAGCTCAAGATTGGACCCTCGAAAGCAGTGGTGGGAAAAAGCTGCAAGTCAGGGGAAGGGACTCCCACATGATGCGAGCCTAGAACCAACCCGGGCGGCTGGCTCGTTGTGATAATGTCTCCATAGTATGAGCAAGAGAAACTCCTCTTCCTAAATGAACTGAACAAGGTTATTATGGAAGTGGTAAACAGACTGAACATCTCAAGGGTTGTCTTTTACATTGTCAGTGGGAGAAAGGAGAAAGGTGGGGGAGAGGAGAATTGTTCTGATGGTGTGGTATGATTTTTTTTTTTTTTCCCTTCTTTTAGGTCTATTAATAAACTTCTTTATATTCTTTGTTGTGTGCCTGCTTTGCTCTTCTCCTAATTCTTATTTCACAGAAGGTAAACAGTAATGAATATTTTAGACGAAACCACTATGCTAAATTGGTGTTTCTGCCTGGTTACAAACTGAACCTGCTACATATGTATATCTGTGTTGGCTTTAGTAACTGCTCAGATTAATCAAGGAGAAGTCTTTAAGCAAGATAGCAGATTAGGATTCTACTTGTAGGAACTGTATCAGAATTTGTAATTTAGCAATTTGTAGTAACAGTGGCAAGCCCATTGCATAGTGATATATTTCAAGCATTGTTATCAGTAGTATTATCCTTTCACTAACTCAGAATGAAAACCAATCTTCATCCTACTGATAATATCAATTGTTTAAAATTTCCCATAAAATAAAAGAATATCAGGATTGAATTTGGCCAGTGCAATTAAAAAAAAAAACCCTCAGTAATTTTAAAAGAAAAAAGTAAAGGCTGAGCAAGAGTGAAAAGTGTACTTCTTATAAAAAAAATTCCTGATAATACAGATAAAATGTGAATGCATTTCCAATTTGAGCTTGCTGTGTGATCAGAGAGATCCAATTGCTCCATGGGGCATCAGTGGCATGATATGCAGAGGGGACTTTCCCTTTGAGTATGCAGCCCAGCACTGGCAGTCAGGGTGCCAGGAGAAGCTGTGCTTCAATGCCAATCACCTCTGAGCCTCACCCTTTTCCACTGCAGCCTGGATCAGTCCATGGCAAATATTGGTGCTATGTTTCCACCCCTTGGGCAGTTTGGCACACCGCTCCATGTAAACATGTAGTTTAGCCTGTACTCTGCTGCTGGGGTTCCTCCCCCCTGCCATGGGGTCCTGGGAGAGGGGACCCTGGGGTAGAGGCATGGGGATTCCCTGCTCCCTGGTCATATGTACCCTAATCCTGTTCCCCATTGGTTGTTTTGTGTTCCCCTGTCCAGGAAGGACCCTGCTTGTCCCATGATTGCCAGAGTTCTTGGGCTGGACCCGGGCCATGCGGCTGGAGAATAAAGATCACTGAAAAACATCTATCAAGAATCAGTCTCTATTTCTTTTCCACGGGCCTCGCTGTCTATACATGTTGTAGAAATCCCCACTGCAGCACTCTGCTGCCAAAGGAATGGAGAAAAATGCATTGACAATGTCAATAGTGGCACCATTTCACTGCCATTTTCGTTCTGAAGCTCCAGCATGTCTGGCACTCAGAGGTGGTGTGACTTCATTCAGGCCGTGATAGTCCGCTATCAGTCTCCACTCTCCACTGGACTTATGCACTGGCCAAATAGGACTCCTAAAGGGTGAGCAAGTCTTGCTGACCACTCCCTGGCTCTCTAGTCAACAAATCATGTCATGAATGGGAGTGATGGAATCCCAGCTGGTGCAGCACTGTCAATGGTGCACTGTTGTGGTAGCGATCAGTATCTGTTCTTCAGACCTCAGCAGTCCCACAGCAAAGGGTCCTCTGTTATATAAATACCTAGGCAAGGTATTTAGTGGTCTAATTTCCTCTGTCTCCACAGCAGCTATCCCAAAAGCCCAACAATGTCCTTTTGGGTCCTTGAAATACCCTCTCCCAAGCTAATGTATGCCAAGGGTTTATGGGCCCTCTAAGCCAGTCACAATGAATTTTTCTGCCATTCTTTCTCAGTTAGGCTCCTTCAGTTTCCAGTACAGTCAGCTGTTGGGATCCCCCTGGCACCTGAGAAACAGGATGAATTCTGTTCCCACATATCTTGATGGCATTTTTTTTGCTTCTGTTAAAATGTTTTAGTAAGCTAATGTCACTGTGGCTAAGTTGGTGCTTGTTACAGTGCTACAACTCCACAGTAATGAGTGACAATGCCCTCTAAAAGCCCTGGCAAGTGTCAGATGCTGTCTAAAAATAACTGGTATTGATCAGGTAGTTAGGGGCTTGTCCCATCAAACTTATGCTTTTCCACATGTCTTCTGTGATATTAAGCTGAACAATTCCTCTATCAAAGATGCCTGAAGAGCAGGTACTGTATCTGGCAGCTGACTATCTGTTTTCGGAATTTATTCTTTTAATGGAGTGTGAAAATATTTTTCCTTTGGTTTCAAGGTAAGTATTTATTTCTAGAGATAAAAAACCCAGCTGTTTTCATGGAACAAAATTACCTGACAGGCATCTTCAGGTAGCACATTGATGCTTCTTAAAAAAATCTAGTTAATAATAAGGAATGTTAGTATTTCAGCTCAAGTATGCAGATAATGCACCACAAGTCTTCCAATCTGTACAAAAGCTGTTGTTTATTTCAGAGCTTGTTACTTCAATCTTATGATCCAGAATGAAGAGCAAGCACACAGTTTCACAGAAAGTCCTAAGTCCATTTGTTTATAGTTCTTTAGACAGGTAATTATAATTAAGCTTTGAGGCTTTAAGTATTTATGCTGAACTCAGGAGTTTAAACTATGACAAGGGTTGTGCAAGACTAATTTTTAACAAGTGGATATTTTAAAAATGCCTACTAAAGTTAATGGAGCTGTCCATCAATTTTCTTCATGTTGGTCTTCTATGTAATTTTTAGAGAAGTACTTCTCAGACTGCAGAGGACTGTTCATCCTGGCCTAAGATTTTCTCTCTTTTATTTGGTTATTGAAAGAGTGTAAGCAATTAACTCAGACTGTTTTAACCCTCAGAGAGCTGAAAGCAGATGAATTGCATCCCTCGCACCTGAAGATTCTGACAGCGCAGACACACACTTTGGGTTTGAAAAGAGCAAATTGTGTTTGTTTTCTCAGGCATGATCCTTAACATTTACAGTACTGGTAGGTGTGTATTTACTGACAAGGAAGCAGCATCATAGTCTTCACTGTTTTCTGTAACACTACTTTTTTGTATTTTAAACACATTGGAGGTAATGAAAATAATTGCATAGAGAGATAGATCAATAGCAATTACATAATAAATAACACTACATAGAAAAGATCATCAACACAGTTCAGAAAGCAAATCTCAAAGGGACAACTTGGAACATTTGGTCAACTGGCTTGAATAGTTTTTTCGTGTTTTTTATGCTGAGACTTTTTCTAAGTCCACATCCAAGGAGGTTGGACTGCTAGCTGTGCTGTTTACAAATTTCATCATTATCATTCCTGAAGAGTTCATTTTGACTAGCTGGAATGGATATGGTGATTTATAAGCAATACAGAATGAAGACTCTGAAAATTTACATCTCTTTCCATTTACTTTTGGCATAGGTAAAGCACTATCCATTTACACAGCTGAATTTGCCATGGGAGCACAGCAACTTGAGCCTGGTGGAAATGTGCACTGCATTGCCCACACGTGCTTTCCTTGGGCAGTGTACAGCAATTGCTTCTGACTAGCAAAAACTACTATAGATAAATAGTACCTGACTGCAATGATGTCTACAAAAAGGGCAGAAATGTAGGTTCAGAGGAAGTAGTGGGTGCCATCTCTTTTTTCTGTAAGGGTGGAGGGAAAAAACATTAGGATTTAAGAAAATCTTCTCTAAGGAGCATTCTACCATTTCTCAACCACATTCCCTTCTCTGCTCTTTCTCTCCTTACATTACTCCTCATCCTTTCCCCACTTACTTTGTCTTCACTCGTACATGGCTACCTCTCTGTGCCACTTATTGGTGACTGGATAGAATGCAAAGCTGTGATTTTTTTCCTTTGGTCCCAAGTATGAAAAGCACATTTTGTATCTTTCAAGCCTTTTAGGTCACTGAATATATATTTTATGACTGCTGTTGAGAGTCTGCATCTCCAAGGGTAACATCCAAAGGCTTCTAATCAAACATTCATGCCACCAAATGTTCTCTTTGATATAGCACTTCGAGACAGCAATTTTATATTCTGAAAATAAAATTGTTAAGACCCTTTATGAAATTTAAGGTTTTTAACATTTTCAGGAGAAAAATTCTCATAAATGTTGAAAATTAACAAGTGAGAGTTTCTTGCAATTCAGTGTATGCAATTCAGAAACAGTATAGATGTGATTCTCAGACTATTTGTACACTTTTAGGTATATGTTCAGGTAACCTTTCTGTTTTTTTCTTAGAACTACATTAACTAACCTCTACCAAACTTGACTTGAAAATAAGAATTACATTTTTACAACCTAACTAATTTTCACATTTTTTCCCAGCTTTCTAACAATGCCAAATAAAATGCAGTACTTGCTTAGCAAAAAGCAGAATATCTTGTTCCTTACTCTCAGTCCAATACGTTTTCAAAACACAAATTATTTTAGGCTCTCAGTGTGTGTTCTACTTGTTTTATTGATTTAAATCACTTCATTGTATTCCTGGGAAACAGGGAAGGCAAGATTTAATGTCTAGAAATAAAAAGAGGTTGATGACTTATTCTTAGAAATAAGAATAGTTCCAAATTTGTACTGCTAGATCAATAATTACAGGTGGACAGACAATATTTATGTGGAAGACTTCGGATTATTCCAGCCATAGGGGATGCAAAGATTTATTGCCAGACTAAATAAACCAGAGTAACAAAACAGCACATGTGATACATGGAATGAGCTTTACTTGAGGGATCCATTATTGGATCTAAATTTGTTTTTATGTACCTAGCTTACTGATCTAGGGTACTACAATAGCAACCTTAGAATAATGCAAAAACTATACATTTTACCATTACCTGTCTCTAACTGCATTGTATCTTTTCTAGACATCAGTGTTGGTATTTCAATTAACTTGGCCAAAAATCCAATATGGTGGGGGCTTTTTTCCCCTTTTGCACACCTGCTTCAGAAGAGAGGAGAGCACCTGAAAATCTCTACTTGCATTAAATCTAACTGTTGCTATTTCAGGAAAAAAGCCTAAAAATATGAATGGATAGATCCTAAAAATCTTATTAGGCTGTAAGAACTACTAAATTTACAGTTTTAAACCCATTATATTTCTGTATTGGGCAATGATTGCTCTGCATGTGACCATTCAGTGGTGCCCACAATAGTTCTACCATAACCCAGGTACCCAAACCTGTGATTGCTCTCTCTTGCACACCCTTTTGTCCGGGAGAACACTTTCAGACGTTGTGGAGGTACCTAGATAAATTGGAAGTCTCTGGGTCCAGCTTATGGCATTTCACTTTAAATATCTGAATAACTCCTTTGGCTGTTTTAAGCTTCTCCAGGTTAAATTTAGTCATTTTCATATGCATTTTGATGAGTTAGCCTTCATGGTGAATTCTAAGGAGGTATTTCTGTGCCCAAACCTATACATATGCCAAAGCAGCTAGGTGATTCAGTTTTGTAACTAAGCATTTGCCTTCTGAATACATAGATTAGCATGAATTCAAGAATGAATTAAAAAGTAAACTTTAAAAGTCTGTGGAAATCTGGAATTTCAGAAATCAAGTCTGCAAGTAAATTTTGCAAGGCATAGAGTAGCTATTCTGTGTACCACTGAAGAGCAGGATTTGTTCTTCAGATGTATACAA
Source organism: Corvus kubaryi (assembly GCF_017639235.1). NCBI lineage: Eukaryota > Metazoa > Chordata > Aves > Passeriformes > Corvidae > Corvus > Corvus kubaryi. The sequence goes on from NW_024581127.1 coordinate 19,381,414, forward strand.
TTAATCATGTACACAGTCATCAATGGAAAGAGATTTGGCACTTCTAAAGTTGAATTTGTAATTTCCTCAGGTGATTGTGTAGGAAAGATGGGCAAAGTTAGGTTTTATAGATTCCTATCTTGTGTTCTTTAGCTACAGTGGGGCCCTAAGTAAGTAGTTCAGTGTTAGTCAGGCAGTAATATCAGCTGAAATTTCAGTCTCACACAAGGATATCTTACAATTGCTACACTGAAAGTACCAGGGATGCTCTCTGGCACTGAGTTCAGCTGCTGTAATGTGGCTGGTATTTCTTCTATTGAATATATTTTTATTCTAAAATGCTGCAAAGTGCTAAAAACCTGATGATTAACCCTTAGACACATGAAAGAACTTTATGGAGAGTTCTGGCTGGCACTAATCTGATAAATACTATTCCTGGGGGAAATTAAATGATAGATTCCCCTCTGTAACGGAATTATTGAAAAAGGTAAGAGATCTACTGGTGATATGAACCGTTGGGTAACAGGTAACTAGTAAAGGAAAAGGGTAAAAATGGAAAAAAGTAGAAATAAGAACAGTAGACAAGAGAAGGGGAGGCAGTGGTACTGTAAAATGAGGGCTGGTGCCAAGGACTTCATCTATTGTACTCCCACATGCAAATCTGTTGTGCTCTGCTGCTCAAACTCACTTTCTTTTTTCTTATTAGAGTAACTTTCAAGACAGTCTTTATACAATCATATTTTATTGAGTCAGCTGCATCAAATGCATTTTAGAAAGCCACATGAATTCCTGCCCTATTTCAATTATTTAAGCCACAATATTTTATTTAGTGTTCTGTGTGTTCATTTGTTTTAGTACAATCAATATATGTGTATCAAAGAAGTGTCATTCTGAATTCAGTGCTTTTGAATAAATAGCATTAGATGTTGCTCTCAAAAAGAATGTTTAGAGCTTGTAACACTTTGTGTATTTCAAGAATCTATAAATGGCTCTTTCCTGTTTTATATGATCGTTTAATTTCACAGCTCTCAGGCAAATATATCCTGTGCAATATAGCTGTATGATCTAACCTCTGGGCAGTGTAAACTTAACCTAAGGGTTGTTTATCTATCTTTTCAAAGTGTTGACGTGCATCCTCCTGAATAAAACCCAGAGGTTTCTGTCCTTTTTGCTGGGCTTTACATGCTCTCTGAGCAGCTACCTGAGCCTAGATACCTAAATGAGAAGGGACATTGCCATGGATGAGGTCTTTGCACACTCAGGAGGGAACATTCTCTTCCTCTCAGTCTGATGGGGATTCTTTTCCTAAATTTTGATGCTTGTTTTTATTTAATGTGCCACAAGTGGTAGTAATGGAGATCAAGTGGACCAAAATCAATGATAAGGATTTCCAGGCTTAAAGCCTTTAATTCCTAGATTTTCATTCCAGTGTCTGGAATCTCTGCTCTGGTGAGATCCTGCCTGTACTTCTGTATCCAACTCTGGGGTCCCCAGCACAGGAATGAGAGGAGGACCACAAAGATGATGAGAAGGCTGGAACAGTTACTCTATGAAGACAGGCTGAGAAGGGTGGGGTTGTTCAGCCTGGAGAAGTGAAGGATCTGGGGACACCTCAGAGCAGGCTTCCAGTGGAGGAGGCCAACAAGAAAGATGGATATGTACTTTTTCCAAAGGCAAATAGTGATAGCACAAAGGGTATTTAAACTGAAAGAAGGTTGATTAGATTATATTAGATTAGGTATTAGCAAGAAATTCTTTACTGTGGGGATAGTAAGGTACTGGAACAAGTTGCCCAGAAAAGCTGTGGATGCCCCATCCCTGGATGTGTTCAAAGCCAGGTTGGATGTGGCTTTGAGTTACCTGGTGTAGTGGAGGATGTCCATGGCAGAGGGGTTCATGGCACAGGGGTTGGAACTGGATGGATCTTTAAAATCCCTTCCAACCCAAACCATTATATGGCTCTGTGATTTTATCGTAAGTACAGTTCAACGAGGAGAAGTAATTCAGAGCAAGGTCAGCCTGTTTGGTTTCCAAAACCTCTACCCATTGTAATTTCATGAAGATATGGGGGGTAGAGTGTTCAACTCGTGCTTCTGAGCAAAAGCACCTGCGCTGAGATAGGCAGATGCTGACGCAGCTGTAATTTCATGAGAAGTTTGGACAGGGAGAGATGGACCAGATGAGGACTTTTGCTCCAAATGCAAAAGGAGAAAACCTCAGTTCCTAGACATGCTCCCAGAGATAGTCCTAAAAATGAAGAGGAAGGGAAGGAGAAGGGCCTCTGTTCTTAGAGATGAAATGCTCCCAGAGATGGGTGAAGAGAACTTTTGTTTCTGAATGGCTCAACCTTAAAATTGTACCCCAAAAACCTTCAAGAGTGGACCCTCGAAAGCAGTTGTGGGAAAAGCTGCAAGTTGGGGGAAGGGACTCACATGTGAGCAGAGACTCCTCTTCCTAAATGGACTGAACAAAGTTATTTGGAAGTGGGTGGCTGTCTCGTTATGATAATGTTTTCATAGCATGAGCAAGAGAGACTCCTCTTCCTAAATGGACTGAACAAGGTTATTATGGAAGTGGTAAACAGACTGAACATCTCAAGGGTTGTCTTTCTACATTGTCAGTGGGAGAAGGGAGAAAGGTCGGGGGGGAGGAGAAGTGTTCTGAAGGTGTGGTATGATTTTATTTTCTTTTTTTACGTCTGTTAATAAACTTCTTTATATTCTTTCAAGTTTTGTGCCTGCTTTGCGTTTCTCCTAATTCTTATCTCACAGAAGATGAACAGTAATGAGTATCTTGGACCATATCACTACACATATAAAATAAAGGATAAATAGTATTCCCTTAGTTGATCATGCTTTATAAGGTGAAATATCAAGGGTTGAGACTCATCAAAGCTAAGGTAATGGCAGCCAAAGGACATTTCCTCATCCACCTTTTTTTTTTTTTTTTTGCAATGGATCAACAACTTTTCTTGGAGAAAAGATTTATCAGAGGAAAACTGACAGAAGGCAAAGTTTATAACTCAGAAAAACCTGTCCAAAACTCACACTTCATACATTTCTTGTTCAGCTGTGGGCCAATGGTAACTGGGTAACCATGTTTTATTAAAGATAAACTAATAGAGGTATTTTTTAGTAAATCCTGCTGTCCTTGCCATATGGCAACAAAACGACAAGGAACACTGCTAATGAAAGCAAGAAAACAGGGACATATGCACCTGCTCTTAGTACTGCTTCAGAGGTAAAATATTACTACTTTTGCCAACCATGATTGCATTAAATAATAGTTTTGCCATGAGAAATCAGCACTTGCTTATTTATGGCTTAAATAAAAATGTAATGCTGCTCTGAAAGCCTAAGACACTGTACAGTTACAGAGTACAGATACAGGGACATCTTTCTTTTTCTCATAAAACCAAAAAGCTTTTCTCATAATTCTGTAGGTGAAGTATTCACTGGGGAGTCTTACTACACAGTTTTGAGAGTTAAAAAACTATAAGTTGAAGAGGTTCATATAATTAGAGTACTGGAATCATCCCTACCTTGGATGGTAACTTTAAAAACAAGAACATGGAAAAAAGCTTTACATTTTAACCTCTCCACAGTGCAAAGTAGCAAAGCTACTCTTTTAATTCTGCCCATTTCCCTTCTGGCTGGCATCTGACGCTGACACTGTTCAGCCATGGTTCCCTGAGCATAGTCCGCCTTGCTGAGAAGGTGGCTGAGCTGCATGCTGTCCTGGACCCTTCTCCTTCACACGTCCACCTCAGCCATGGCTCTTGTCCCGGGGCTGATCAGACTGGCACAGCTCTCTCTTTGTCTGAGTCTTGCCTCTGCAGGTGTATTCCATGGTACTCCCTGCTCCAGAGGCATGGTGCAGATGTGTGGGAGCCGTCAGGTGCCTCTCAGAGCCTGTGCATCTGGCTCTGCAGCTCTGCACTTACATCTTGCTGCTTTGACGCGTTTCGCCACATGTTGCAAGTTTGAGCTCTTATGTATGTTGAACATGTGGTATTTCACCGTGGTAAGAGCGCATGGCTATACAAACTCCCAAGCACTGAGTTCAAGCTGGAAAATGGTCAGTATATAAAGAATGTCAGTATATCAAAAAGTATCAATCATGTTCCATGATGCTAAATTGCTCTTGAAAAAAAGGAATCAGACAATTCTGCTTTCAGGAAACTAAGCAATGTCCATAAATAAATTTCAAAGCAAAAAAGGTTTCACTGCATATGCTGTTGCTGTAATAATAAATACACATTTCAACTTGGGACTGAAAAGCAATGTGAGAATTGCTTTTCCAGGCCATTCTGGATGAAAAAAATCCAAACCAAAATAATTATTTGTGGGCATTTCTGATATAAGATTGAGGTGGTTATTGTTGATAACACATCTAAACACAAATACTGTGTGTAGAGGCCCAGAGGAGCTGACTCAGCTGTGGGATGGATTGTGGCAGTGCATCCCCACCAGCTCAGGCTGCACTATGATGAGAAAAATGCTCCTTAGGCCTCCGCCTTGATGAACTGCATTTGGACTAAAGCCCTCTTGCATGTTACAGTAAAGCTGATAAAAATCTAAGACAAAACCAGTTTTGAGATACTGCTCAAACTGACCACAATTTGTTGGTATTGTTTAGCATCTAGTCTTGAAAATGAGCAGTAAATTATTACAATCTCTTTGAGCACATTTTATGACAAATGATGGTTAGGGAGATTTAAAGTGTCAAAAGTCAGACTCTTCTGTTTAGATTGGTTTCGCTAAACATATTAAAAAGTTTTTTCCATGGCAGTGCAGAGGGCAAAATTACTTCCTAAATTACTTTTTAAATTAACTAATCTGATGAACGCTATTAATTTTGAACATTAAAGTTCCTGGTACTTCTTCAAATATAAGATTAACTCTGCAAAGCTTATTCATAAGCAAAAGTTCTTCTGATGTTTTATTTGTTTGATAGATCCTATACAAACAATTAAGGAGATAATAGTTTCTCTTGCCTTGAGGGACCATATATGAGTCTGATTTGTAACTGGAAAAACTGTAAATCCCAATGCTTTTTAGTGTTTGCTATAAAATCACCTTGGGGATTAACTAATAAGAGAAACAAGCAGTCAGTAGTGTTCAACTGGAATTCACTAATCTATTCCAGTAGCTGAACTAGCAAGAAACTGAATTGATTTTTTGAGAATGTTGTGTTTTAAAATCCATTGGAAATTAACCTCCCAGCAGTCTCTTTCCCTTCCCTGTGTCCCTTCCAGTGAGAGAGGGACAAAATGGCAGAGATTATGGGTTGAGATAATAATTTGCTAGAAAAACAGCAATGAAAAAACAAACAGTAACACAACAGTGTATAAAAGAGGGTGGTTACATGCAAAAACTGCTTACAGAAGACAGACCTGGCATTACTACAGCCAGCAACACCTGGCTTCCTGAGACAAGGACAAAATGGCCGATGTTACTGCGGCTGGTCCTTTCCCCCCAAGCCCAAGACAACGAAAACTAACAACGGAAAAACCCTCCAAGATGGATTGTTTGTGTCATGCCACCCAGAAAAGAAGAAGAAAATGGGGTTGGTTCAGGATTGTCTTCCACTTTTTTTTCACCCAAAGCCATGTCCTCAGTGATGAAAGGGTAGTATAGAATAAACAACCTACACATGCCCACATGGCTCCAGGCTCTGGCTCCTCATAGCAACTACGAGACAATTAACTCCAATCTGGCCAAAACCAGGACAAAGAATAAAACTCCAGCATCAGGCAACTGGAGAGATACCAGTTGTCAAAAACCCTTTAGTCACCCCATTGCAAAGGTTATAGGCATGGCCAGCCTGTGGAAAACATCCCACATTTTGTTCAGTTTGGCAAAGAAGGCACAATATACAGGATTAGTTAAACAAAGTGCAAAAATTTTAAAAGAAAAATAAAATCCGTCTGTCTGCCTGTGTTCTTGTGTTTGAAAAGTCCTTAGAAGACTCATATGAAAATATGCCAGTGTTTGATGACACTTCCTTCCACAGTCCCACACATGGAGTACAACCTAAGCCCCACACATTTGCCACAGCCTAGGACATTGACACTCTTTTCATTCACCTCCGTGTGACCAAACCAGACTTCTTGCTCTTACTTTTTAACTTTTTGATTTCTCTTGAGTTTTCTGGTTAATATTTTAATTCTCTGAATCCCCAGCTCCTATTTACTCTCAGGTCTTCTAAGATTCCTCTGCTTAATTAACCACGTATGTGCCTGAGGTCAATTTCTCTCAATTTCTGGTACCCCTAGTGCAGTAGAAGGAAAGTTCAGCACTTCACTTTTGAACCAATGACTTCAAAGGGAAATCTAAAAGCTCAAATCAGTAATGGAAGGACATCTCACAGGGTCTGTGAGGAATAGACCTAAGTAGGTAATTTTATCTTTACTTTAGGATGCTATAGTTCATATTTCATCAGAAAAATGTACAGGGATGCCTCAGTAAACAAATACAACGTTCTCTTGTCTGAAGTCAGTGATGGTGACTTACTGCAAACTAAGAACCTTATTCCAGATAATTGAAGTCAGTAAAATGTTTTCCAGAGTCACTGGAGTAGAACGGCTATGGAGCTCACTTTTGAGTAACTTAACTTCAAAGATCGGCCCAAGATTTTAAGATGCTGTTTGCTTTCAATTTGTGGTAAAGTCCTTACATTTACAATAACCCAAATTAAAAACAACGTGATAAGATAGGAAACAAGAAAATTAACTTTTGAAACAGTTGAAAGAAGTTAGTTCGGACTCAAAAGTTCTCTGACATTGGTCTGTGGAACTGGAAACCATTCATCCCTGGCTGAGCTGGAGTTGTCCTGTTCCTGGGCCAGTTGTCTCGTCAAGCTATCCAAGTCTCTAGTGGCATGAGAGAAAGGAAGGTTTCCAACATGTTCTTTGAAATAAATATATTTCCACAGGACATTATGCTTTATACAAATCAACAACTGCCTATCAGAAAACCTTTCCACTGTAAAATATCCAGCCAGCCTTTTTTTGAGATGGCAGCTATTGCCTGGAAAAACCAGAATGGTATCTCTGGCGTATGTTTTGAGATCTTCATCCAGGTGATATCCAGGTATTCTAGAGTTCTGCCTGCTCAAGGCTGGGAAAAATAAAATGCAAGACTATTCCCAAATGTGTATTAACAGCTCAGCACAGGACATAAAATTCAGTCTCTTATAAAAACTGTACTGTATTTGGATGATAATGTTCTTCATCTGGCTAAATGATGGACTGTGTTGACACAATTTTAGAGTCGTGCAAAGGACGCTATATCTATCCATCCTCTGAAAAGTGGCTGCAGATGTGCCTGTGACGGGACGTCAGTGAGGTTAATCAGCTGAACCACTGACATCTGTTTATAAGAAAACTACAACTAGGGCATGGAAAACCAGCTCGAGTATAAAATCTAAAGTGCTTGCAAAGGGTCATAATTCATCATCAAATCAGAAGAAAACAAAGATGTTAATACATATTTTCCCATGCAAAGAAAGAATAAAAAGAAGCAAACATGGATTGATACATGCTAGAGACATGAGCAGCTCAGTGAAAATGTGCACATTCCCCGTTTGTAGCTTTTCATCTTGCATCTCCTTTTCCCCGTAATGGAGACATTGAAAACTAGAGTGATACATTTTGCTATTGGCAGAATCATCCATTTATTTTCTTCAATTTCTTTATTTTTGATGTAAATAGATCAGATCCCTTTTCAGCCTCTTCTATGACAAGTGTCCTAAGAATGAAGTGATGAAGCCACTGCCTGCAGCCTGTCCAGAGATTTATTAGAAAGCATTCACAAAACTGAAAAACTTGACCTTTTGCCTGGTGAATATAGGATCACTGCAAGATCTGTGCAAACATTGCACAAGTGGTGATGGATTGATGTCTCACTTACATAGAAGGATGATTTTTATGCTAAGCTGATATGGCAAAGTTCTAGCAATGTTGTGCTTCTTTATAGATGCTACCCAAACCAAAATGCATCCTGTTAAGTCTTCTGTGCATACTGTAGAGACCCTTATATGTATATATGAGAACTATTCCTCCCCTGTAATCCCAGTCCAAATGCCCAGACCCCTGAGGCCTTTGCATTTTGGACACAATGAAAGCTGCAGCCCTTTGCAAGTAGCCACACAGAAGTGGGATTCTAGTCTTATCTTTCTTGCCAATTGCCCATGCAACCGATACAAGGTTCTTAAAGAGAGGATTTGGGTCTGCAAGTTTGCAGTCTGAAACTATATTTTGTCAACAGTTGCACCATAAAGATTCTGTTTTCAAAGACAGGCTCATTAAACAAGTGACACAGAGTGACAGGTCCTCAGCATACCTGACATCAGACCTCTTGCAAAATGCCAGTGCCTTCACGTTTAGCCCCAGGCATCGAGCTTAAAAGTTTGGGACCAGAGCCTCACACCCCACATAAGAGCAGTTCTGCCTGATTCCAGGAGTGCATCATCTAGGACCTGGCACACTGGCCTTACTAGTTCCTAAAACATACCAATATTAAATATCCTTACTCACTTAACCTAGAAGAAAGCTGTGAAGCTTGGTGTACTAAAAAGTTCACAAGGTTATCTTAAACCCCTTCAGAGGCTAAAAAGAAATTGAGGGAAATATTTTTCAACAGTCACAATTTCACTCTTAGCTCTTTGGAAAAATAACCAGGCAGTTGTTGATAAAGAATTGAATCACATAAGGCAATTTCTTCTGCATTTGTAATCTCTCTGTGAGTATAAATCAGGGTTTTTTTGCAAGACAGATGGATAGCAAGACAGATGGATATGAAGTCTCTATGTGCTTCACATAGTTATACTCTTATAAATATCTTCAGATATAAATATCCAGAAGCATAAAAGAAATGGTAAAATTATTACCACTGATGGAGAATTTAATATAGACAACTATGTATACAAATGCACATATGTACACATATGTATGCACACAACAGAGTAGATAATATGTATGAATACAAGACAAAATTTCAGATTATATTTTTTCAGATAGCAGTTTATGTTGTTAACCAGAAATCCTTTGGCAAAGAATTACTAGATCAGAGAAGCTGTGGATGCCCCCTTCCTGGCAGTACTCAAGGCCAGGCTGGATGGGGCTTTGAGCAACCTGGTCTCGTAAAAGATGTCCCTACCCATGGTGGGGGGGTTGGAACTTGATGATCTTTAAGATCCCTTCCAACCCAAGCCATTTTATGATGCTATGAACCATACATTAATAAATGCTTGATAAAGAAATAATGTATTCTCAGCAGCAGAATATGTACATTTATTAAATCATGAGCTTCTTCAGAAGTTAGTTTGAGATGCAAATTACTGAAAGCTGATTTTGTTGCAATAGCTAATAATTCTCATAATTTAATGGGCAATTAAAATACATTAATTTACATTTTGAAGGCACAGAAATAATTTTTTTCCTTCTGAGAAAGGTTTCTATATATGGTTTTTAAACTAAATTTGCTAAATGAAGCAACCAAATGAATATTCAAAGGAGTGCATACTGACTATGAAATATTACTGCAACAAGTAATTGAAACAGCTGTAATTGTGGAAGGACTTATTTTTATGGTTGAAGTTAACTTTTAATTTTAAGCCTATTTTAAGATCAAAGATTACAAGGTAAAGATGTGAAAGTTAGTGAAATGTATACACTTGAATTGCACCTGAACTTTCATGCTTGTGAAATAAGTAGGAGTTTTGATTCATGTTGACAGAGACATTTGAGAGAGAGATGAAACTTTGAGGTTAGTTGAGCCATTGTTTTTGACTTAGCTGCAAAATGCCATGGCTCAGAGAGGCCAGGCTACTTGATCTGTTTTAGTAAAGGATGACCCTCCTGGATATGTGTCTTGGGGTGACTTTGTGATGTGTATCCCCTATCGCTGCCCCATGCCCAGAAATTAATTTTGTGCCTTTCTGTGCCTTTAAACTGAGCCTGAGAGGGGGGAGAGACAAAACAGAGGGAACTTTCTAAGCAGTTTGTTTTCATGTTTTCAAGGACATAGGAATAGAGACAGCTCTGTGTTCAGCTGCGGCAGTGGAGCGAGATTGGGGAAGGCACCCGGCTTGCTTTTGGCCAGTTTTTCAGCTCCTCTTTCTTTCTCCGGAGAGAGACGGAGAGTTGAACTTTTGTTTTCCTGGGACTTTGTTTTTTCCCTTTTTTCTCAGCTGTTTCAACATCAGAATACATCGGGAGGAATTTCCACCAAGGCCTTGGCCCACCACCCCATCCCAGCTCCAAGGAGGGGGAGAGAGAGATCTACGGAAGGACTCTGAAATTTTCCCAGGTTTCTCTCAGCAGAGTGAGACATTTTATTAGTTAGCATCATTATTCTTTTCCTGTGTGTTTGTTAAATAAATAGTTTTTATCTCTTTCACTTTCCTTCGAGAAAAATTTATTTTTTTCCCGAACCTGGTGGGGGAGGCATGGTTGTAATCTGCCTTCTCTCAGAGGATATATTTCTAAATTTGGCCAAACCGGGACAATATGGCAAGCAGGCTGTTGGTATGTCACCCAAAGCAGGTGCTCAGGGATCATTTCAGCACATCAATTCCTTCAGCAACCCCTTCACTGGTGCTGCTTCTGTCCAGAGGCTAGTGTGGGGTGGGACTAGCAGCTTCTCAAAAAGAAAATAGTCAGATTGCAGAGCCTGACTGCTGGATATCTCAGGACACAGAACTGCAGGTGCCTCAGGGCAGTCACCTGAACACTGCCTTCTACTTAACTGTAACCTCTAGGAGAGCTGCCAGAGCTAACTCAGAGGCTTGCTGCTTTCCTTGCCAGAGTGATTCAATGGTTACCTACATATTCATGTGTTGCAGTGGGGATACCGCAACAAGCATATACCAAACCAGGAGTCCCGTGGAAAGGAAATATATATGGACAGACAGATTCTTGCTAGATGTTTCAGAGATGTTTATTTCTCCAGCCGCATGGCCGGAGCTCTGCCGAGGAACTGTTCCAGTCACGGGACCAAGGGTCCTTCTGCCCGCGCAGGGAACACAAACCAACCAATGGGAACGAGGCTGAGCAGGGACAGGGAAACCTCGTGTCTGTCCCCTCAGGGCCCCTCTCCCAGGGCTACACGGCAGGGGAGGGACCCCAACACCTCACCCGTTTTATTTTAATAAAAGGAGAATGAAAACAACTGGATAAACATAACAAGAACAGTTTCAAAACAAAACAAGCCACCCTCCTGAGTCTTTAAATGTCCAAACAGATTCTGTGGAACATCTTAGGGCTGACAGAAGGGAGACAGAACTCTCTGAGCATGCTTTATGGGGAAACTGAGGCAGGAGAGGGTTTAATTTCTTCCCTCCCCCTTTTCATCCCCCACTCGGCATTGGAAAGGGATTTTTGGGGAAACAATTGGCAAAAGCATGGTTTTGTGAGGGAAACCATGGATGAAAAAACGGATTGGGAATACACTGGGGGTAATAGGACATAGGGTAAAAGGGAAAAGTTGGGATTAGGAAAGGGAGACTGTAGAGGGGACTTACAATGGAGATACTGTCTAACATGACTACGATTTTTTGCATATATACTGCCTTTTACAGGAACACCATCAGGCCCAGTGACCTGCGATGCTTGTAACCCTTTTCTACCTTGTATAATTTTGAATTGCACCACCTCTCCATCTCCCAAGCTTGGGATGCATTTTTCAGCGTTACTCTTTTTAATAGCAGTTCTATGCACAAATATGTCTTGCTGGTTGTCACACCTTGTTATAAAACCATAATTTTGCTTAACATTATACCATTTTACTATCCCTAAGGTCTTAGTTACTATGATCTTTTCCTTTTTCCGAGTGGCTGCTGTTTTCTGTCTCGCTGCGTCTTTGCTCTCTCCTTCGGTCGCTCCCGTGTTGGAATTGTCGGGGGTGCTGGTGCCTGCGCGCTCTTCCCGGGGTCGCGTTTGGGGCTGCGCGGGCCGGGCCGGGCCGCGCTGCTCAGTTCTCCGCGCGTCGCCTCCTCTGGTCGCAGCTTCGCTGCCGATGCCGGGCGCTGCACCCACGTCTTGGCCGGGCCCCTGAGCGGCGACCCCCCCGCGCCCTGCTCCAGCACACATTTCGGCTGGGTGCAGCTCCGTTCCACCGCCACCGCCGCCAGCCACCGCCCGCACGCCGTCCCTCTCGGTCGGGCGTTCCCGGGGCTCACTCCACCACGCGCTGCACGGGGCCTGGCGGGCACCGCCGGGTCCCGCCGCTCCCGCCACTCCTCGCTCCGCCACCGACACTGCAGCTCGCATGGCTCCGCCCGCACGCGGGAACTGCCTCGCTGCTGCTCGCAGAGCGCTCAGCGCACGTGGCCTGGGCCGCACGGTCCCTGCGCCAGGCTTCCCTTCGCCAAGACACAGCTGATATTGCTCAACAGTCTCGGTAACTAAATAATATTCACGAAAATATTCTTCCATCGGCATATATTTTGACTCAGAAATTAACTGTGTCCAAACGGTTTTCCAAAAGCCCTTGGTAAGAATTAAATCCCAAGAAACATAGAAAAAGTTCTTAAACAACCATGCCAGCAAGTGTTTCAGTTCTTTTTGAGCTTGAATCAAGCTAAAATTTACAAATAGTTGTTCAAGAATCATTTTAAGTTTAAGATAAATGTCCATATGCGGCTCTGAGAGCCAAGAGTCTTCCCACGGTTCCTCCATAGTTTAGATACGGAATAGCAAAGCAAAACCAAGAAGAGGAATCCAAAGTTTCCAGGGTTTACTCACACAAATCAGTCGCTTAGGGATCGGGGATCGTTCTGCTCCCAATTTTCCACCATTATGTTGCAGTGGGGATCCTGCAACACGCATATATCAAACCAGGTGTCCCATGGAAAGGAAATATATATGGACAGACAGATTCTTGATAGCTGTTTCAGAGAAATGTTTATTTCTCCAGCCGCATGGCCGGGGCTCTGCCGAGGAACTGTTCCAGTCACGGGACCAAGGGTCCTTCTGCCCGCGCAGGGAACACAAACCAACCAATGGGAACGAGGCTGAGCAGGGGCAGGGAAACCCCGTGTCTGTCCCCTCAGGGCCCCTCTCCCAGGGCTACATGGCGGGGGAGGAGACCCCAACATTCATGCTTCCCCTGAATTCCCATTGCTTAATCATAGATCCCAGGTTCATTCATTGCCTTTCCATACTTAGAGAGTCCTCTGGTATTCTGTCACTGTGAAAGCAGTGTTCCAGTTTAATCAAATTACAAATCAATTCTCCAATAAATTTAGGAGCATGAACCTGAAGAAGAGAAAAGGTCTGTCCGTGGTGAAGCAGCCAGGATTCCAGTAGCCCTGAGATTCATTGCAACTTCTAATCTCTAATATTAATTACAGAAGCTTTCATCATGCGCTGATTCAATCAAGAAAATCTTGTGATTTAAAAATTGACCATCCCCTTACTGTCACACAGATAAATAGATGGATGTAATCCTATTACAGGACTACTCCTATATGGTTCCAGTGTGCTACTCTGGACTCCTCAATCACAAAATTATGTTTGTATCTTTAACAGTAAATTGGGTATTATTGCATACAAGTTCTTTCCCTTATTTCTGAAGGAAGAAAGAAACAGAAAAGAGGTTAGTTTTTGTCTTATTTTTGTGTTTATCAACACTTATCATCCAAATATAATTTAGGGACATCCATTACTTTATGACTACAGCTGGTACAGCACTTTATGAGCAAAACCCTTCAGAGCTGTCATCAGCTAAAGAATCCTTTAGTCAAAACTCCAAACCCTGCTGTGATATGAAGGGTCTGGCCCCGTTGCAGAAAATTTGTCTGCTCATATCATTTCTGTTATGCTTTTAGCCAAACGCTGAAGGTCAAAAGCAGCATAAAATAGAAAGCATTTCGTAGAAAGTATGGATGCTTTAATAATAAACTGCTAGATGTGACCTGCTCTGGTATGAGGTTGTGAAGCCCTGAAATACCAGTTCTGGAAGAAGAACCTTCCCAAAACTCCTTTTGGAGTCTAATCTAAAATATCACAAATCAGCACGTTTTAAACCTGAATTTTCATTTTCAGCAGCAGGAAGTTTCAGAAGCAGGAGGTTTCAGAACATCGCTATTTGAGGTAACATACATACCACAGCCTGAAAAGGATTTGATTGATTGCTTTTAATAATATTTGATTACTTTTCAGTTATAAGATATGACATGGCACACCAATACACAATATATTTCTTAACATCGGAGAGATGAAATATGGGGGAATAAAGGGATTATTATGTCCTCTGAACATGTAAAGCTGTCTTTAAGCTTCATCAGAGTAATCTACTGGGAAAGAGCAGCTGGTTTTCCTTTAAAGCAACTATGTAAAGCAACAGGTAGGATGCAGAATGTACAGAATAACCTAAAAAATCTTCACAACTCTTAAAGTTCCACTGGAAAAAGATTTAATAAGAAGTCCTGTTTAAATATATGATTCTGGAGACTTCTTCTGATGGGACATAGATTCACAAGTCTCAGCTAATATTGGTACTTCAGGCTCTTGCATGCAGATACCTGTAACTTCCAGTTTCTTCAAGAAAGCAGTGAGGGGGAGGGGAGGGGAGGGGAGGGGAGGGGAGGGGAGGGAAAGGGAGGGGAGGGGAGGGGAGGAGAGGAGAGGAGAGGAGAGCCTTGCTATTTGATTTTCTTCAGTCAAAATTACAAGCAAATGGAAGGAAGCCAAATAGGGTACAGAAAAAACTCTTCAACTTTTTCCTGCTGTCTTTACAGTCTAGAGCTTTTAATTGCTTTACTATCATCATGAAGAGTCATTATTACTGGGTTACAACTGCCGTGTCTTGAATCCATCTCTAGTCCAGTGATGAATTATTTTTGGGGAAAAAAAGCAAAAAAAAGCACAACTGCAATTAATGGGTGCAGGATCTATATTTTGTTTTACATGCTCCTCAGGATGAGAGATGCAAATCTGAGTCTGATTGGAAGGGGATTTTTCCTTCATCAGTGCTTATAAATTACAGGGTATTTTTTCATGTAAAGCCAGGACAAACTTTTTCTACAATTTTTAAGGAATGGAAACCCCAGATTTTAGACCATTTTTAGAGGAATCAGTCTCTCTCCAAACTAAAGTCTCTCACTTTGAAAGACTGAGCTTGGCTAATATTGTAAACCAGCTTGGGAACGGTGATTCAGAAACCCAATTTAGGCACTTTCATTCAGTGAATGCAGAGGATTGGACAACTAAAATGAAGTGCATGACCCCCAGAGTCTGTGAGGGAGAGTACATGGGCATCTTCTGCAGTTCTCATTGCTGTGATGAAGACAGAGGAACTCATGGCCCAGGGCTGCTCTCTAGACTGAGGGATGTGGGGGAAGGGAAAGCAAAGTCACCATTTGGGAATAGGCATGTGACTGTCTCCTGTCTGCGCTGTGTTGCACACTGTCAGCTTAACCTGTAATGACAACCACTGAAGAGGAACAGACATTAGTGAGTGTCTGGAGAATACCTACGCCCACGGCACATCCTTCCTTGCTCTGTCTCTGCTCCAGGACATCTTTCTTCCAGACCCTTGCCTCTTTCTCAGCCTTTCAAAACACAAAACTGACAAACACTTCTGCAAACTCTAAACCGACTCTGGTTTCCACAGCCAATAACAAAAGACAAAGAAAAGAAAGACAAATACCATTGTGATGTTGTCTGTCTTTTCTCAGAAAGTAGGAGTGTCCTTACAAAGTTTGGAAGTTGGACTCCTCTTGGGTTCAAAGGGATCCTGTCCAAGGGAACAACTCCATCATCCAGACAAAGAAGAAATTGGGGGATGTGGAGCTGGGTATTGTGCACATTTAGCCTTTTGGAAGTTGTTGGGGAAGAAGCCTGGTTCTGGAGGTGGTGATAGATATTTTCCCTTTGGAAGAGGAATGGGCCTGTCTAGAATTCCACTTTTTGCTATGCTTTTTTCTTTTGTTCTCGGACTGGTTCATGCAATTGCATTAGCAGTTTCTGGGGCAAGGACCTGAAAAAAGGATACTCTTCTGACATTGATTTTTAAGACAAAATTTGTTTTGCTCATCTTTATTTCTTCAAGGTGTCACTACAGGGCAGAGTCAAGGTTTTTTTGATAACTCCAGTAAAATATCCTCGTACTTGGAAAAACCCCATCATTCTGTTCTTTTAAAATGTACAAGGAAATCCTAAATCTAATACAATAAGCAAATCATTGTCTACATGGATAGTCAATACATGCATCTATACTTTTTAAAATATCCTTGTTCCTATATTGGCTGATGATTTATTAAATATATCAGAGTTATTAAAAATGTAAAGGCTTTGATATTGCTTTTAGCTGGCAGAAATTATACATCAGCTATTCCAGATCCTCAGCCATGTTACAAAATTGGTCCACCATAAGGCCCGAACTAAATTAAAATGAGGTGTAAAGAGTAGCCTAGTGAATGTTGCCAGGTGACCTTCTGAAATATTTAATACAGCTTGACCTAAAGTTTATTGCTTTAAACCTGAAACTTGTGCAACTTCACCCAGGCAGCATAGTCTTGAGATAAAAACCTGATGACTTAGAAAAAGTAGCTTGATTTCGCGCATAAATTTTGAGTGTGTCAGTTGCTTTTCCCGCAAGGGACTGTGTAAAGCTTATTGTTTCCTCTTGGTCTGCCCAAGTTAGGTGCCCTGAGGTTTACTTTTGATTGGAGTGTTTCTAATAACTCTAGTGCAAGGACTGGCTTGAAACACCACATTTCTCCTTTAAGTATAAGTATATCAGATTTTCATGTATTTTAAGGAGAGATTTCTCTGATTCCCCACCTTTGCTTAGTTTTTTTGTACTGATTTTTTGTCCCCTGCCTTCCAGTGAACCCAGAACTCTCTTGCTGCTTCAAGATGCCCTATAGTTCTAGGTACTCCTGTGGAAGGAGATCTGTAGTGAAACCTTCTCCAGCAACCTTTGGCATTCTTTTTATTACAGTAATGTGCATAAAGTTCTTTCATAAATAAAGCCCTTATATTAAAAACAAAAATATCATTAAAATTAGTTGTACCTACCTTGCAACATTTTTATGTGGCCAGATATGTGGTGTAAAGATTCTATCAGGTAACTAAAGCTTAGGTATCTATAAAATATGGATATCTATACAAAAATATAGGTACATATGAACAAAATTTTCTGTGGTTTCAAGAGATTTTTGTTAGCCCTCACTCTAGCATCTCCTTCCCTTTTCCAGTGCTGCTGCCTGATTTCTGTCAGCACAGCTGCCAGGGCTGGCAGAGGGATCTGTCTGAAAAATGGTGATTTTGCTTCCCTGGTTGGGACCCGACTGCCTGGGGACAGAAAAGCCCTAGAGCAGCCCGTGTGCTGAGCAGAGAGCAGCTGGCTGGAAATGCTGACTGTGGGGGAACATCTGAAACCAGAAGCTGAGCCCTAATTACTGTTGCAGGATGATGTCTCTCTCCTGTGATTTATAGCCTGGAAAGACTCTGCTGATCTTAAACAAAGACTGACATATATTTAGTGGTTTTTTGTTCAGTTTTGCTACTGGAATCTATTTTATGTACCTATATACCTATTTTTTATGTGGTGCAGCTTAGCTTAAAAAAAGGGTTTAAAGACTGTCAGCACAAAAATAGAACAAATAACAAAGAAAGTATGATTAAAGGCTTTTAGCTACTAAATATTCTAATAAAAATACAAGTCCACTGAAAAAGAAAGGAGATGTTTCCATTTTGGTAAAAAATGCCTGAAAATAAAAGCCAGGTGGTGTGCTGAGAAAGATATTCATGCTGAATTTTACTTCTTTCATTATGATTGAAACCCAAATATATATATAGGTAAGGCAAGTATGAAAAACTGTCATTTTAATGAGCAAGGGAGGACAATTATATGGGAAGACACATGAATCACAGACTGGATCCATCAGGCTGACTCACTGTCATTCCCTCAAAGTATGATAAAGATGTTAAAGATACATGCCCTACTGAATGAATATGAATAACCAGTTAGATCCTAACACACTGATAAAATATATTAATATTCTATTAGATTTGCTAAGAAGATCACAAACATGGTTTGTCTATTGGGCTGAAGCATCTTTCATATGCAACTATAATTTGAAATACAAACAAACATTAATAAAGCTGAAGTTTTCAGCAATTTTGAAAACGGGGGCCATATTTTCATAAAGACACCTCATCCCTGATCTCATGTTCACTACCATGTTCATTCCATCATAAAAAGGACTACTTGCTTATAATGATTAATATGAGGATCCACAAAGTCCCCTGTTCCCTTCGGATTGATCTGAACACTCTCCCCTTTTACATATTTGCACTGGTTTGAAAGCAATTTCAGCCAGACTGGAAAACTGCTAAAGTCAATGGACTTTCTTCCATAAGCACTGCTGGAATGTTCTTCCTCTGTTATTAATAATAACAGTAGCAGCATAAGTTTTCATGAACGTGGAGGACTCTCTGCCAAAGCAGCTTTCAGAGCACACAGATGCAGCTGCAGTGAGCCCTTGCTGGGGCCAGGTCATCCTTGTATATGCACAGGAAAGGGCTCCTGCCAGCACAAATCCATCATTGCAAAGACCCCCCAGGAGCCCGCAGACAGCCCAGCTCTGTCCCCTGCTGCTGAGACAATCTTTGAGATGTGTACTCGGCCACTGTATCTCCTTCTTCTTCAGCTGGCATGCTTGGCTCCACTGCTTTATCCACGGTGTTCCCTGCACGGGGCTCCAAACCTTCTGCCTGGCCATGGTCCCCCTTGCCCCCACAGACACCATCAGGCTGTTCTGTGCTCCCTGTTTCTGGCAGCCCTAAACTCATGTCCTTCTCATACTCCTGGAATACAGGACAAAGGATGGTTATCAGGGTCCTAATCATAACATGGAATTGTCATGGGTTAGCAAGCATAGTCCCGGAAGGGATGTTCTTGCAAAGGGGTGCTTACAGCTTCCTCTGTGACCTAACAGAACCTATCAGGTGGCCAGTTTGAATATGGACAATTCTTTAAGCCACTTAAAGTTGTGACCGCCTCTGTGATCCGCACTTAAGACTAGGAAACCCCGAGGCAGAGTCTCTCTGTCTCGTTTCCGGCGCTGGGACAGGTGGCTGCGGGCCCCATGCAGGGGCCAGCGGGCCCAGCCCAGGCCCTGCTTGGGCCAGGCCAGGCCGGGCCACTGCCATCCTGGAGCCGATGGGCCCTGTTCCACCCAGGAACCGCCCCCCCCCCAGCCCTGCTGTGGGCAGACGGACCAGCCCGCCTCCCCCCCTCTCCAGTGCGGCCAAGATTCAGCTGAAGCTGCCCTGCTGTCTGGCAGAGATCATGTGACCAACAGCGATAAGCTTCATTCCAGCTGCAAGGCCTGGCTGAGATCAACCCTTTTAGTACTGTGAAGAGCTGAAAACCTGAGGGAAGACAAAGAGGAGATGCTTAAAGCTGAAATTCTGTTGTAAAGCTATGATGTATCAAAGTACTCGTTGTAATTTCATGAAGGCATGGGGGGTGGAGCGTTCAACTTGTACTTGTGAGCAAAAGCACCTGTGCTGAGATAGGCAGATGCTGACGCAGCTGTAATTTCATGAGAAGTTTGGACAGGGAGAGATGGACCAGATGAGGACTTTTGCTCCAAATGCAAAAGGAGAAAACCTCAGTTCCTAGACATGCTCCCAGAGATAGTCCTAGAGATGAAGAAGACCCTTTGCTCCCAGGGAAGGAGAAGGGCCTCTGTTCTTAGAGATGAAATGCTCCCAGAGATGGGTGAAGAGAACTTTTGTTTCTGAACGGCTCAACCTTAAAATTGTACCCCAAAAACCTTCAAGAGTGGACCCTCGAAAGCAGTTGTGGGAAAAGCTGCAAGTTGGGGGAAGGGACTCACATGTGAGCAGAGAACCAACCCGGGCGGCTGGCTCGTTGTGATAATGTTTTCATAGCATGAGCAAGAGAGACTCCTCTTCCTAAATGGACTGAACAAGGTTATGGACTGAACATCTCAAGGGTTGTCTTTCTACATTGTCAGTGGGAGAAGGGAGAAAGGTGGGGGGGGGGGAGGAGAAGTGTTCTGAAGGTGTGGTATGATTTTTTTTCTTTCTCTACTTTTAGGTCTGTTAATAAACTTCTTTATATTCTTTCAAGTTTTGGTGCGTGCTTTGCTTTTCTCCTAATTCTTATCTCACAGAAGATAAACAGTAATGAGTATTTTGGACCAAACCACTACAGGAATGTTTCCTATATTCAGTAAAATACATTTTATCCAACGCTGGCCTGGTGTCTAAGTGAAGCTACTGAAGCTAAAAGCAAACTGAAGTTTAGGAGAATGGAAGAGGGCACCAGGCAATCAGAGCTTGTTGCTGGTCTGTTACTGGCTCATTACTTGCTCAGACCACCTAAGATAGAAATGCTGCAGAGGGTTCACACATGCAGAAGCTGGATGTTCTTTGCCAAACTTTAAGGATCTTAATACAAATCTTCATATCTGCCCTCCCTGGGTCTGTCTTGCAGAGCAAGCATTACTGACTACCCACATGGGATCATTTCCAAGAGATACCAATCATTTATCAATTACTAACTACCTCACTGGAATGTTTTCACATGAATACTGCAGTGTGAAATACCATTGCCTCTGTAATTGTGCACTAAGGAGAAACTACTGTTCATTTGTCCTTTCCTGAAGCCAGCAGGAGAACAGTGCTCATTTCAGTGGAATTATGTCAGCTGAGCCTGCTAAAAACCTGGTGGTGGGATTAATGTATGTGGCCAGAAGAGGCTGAATGTGTAACGGTGGTTTTAGAAAGATGTAAAGATGCATGCTAATAGTTTAAAGGTTGGAGAAGATGATCCCTGAGAATCCTTCCAACCAGGTATTCTATGGTATTTTATAATAGTGGTAAATTTATTGCTGTTCATATCCCCATATTAACTATAAGGAAATTAATGACACTTGTGTTTTCCATGTGCAAGGCCTTCTGTGTTAAGAATGCTCCTGGGACTCCCGAACAGCTGTCATCTGTACCTGAGCAGAAGAACATGGTTATTAACACATTGACAAGCAGAAATTGCATTATGCACCCCTGCATCTGTTAATTGCATTAGTCAGTATTTGCAATTCAAATAATATAAGCATTCAAAAATGGTGTTGTTAATATGTGGTAAAATATCATTCCTTCATTTCTCATTTCAAAATATGCATTTGGTCTTGGTTTGGTTCAATGGCTGTAATGTTATCTAAATGGAAAGCCCCCACTATTCCAATTTAGTTTTATGGTTTACTGAAGAAAATAATACCAGTCAAATACAATACTAAGATTACTGTTAAGCAGTTCTTACAGAACATATTGAATATAGTTGTGCATTAGAGTACTGTTTGAATAAACAATTGCTTATGGACCAGGTTTACCCTTGTGATCTGTCATTTCTGTTTCAATTAGGCTGGCTATTGTTGCGGTGAACCATGACCAACCCCAGCGCCAGCCAGATCAAGTGGACCAAAAGGCCCATTGGTTTGATGCTTCCACAGCCCAAAAGCCCTGAGCATTCAAAAGGCTGTGAAAAATATATATCCATGCCTTACCATTGGCCACAGCCCTCCCCTCCCCTTATTTCTCATATTTGGTTGTCTTTCCAGAGAGTTCTATGTTCTTCAGTAGTCAATTGGTCCTTGTTATTCCTCCCCGCCTACCCGTTCTCTCATTTGCTGTAATTCCTTCTCCCCGCCTTGGTAACACCCCCTGGCTGATGTTCCATTGGTTACTGTGGGTTTTCCACACCCATATTGTGGGGCCACAAGACCCCCTGCAAGCCACTTTCTTCGGCTTTCTCCGTGGATTTTTCTCTTCAATAAACCCTCTCCCCTCACGAAGAAGTCCCTCCGCTTCTTTCCTACCTCCTTCACGCACCTTTGCCATCGGTGGGCAAGGTGAACCCGAGCAGGTGCTTCGCCTGCCCTCCTGCGCTGTGCTCGGCCCCCATCCTCCCCGTTCGGAGCAGGCAGAATATTGCCCGGCGCTGGGACAGCGTGCTAGCCGGACAGCACCGTGGCAGGCTATCACAAATGGACTGAAAGTTGGTGAAGCTGTAACATCCGATATACAACAACATAATTTATGGTGTTATTTAATTGGTGCAGGTGCCTGTATATCCATGACAGATACAGTGACTACTTAATACTTTTTCTTCTCAAACAACGTGAATAGAGAAGTATTTCTCTAGACTTTGTCCTTAATCACTGATGAAGGAAGAGAAACAACACTGTCCCTCAGTGAACTAGTTGGTGCTTGAGGTTTCAAACTTAGGCTAAGTTTGAAGAATGCAATTTTGAAAGTGGCCATATTTCTAAAAGACTGTGGAAAATATAGAGACATCCTGCTTGAATCCTTCAGGTCCACGTTTTCTCTGGTGACTGTAAATTCTCTGGATGATCAGAAATTGAAAGTCTGTCTTGAGAGGTGACCACACTCTCTCTGGTTATGTTTCTGTGCTGTGAAACTTAGTTTTTGTATTTTTAATAAAACAAGTTATACCATATGAGGAGAAAAAGATAATTAAATATTTTTAAACTCTTGAGTTCAAAGATTCTATGCTACTATTAAGCTAAGTTGAAGCGTCATACAATCATAGAACAGTCCAAGTTAGAAGGGAAGTTCAAGTTTTATCTAGTCCAACCTTTTGTGGGAAAGGAAGTCTCAATGTATAGATGCTAAAAAAGCAGGCAGAGAAATTTTCCCAGCTTTTTACAGCCTCTTGTGAAACTCGCCGTTCTCACACAAACTAGCTGAGAAACGGTTTGCTATTTTGTAAACTATTTTGCAGGTGCAGGCTGTTGTCGGAATACTGTGGATATTGTTTTGGTTCATTGAGAATAATATTTAAAATGGGTGTCATAGCATTCAGCCAATCACTCTAGGAGGTGGATGGTCAAGCACCCAATGATGTTATACCACTTTTGTGAACAAAGCTATATAAAGGAGTCTGTAATTAATTAAATAATCCCATTTTATCCTGGACTTGGATTCTGTGTTGTTCTGCACACCTTCCCTGCGGACAACAGCGACATCAATGAGATTACCTAGCACTGTGTCCAAGTGCAATTTGAAATTGCATCCAAACATTTCCATCCAGTTCCATTTTTAAAACCATGGAAAAAAGTTAGTTCTCACTGTCCTCAAAACCTTTGACTGATTTAAAGGGAGTCAGGATTACCTCCTGAGAACCAGCACTCCATCATGGGGTGTTGAGCAAATGATAATAACTTCTCTGGGATGTGATGGAGTGTTCAAGAGGTATCTGGATGTAGCACTTGGGACTGGTTAAGGGGTGATTATGCTGTGCTGAGTTGATGGTGGGACTAGATGATCTTAAAGGTCTCTTCCAACCTTGATGATTTTGTAATTCTTTTAATTCAGCTTTACCACTAGAGGTTCTAATTAGTCGTGTTTTCATTCAGGAATGCATATCCCAGCTGACAGTCTTCTGAATGTCATTGCGCACGAAAGTTATTGTGATTTCAAAACAGCTCAAACTATAGAAATTACTCAGGCTTACTCTTGAGAATTCCTTGCGGACAGCAAACTAACGATTTATCACTTTGGTAGTTGTCAGGTTTTGCATGCTGTCTCAAAGAGCACCTGGAGGTCTAGCCACAAACTGACTGCACTACGGCAGCACACACACACACACAAAAAGTGTAGGCAAACGGGGGTGTGGTCCTCACCCGAGGGAGCCATCCCTAAACAGGGTGTGAAGGCACGGAGGCAGAGGCAAAGAAGTGAGAGAGAGGGGACTCTCCATGTAAATTCCATGCAGAAGGTTTATTGAGGTGAAACAATGGGGGGAGAAGACAGCCAAATACCTGACAGGGTCCAGGGATTTTATAGTGGGGATAGGAAAGGCGGGGATAGGGGATACAGCCAATGGGATACTTGACAGGAGACAGGGTTGAGGGCAAGGGAACCAATGGAAATAACACAAAGGAGGGATTTAGGGAAGGAACAAATGCAATGTTGAGTACAACAGAACTTTCTAGAATTAATACATATTAACTTAGGGGAAATGAATATTAACAAACTTATACATAAAACAGGGAGGGGAAAACATGAACCTATCACATAAAAATATGTAAACTTTGGAACCGCGGGATTATGGTCTCTCACCCTAACCATGGAGTGAGGCATTGAGCTTCGGTGCCTGACCACCACAGCTTGGTGTCTGTTGGATCTTCAGTAGTCAGGGTGGCTGCAGCCACTTGCACCGCTACAGGTACTTATCTTCCTGTGCACTTGAGTAAGAAATTTGTGCTGCCAATTAGTCAGTTTAATAATGTTTGTCAAGATCTACTTATGAGCAATTGTGCAATAAAATCTCTTAATTATGTTTTATAAAGTTTCTGTGTGAGAATTGGATGAAAAAATCCTTTTGTTATAATTCAGACTTGGGAAAAAGTGGAGCAGGATCACAGCCTGATCTGTGTACATTGCACATAAAGCTGTGCCACCAAGCTAGTACCCAAAAGGATTGTAGGTAACAAAAGAGATGACAGGCTTAGCCCAGAGAGTGGTCAAGAAATGAGGCACTACCTCCTGAAAAGAGAAGAAATTTTAGGAAGCCAGACCTCTCTGACTCTGAGCTTCTTTAGTGGTTGTAGGTGTCAAAGATGCTCCACTCCTAACTAAATCTGCGCAGCTACAGATGAGTTTTAACCAGTGCACCAATGGGAATTACCCCATGTGCTGTGTGTTGTTTAATTAAACTTAATATTTCATTTTGTTGTGTAAAGAGCTATGTCAGTGTTGTTTTCAGTTTTTTTTTTTAAAGTAACACTGAAAATGTTAAACTACATGAAAATATCTGTAATACTGTATCCAGAGGTGCTGTAGATTAAGGGCTTTTCCCTCACCTATTGTTAAACAGGAGAAATAGCACTTCTACCCAGGATTCATATAGTGGCTGTTGAGAGTCACCATAGAACATCAGAAACTGGTGAAGCAGAGGTGGAAAAATCTTGCTGTTTCTTTCTCCCCTGTGTATGAACTGAAGGCAGATGACTAAAAATTATTTTAGAAGCTGTAGAGATCTGAAGGAGGATTGACTGCCTTCCTATAATAGTTTTGCTACTCTCCGCTTCATATGGTTGAAGTCACTCCAGATAAATTAAGGGAATTTAATTTATTGCAGGACTGCACAATGCTTTCTAGGGATTGGAGATTTATTTGGTTTCAGAAACTGCGTTATCTTCAGATTATGCTATCCCTTTAGACAGCCTGTGAGGGTAATTTGGAAGATTCTGGAAAGAGGAGAAATGTAATTAAAAAAGTTATTTGAAAAACTACTGTTTAAGTTACTATATTGCATCACCTGTGTGAGTACTGTTGCTTTGGTTCCCCAAATTTGGAGTTGACATTTCTTTCTCTCCAAATAAATTTCATGGGAAGACTTACAATTTTACAGCCTAAATTTTATCCAACTGCTTTCAGAAAGGCTTAATAAAGGAGAAGCAGTGGTCTCTGGACATAAATGGAATTTAATCCATTTTAACATGTCTTTCAACTTATACAATGGACAAAATATTTCTAGCAATCCAAAATTTCTATTATAAATTTCCAGTAACAGTAGAAGAAATGTAGGGACCACAAAAATTTTCTGCAGTAAAGAGAAGGGGTAGTGGATACTTACTTCCAGGTGGTCCTAAACTGAATACTTGAATCCCTTTCAACCCCTAGAAACAGCTGGCAGAAATTGAACCTTACCCTCATAGTTTGGGAAATTAAATTCTCTCTAGAAACTCCAGATGAGGCAAGAGACTCACTGTGCTGAGAAAATATTTAAATGTTTTCTGAAAGCTACTTCACATTTAGTATCTACTTGATTTTTTTAAAATAAAAATATCTACATGGAAGTTTGAGAGGGTAAGGCCAGTGTTGCTAATGCTGTTTCTCTGTTCCAGTTTCAGGTAGGAAAATCTGCTCTGTGAGCTGCAGAGTGAATATTAAGATGTACTGACTACCTCATGTATGGTTTACTCTCCACAGTACGTAATCTGAAAGAGAAGTCTCCTTTAGACAGTAGAATGACCATGAGGGTAACCAGTCTGCTTTCTAGACACTTGGGCAGAACCCCATTCTTTCCTTAAAATGACTGGTACCTGCAAAAGAGATGTAGCCTAATCTATAAGTCACAAGGTAGGAAAGAATAGGTCTTTCTTGCCACCATCATCAAAGTGCTTCAAAGATGTAAACACAGTGACCTGTTCCCTTGGAGTGCCAGATAAGGAACAAGACTCCATGCTGCTAAAGTGACAGGCCCAGAAGCAGGGGCTCCCACCCCCAGGGAGAGGAGAGACCCCAGCCCTGTGCAGGCTGTAGGTGGTGCTTAGCAAATTCCCCCAGGATAAAAGAAACTCTCAGCAAACCATCTTGTAGAGAGCACAAACCATCAGAAAAATGCAGTTTGTCATTGCTTGCCTCTTCTTGGCAAGGGTTCTCTTCTTTGTGGGTTTTGATCAAAAATTGAGTGAAAGTCTGATTTTGGTACTCCCCACATATATTTTAAATCTAGTTAATCTATTTTCGTGGCAACTGGAAACAACTCATTTTTAGAGCTCTGGGATATAAAAGTGTGTGAGTCATATTTCTAAGGAAATTGCACAGTCCTGTGCATTTGAATAACTATTACCAAGTCTATTATAAACTGCATGATAAACTGTTACAAAATTTAGATGGAATAACTGTCTCCTGAGAATGAAATTTAATTATGTGCTTGGAGACAATTTGAACTGGCGGAGCTTAAAATGAAATTAAAACTAATTATGAAATACTTGGAGTTTTGGATAAATTAAAAAGAGAAAATTTAATTGACAAAAAGTAAATCAAAGGTATATCCTGGAAACATATATTGTTAAATAAAAACCAAAGATAATGAGAGTTTTCTGAGGAAGAAGAGAATTAACATAGCATTGACAATGTCATAATTATTGTAAAAACAGTGAGTGCCTGTGAAGTATTTCAGTAGTTGAAATATCCAAGTGTTTTTGAAACTGAAGATATGCTGGGATGGCTTCAGCCAGGTTCTTTAAAGGAATATTGACCTAATGCTATTTTTGCACAGCATTTTTTTGGGTTCTGACTTGCAATGCCTTAAAGGAAGGGGTTTTCAGACGGTTTTAGAGAGCTTTGCACCATTTCAAGGTGGTGAATTTCAGCAGTGTGCCAAACAAGTTGTCACTCCTCACAGCATTGATCTTCTATAAGAATTTTGTGTTTATCTGTCTTCTCAATGTGGAAATATTTTAGAATTTGTTCTGGGAACAATAGTGCTTCTCTCTTCAGCTATGCCAAGGCAAAGTGAGTCTGGGCTGCAATCCCAGATAGCCAAGACATTGTACTGTTAAACATAATTGCAGAGCAATTTGTCTCTGAGGGCTAACTCAAGAGGAAGAGTAGATTTCTTAGGATTAGATGAAATTTCACACCTAAGATAGTACAAGCAAGGGAGATCTAGTCAGAAAAATCAAACCCACCATTCAGACCATCTTGACATAAACAACAAATGCTTGGCTGTCCAAAAGTTCTTTAGATTAAATCACAGTAGTAATTTGTGATTTTATTGTCTAAATATGGTGAGCCATCATTAAGGTACCCCACAGTATCCTGTCTAACCTCCTGCAGTATTTGTTGCAAAAGTTCTTGAGTCTCATGTAACTCCTCCTGTCATGTCTGTCAGTCCTGTACAGATATCCTAGAGACACCTTGGATATGCAAGAGCATCTCAAATGGCACCAGATACTTCTTGTTTGGCAAATAATTCAACTCCTACCAGTCCACTGACACAGCAACAGTTTCAAACTTAACACCATGTGTGTGATATGTAAGTTTTGACATCATAATTTATTGACAAATCCCATACATTGACTGGCTTAACTCATCTGGCTATGTGTAGGTAGCCGTTAACATCTGAGGACCCACCAGGTACCTGAGATGTTAATAAAAAGCTGCAGCTTTAACACAAGCTCTCTGAGAGGCCACCCCATTTCCCAAGTGACTGCTAGCAGAGAATGGTCTCAAGAGCCCAGGTACATCAATGAGTCTTAGTGGTCTTGACTAGCCTCACCTGGGACCTCCACCCTCACCATCGGCCCAGAAGCACTGTTCAGCGCAGATGTGAAGTTTTGTTGTCTGCCTCACCTAAACTGAAGGAATGCTGTTTTCCAGCCCTGCCATAGCTTTGCACTGCCTGACCTTGAAGCCAAGTCGTGCCCTAGAGAGGCACACTGGATACTGTGTCTGCTTTCTGCGATTACATCAGCTCCTTTTAGCAGCAGGTCACAAATGGCCTAAAAGGCTTTTTCAGGGAAAGCAAAAATATGAATCCAAGGACGAAGTTTCTGTGATGGTTGCTGTAAGAATGCCTTCTCCCCATCTCTTCGAGTGTTGTCTGTCTGTGTTCAAAGGCACCCTAGAGTCAGTGCAGCTCCATTATCGAGATGCTGGCTTTCCAATAAAATTCCATTATGAAAAAATCTGTGTTGGGAGTTGTTCAGAAGAGTAGGCTGTATCATGCTGTCTCTGGAACACTAGGGAATTTAAATGATATCATTTTATCCAGACCTTAGATTCAGAAAACATCCTGTTTTGTCTCTTCTCAGAAGGGTATACTAAGATGTGGTTAATTCAATTCAAAATCTTCTAAACACAGTCCATCACATGATACCTGAAATCCTTTATTTCTATAGCTCAAGCGGACATTGACACCCTAAACACTTTTGCAGCATAGAAACATATCATCAGGAATGACACAAGAGACACTGAATGGTCCTGTTTCTTACAAGGGAGAGAGGACTATGAACTATCTTATACCATCTCTTTCTTTTTTTTTTTTTTTTTTTTTTTTTTTTTTCTTTTTTTTTTTCTTTGAGTAGTTCTGAAGCAGAGAAAAATGAAGGAGGATTATTTACAAGACAGGCTGTTGCAGCCTGTTGACTCAGACCCTGTGCTATTGGCAGTTGAGAAAAGATGTGCAGCCAGCATTGAATCATCTGGTTGCTATTCTCTCCATTTGTACCCTGTCCAACATGTTTTTTGAAGCACCTCTTTAGTACAGCTGGCAGCATGACTTCCACTGGGTGCCCTTTCACAACCAGGAAGGTTGTAGAGGAACAAGCCTTGAGGCTCCGAAACTCAGAAATCTGTAGGAAAATCTTCACTAAATAGTACTGCTTCTGTTCCTCAGAGCAGGCCTGGCCTTGCTGTTGAGTCTCCTTGTCCATTCTCTGGGATTCAGTGGCCCACTCTGTGCTCTTATAGTATTAGAATACGATTCCTAAGTGCTCCCTTCCATTATCTCCTGGAAAAGACTCGAGGGGGCAACTGCTCCTTTTAGCCTGTCCATTTGATCGTGCTTAGCTCCATTTTTCCATCTCAGCAAGGCAGTGCTGGACACCCTCACAAATGTTCATAATCACTGGGTGATTCAGAGTCCTTCCTCCACAGCTGGACCAGTTGCCTGGTGCCATATGAGACTCTTTTACCCAGAGGCATTGGTTAGCAGTTAGCTGTGCCTGGCTACCTCGCCAGTACTGCCAAGGGCTTCCAGTTTGTGGGGATGCATCTGGACAAGTGACAGGTCCTTCCACTCCAGCCTCTTTTTTCCACTTTTAAGCATTATTCTCTATAGCAGAGAGAGTGCTGTCAGTCTTTTTATAAATTTTGTTTCCTTTCTTCTTCTTTCTGCTGTGTAAGGACAGAAAAATAAATTACCACAAGGCACCAACCTGTTTTGATTCAGTAGCAGTCAAAATGCTTCCCATTGGTGGTGCTGGTGTTTGTTAGAGTATGTGCTAAAGGCTCACCCCTTCCCACACAGAGGGACATGGGGGCAGGGGGCAGTGGGGGAGTCCTGGTCAGACACGTGAGCGCCAGCCCCAGGGCTGTCCCGGGAGCATCAACCCCGCAGGGTAGGTGAGACCCAGCATTGTGAGTCCCCAGAGGTGTGGCTCTCTGCAGCACTGCACAGACTTTTTGGGGGATTCCTTGTCCTGAGGGATGGAACTCATTATGGGATGCTGGGAGGAGCAATCTGAGGTTGTGCAAGGGGATATAAGGGGCCAGCTGCCTGTGAACAGTTTGCTGGTCAGCACATTTGTCTGGCCATGCCCTTTGCCCAGCCCGCATAGGTGTCTGCTCTCTATTCTCTGTGCACGTGTGTGTTTGGGGCTTGAGTGCAGCACACTGGAGTTCAGACCGTGGGCCAGAGGCACTTGTGTGTCTGTAGTGCCGCAGCTGGGGAGATGACAGCGTGAGTGCATGTGTCAGCATGTGGCTGACAGCAAATACCAAGCTGGTGAGATACATGGTGCATTCCCTTTTGTCCCTAACAAGGCTTGGAGTGTAAAACAGTGATGAGCAAATGAATCAGGAGGAAATGCAGTGAATGCATTAGGTTCCTCTGCCTTGAGTTTGGAAGAGTTTCTGATACTCACTTACAGTAGGGAGCGGGGATAAGTCACTGGCAGGGAAGCTGAACAGAGTGGTCTGTTGGGCTTTGTAAACAAAACTTTCTCACTCATAACATTTCTTTGCTATTCTGATCCAGTAAGTTGCTGAATCCCAATTAAAAAAATTAATTTAAAATATGGGTAATGTAACAGTTGACACTGTGTGCTGGTTTGGCCAAATTTAGAAATATATCCTCTGAGAGAAGGCAGGTTACAAACCACCAGGTTCGGGAAAAAAGAAACTTTTTTCCTCGAAGGAAAGTGAAAGAGATAAAAACTATTTATTTAACAAACACATGGGAAAAGGATAACAATGCTAAATAATAAAACCTCTTGCTGTGGAGAAAAACCTGGGAAAATGTTAGAGTCTTCCCTTTGGTCTCTCTCCTCCCTGGAGCTGGGACTTGGCCCAGGGCCAGGCCCTCTGTGCTCGGTGGAAAGTCCTCCTGATGTGTTCTGATATTGAAGCAGTCCAGCAGAAAAAGGGAAAAAATCCGAAATTCCTGGAAAAACAAAATTCAACTCTCTGGAGGGGAAAAAAACCCAGAAAAATGGCTGAACAAGCAAGCAGGTTGCTTTTTCTGCTCCCGCTCTCCCAGCCACAGAACGCAGAAACCAAAGAAAAAAAAAATGCAGAGAACGAGTGAGTTATCTCTGTCTGCGTCCTTGAGGGTTTTTTTTTCTTCTCTCTCTGCTCAGGCTCAGTTTAAAAGCATAGAAAGGTATATATACTAATTTCTGGGCATAGTGCAGCGATAGGGAATACAACATCAAGTTACCCCAAGACACACTGTCAAGGCAATTCCTGGATAGAGCAGGTGGTGTTTGTACCCCTTCATTTCTTGGGTGTGCTGCCAAGAAAACTGGTTCAGGTCTCCCTTCAAGGAGGGAGGCCTGCCATTGCACCTGCTGAATCAATGTGCTCCTTGAATGCCCTCGGAGCTTCTCCTAGGGACCTCCCTAATCCCTTCTAAGTGCAAGTTGATGATTTGAACTTGCACATTCCCTTCCTGCAGATGCTGTCATATCTATCAGGTCTTGAGTTCTTAAATTCCCAGCTGAACACTCAGCTGTCTTCTCACCAGCTCCCCAGCCTCCAGCTGGGGCTCCTTGCCTTGGGTATTGGTGGAGAGGGAGTGGAGAAGACTCTGTGCAGAAGTAGGGTTTGCTCTTCATAACAGAGGAGCTTTGCCAGAGAGGACTTTTCTTAGCAAAGACCTGTGTCCTGCTCCTATCCCTTCTCCTGGGCAAGCTTGCATGCTGACCTCAGGCGGTGCCTGGAGTGTCAGGCTGGGACCATCTGCCTCCAATATCTGACCTGGGTCACCTGGGTGGGCCAAACATGATCTGTGATTGAGCCTTTTTTGATTTTTCTTTGTTTGGATCCAGTTTTCATGGGCAGCAACCTTACCATTCTGTTTAGAGCTCCAGAGAATTTTGTATCTGTTTTCCGTCGGTATTTCCCAGAAGTTCTGAAGCCCGTGTTGTTGTGCTTGGCTAACACCAGTGTATGCCATGTTAGGTGTGTGGGACACCTGACAGACTGAAATGCATCTGAAGACTACAGCTGGCTTCCTCTTGCCTCATACTTCATTCTTGGTTTTTTATGCAATGGGAGTGCCCTAAAAGTGAAACCCACTCAACTCTCAATAAGGTGAATTAGAGGCTACAGATAAAAAGGGAACTGAAGATTAGCCCTGCTAAATCGAGCTTTAGCCTGAATGCTGATTTTGCAGAAACTTGTGTAATTGAGAAAGCAGGTAGAGACATGGCCAGGTTAGAGGCTTCAGAGTTGCCAGGGCTTTTTTCTTGATTTCTGTGTCTTTTACTTTCTTTGCCTAGCAAAATAATGCTAAGATGAACATTAAGGTATAATTTATGAGACAATGGGTTGTATGCATTAAGGAACGAAGCTCAAAGCTGCAGCTGTTTATTTATCTCTGACATTAATATAAACAAGTGCACATAATTCATAATAGAAAGATAGAACACATTGCATTCTTATGTGAACAGTTCAGTACCTAATTCTGATTTCCTTAAATGCTTTTGATCTATTTATGGAATTTTTTTACCGTTTGGATCTTTAGTTCACAATGACCCCATGATTTGGTTAATTTTATTTATGTAAATTAAACTGTAAATAGAAGGATAAAGTGAATTAAAAATATCGTTTTCAAAATGTCTTCGAGCATTTGTCTAATATTAATGATTCTGTTTTTTTTGGTAATATACTACAGAGGAATGCACATTGTAAGAACTCAATAGGCTCTATTTTATGAAAAAAAAATAAACTGCAACACCCCTCAAAACCCCCAATTTAACATACATCAGTGATACATTCAGATAAAAAGACATAAACCCTTCTTCATAATTTAGGATTTTTGAGTTTGTACCTCTTTCACATAAACAGAAGTCATTATTTCAGTATACTCACCTTTGGGATTATTGTTTTCTCTCTTAAATGATTTCATCAGCAAATTTGATTATGGCTCCCATCTGGCATTTCTTACATAATGCTATGCCTTTGCTTTAGTGCACTCATTAAGGTAATTATAATTCAAAGTCATTTCTGAAAATAAACCTGCATGGAACTACTATGTTCCTAAAACTTTATTACTGTTTGTATCTATGGCACTGAAACTGTCAGGACTAAAGGTTCGTCACTGCTTGCTTTTTTTTTTTTTTTTCTGTTTGTTAAAATGCTCTTGCCATTTGTTATTTCAGGCTTGTTGTTCTGATTGTTTAGGAAGGAAAAATAACAAGGTCTCCTAAATGGATTGAAAGGCACTGAAAATGCCCTACAATCCTTTTTAAAGCAAAAAAGGTTTTTAAAATCAAATAAGTGACTGGTTTCAAATCCATCTGTGAGATCTCCTACAGCCAGCACCTGGAGAGCCCATGACAGACAAGATAGCTATGTCAGTAGTGCAGAATTTCCTCAGTGGTTTTATCCAGTCCTATTCCTACAGTTTCATGAGCAGTTTCACCCTTCATCTCAGTTTCCAGCTGGTAGTTTAATATCTTAAATCTGAAAAATCTTAAATCACCCATGTTAGTCTTTCAAGATGATGCGTTCTGTAAGGGCCTGTGTGGTCTACTGCCTGCTGGATGGCAAAGAGAAATCCAGAAGAAAAAATTCCCTCTGGAAAAAAGACCAAGTTTTGTCTAATTTTTTTCCCATCTGCCTTTCGAAGTGTGCCTTCACAGTTTTCTCTATTCAGTATTGCCATACTTACAGATGTGAGACACCATCCTATTCCCTTCACTCTATTTCAGTTAACTTCTCTTTTTTTTTCTTTATTTTGTCGTCTGTTTTCCTTTCTCCCATTCTAACTTCCCATACTTCTTTTGTTCTTTCCAGTGCAGTAGCTCATTACTTACATTTTAATCTTCCTTACATTCCTCCTCTATTTCCCTTATCCCTCTTCACTATAGCTATCACTGTTTCCATGATCTTTCCCCTCATGTGCCAGATCCCCTAATTTTGGGACACTTAATACTGGTTTCTAATTCTTATCAAACTCAATGAGTTGCTGCTCAGACCTTTCTCCTATAATTGTCTTAGGGAATTTCATGACTCTCCTTGCCCTAGCCTGGCTGGCAATCTTACTTCTTTTAAGGTAAGTCTTTCAAGAGAAGAGGAGCTAGAAACCCAACAGATTTTCATTTTATGGATAAATTTTGCCTCTAAAATCTATGACATGTGACTAAAACCTGAGAGATATTATGCTAGTGCTCCAAAGTCTACTTCAGAGAATTTTATTTGAGTCAACTTTTATTTTTTCTCAATAAATTCCTCAACTGCAGCTTTGTGGTGTGATTTCTGAGGGCCATACCTCGTGAAAAAACACATTAATAAGAAATCCTCTAGCCTCTTAGTGATATTATTTTTCCTTTGTACCTCAGAATGGTACACTAATGTCACAAAAAAAACTGAAACAGCAGTTCCTCCACTAACAGTTTGCAGAAATACCTCCTTTCAAAAAATTCATCCCTCTGCCAAGTAAGCAACTAAGCCAAAGGCAATTACTGTTACCCCCCAACAACAATATATTAATGGATGCTGTCTTGTATGCATATGTTTCAATTTAATCCTTGAAAGTTTAATCTTTTATAATGAGATTTGGGCATCAGAACCCATGAAGCTGAGAATATACACAGACATAAGTCATTCATCACTCTGGAGATATCAAATTGAATATATATTGGACAAAAGGGTGTTATCAACAAATTTACACTGATGAAAGCCTTTGCACAGGAGTTATTTACTTCGGAGACAATGCTATCTCACTCATTTGGATGAGTAATTGTAAGCAGTTTCTTTGTGAAATGCTGTTATGGTTGATGTATTTCACAGACAGAAAAGTGTATTATATTTTAATATTTCTTCTTTGTATGGTACATTCTCAAATAACTTTTCTTCATTTCCCTGTGGCTCTCATTAGCATTTCTATCTATTGTGTTTAATTTAATACTCTAATCTCTGAAGTCCTGTTAAAAACAGTCAACATCACAAGTCTGTATTGACATAAAAAAAGAGGGTTCTTGTTAGATTATGCTGCTGATATTACTAGGACAACTTTGGCTGTCAGAAGGAGACATTTCTTTGGCTAACTGTTGCCTCAGATTATATGGTGAGATGACCTTGTGGTAATATTTAGCAGCTTTTAATAATCCACTGTTTTATGAATGGAGGAAGAAAACAGACAAACACAAAGTGATGAAAGCTATCATCAAAAGGCTTTTCTTTCATTCAGCTCTTAATTTAGGAATTTTTCAGAGCAACTAGCTGTAATATTATGTTTAAAAGAACACCCTTATGTAATGACATTATGAATGAAATGATGTAATGCATAATTTCAATTGCTTCTTAATAAATTAAGTTAAATGTATTTGAAGAAAGTCAAATTTGTTTCAGTGTGTTGAAGATCAAGCCCATTCAGCATTTAGAGAAGTGAAATTTGCTTGAAATTTCCCAGCTCAGAAGAGATGCTCCACAAGTCTGTGTCTGCATTCTTATTTAAGAGTGGTCACTGAACCTCCTTGAAGGTGAATTCTTCAACTATCCAGACTGTTTCAATCCTGTGAAATGTCGATGACCTCTTATGTGTGGGATAGGAGAGCTGGAAGCCCTGAGAAAGCTGTACAGAGAGTCACTGTTCCTCATTGTGCCCCCTTGAATTGTGTAAACCAAAACGCCAGGCTTGTCAGGGTCCTCATCACCTGTGGGGGTTGGTGCATGGGCTAACACATCTCTTCATCAGCTACATCCTGGTAAACTTCCTAAAGCCTTTTTAATTTGTCAAAGGACCATCTCTTTTCCCAGTGAGTTGTAAGCCAGAAAGATTGCTCTCCTGAATCTAAAATGAATCCCACTGAAAGGATTTAACAAGGAAGGAACACGTGCACAACTATAGCTTCAGTCAGAAACTGCCTTCCTGTAAAATGACTAGGGGACAGCCACTTGGGTGATAGGCAACATTGCTGCAACACTCACACTTTTCAAAACCTTTGATTTATAGAGACAGTTTACTCTGCCAAGGGTTTCTGCTCTGCCACTGCTAGCCAAATGACAAAATCAACGTTGTCAGAAGACCAAATTTTATGTAACAAACTCCCACACCATAAGAATATTAGAGTGACCATTCTAGGCTAGACCTGAGGTCTTAAATCTCAGAATAACCTAGTGGATGTCTCGTGAATAATATATTACATAACAAGACAACGTACGTAGTGTTTTCTCTACTTCCCCAGCCTCTGTTTTGCAGTCTGTATTACATATATATGTATACATATATATATATAGCAATGTTTAATAGTTTTCTCTTTGAATCATTTGTCGAGACTTCTCAAATCTATCCTGCTAGAAGAAGCTTAAATGGTATTGGCTAGTGACAGACCATGGATGAGCAATGTAGATGAGCTGTGCAGCAACTGCTGGCCTGTAGCTACAACCCCAGGAAGGTCCCCAGTGCAGGGACTTGCAGACAGCTCTGGGAATGTGGTGGGACTGTGCTCTGGACAGTGGCAAGTTTCTGTGAATAGGGGCAACTGTCACAAACATTTTGGTTATTCTGAACTCAGAATACAATATTATTCCACAATACAACAGTATTGTGGAATTAAACTTGTATGAAACTTTCATCTCCCATGGACTTCAACAAATTTCCTTTTTGCTTATGCAAAGAATGATAGCAGTCCATGACTTCAGTCAGAAGGCAGCCCATACTCACCCTTTATATAAATATCACCTGCTTCCCTCTGTAAAAGATTCTCTCATAGATCTGTTTGGAGAAGATATCTGTGGATTTGGAGAAAATTCCCAGCAGCAGGAAAACACAGACTCCAGAAAGTGCTTTTTTTCTGGACCAGGAATATTTAACTCAGTTTTTGTTGGATGTGATAACAAAAGAAACCTGAAACCCAACAAAGAATTTATAGTGCTTTAGAGCCCTTAAATCCTTCATGTATTGAGCATGTGCAATATTACTTAAAGTGTGACAACTTATTATGTTAAGTTTTAAATTACATTTTCTTATTGCTACTTCACAGTTTCTAATTTATGAAAATAGATCCTCAACACTGCTTAATCACTGCTAGTAATTTAGTGCCATTTCCCACTGCTTTCCACTAGCAAAAAGTGTAATAGCAAGATTTTTCCATAGCCTCTAAGTATACATGTTTCTAATCTTCACTGTTTGCCACTGATTGCAGTTGCCTGCCTGTGATGTGAGGATGAGATCTGCGTTCTCGAGTAAAGAAAACAAGGTAAGAGTTCAGCAGTGTAGGCAAGTAAAAGAGAATTTTTCTGTTCCCATAAAACTGTTCTCATTTTAAGAATGTCTTGCTGAGAAACATGTTAATTAGATAAATCTTCTTCTCCATTTTAAACAACATTGAACATAATTCGAAGCTACTGCCAAGAAATTCCAACTCACTTTACATGCATGTTTAAAATAACATTATATAGTAAAGCAGAAAGTGAAACCCATCTACTCATAATGTCTGCAGTATGAGTTAATCAAAGTCATCTCTAATACCCTAATATCAGCAAGAAATGATGATGTAACAATACCAATGGCCATTCCCTGGCTCATTATTGAGTGTGGTGCAGTTTAGTGTCCCTGGAGAGGCAAATGGTTCCCTTCATGCAGCACGCATCAGTGTTCTATAACATCTCTGGTTTCTTTTTACCAATATATTTAGTTCTGAAAGAATTTTTTTTCTCTTCATAATTACCATTTTCTGGGATCCTATCTGATCACAACATAAGCATATTCATTCCTGAGATACATTTCTGCAGTGTTAAAAAACCCAGAGGAAGGAGGACACTACATTTATATTTTTGAATGTATACTGAGAACATTTTTCTCCACACTGAAATTTCCTCTTTTCAAATTAGTGTTTAAGAAGTAATTATTTTAGTATAATTACTAAAAACAAGCAAACAAACCCTTGAAAAAACTAAATTGGGGTGTACTTGTGTTGTTAATTAGCCACTTGGCAGCCATCAGAAAACATCATTTTTATTTCTGTAAACAATGACTGGTATTTTAGGAGGCAACTGAGTATCCTAGTGATGAAATGGATGAACAGATACTAAAGCACAAATGTTTTCTGAAGTGTAACAAAATAAAAAGTTTCAGAGAAGCAGAATAATCAGTTGGTTAATTACAAAACATTGCCCTCCAATTTCCATTACATATTATTTATTTTATTTATTGTATACATATCTCAGGTCTCTTTGCAATTAAATATTTTAGAAATTTCAACAAGAATTTGAGAGAAACATCTCTACTTTTCTTTCCATTTACCTTGTATAGTCCTGTTTTCTAAATCAATGTCATATACTTCATCAGCTGTGTAGTCAGGTTTACTACCTGAATTCAGCTTTATAAGGGAACAAATAGCACTCAAATCAATATCTGAATCAGGAACAGAATTCCAGGTACAGACATATGCACATGAGAATATTCAGTGTGTGAGCAACTGCTATGTCATAGACATGTCCTTAACATTACTTAAAAGATGTAATTCACTTTAAGTCAAATGAGAGAATCCATTAAAGGAAGAAGAAATAAATCCTTAATAGTATGACATAAACTATGTGGGATATGTACATTTGCAGTACAATCCACTCACTTTCAGTGGTCTTTTTTGATTTTAATAAAAAGAGACTCATTAAAGTTGCTTGAAGTTTTATAGTAAAATTGCCAATATAGTTATACAGTCATAAAAGTGAAGTTGGGGATTGTACTTTTGTGCTTTCCTTCTTTCAACTTATTTAAAAGGAGAACAAAGATTCCTCACTGGTTTGACCACTCCAAGCTTCAGTATAGTGAGAACATTATGCTTTATTACTTTAATATTCTGGTCATTATGGGCAGCTTAATTTTTGAGTAAAAATCTGTACGTGCTTAAGAAATATTGCAAATTTGAAAAAGTGATGAAAAATGAAAATTAACAAAATAAGCCCAAATATAATTATATCACAGTTACCTCTTAATTGTTACTGAGCAGGTCCAGAGCATGAAAGCTCAGTCTTCTACTCCCAGCTTTTCTGGTTTTTACACATACAATGATTGCAAGTTGCATTGCTTATTGAACCATTTATTAATCTCTTAGTATCAACATTGACCTTGTATCAGAACAAATGTTGCCTTGAAGCAAACTAGTTTTATTTTGCTTTTAGTTTATATAGATATGCTAATCAATATGTTAATTCAATGTCATTGGTCTTCTGTCAAACATTAGCAGGCTGGAATGAAATAGCTAAACTAGTTTTCTTGGAGACTCTTCAGGTTACCTTACAGTGGCGTAAAGAATGATGTCTCTCTAATGTGACATTCAAAAGCAGAACAGAGGCTCATGCAGGCTGCAGTTCTTCTTTTCATATCAGAGAAGTCCTTTGAAGGCAATTCTAAAGCACGTGTTGGACAGCTGGTTTATAACACAAATAAAAACTTTCAATAAAGCAAAGAAAAGCAGGACAGAAAATACAGAAGGGATTTTGAAACTGCAGCCATTGTTTTTGAGTGGTGAGGTGCAGCTAACTGGAAGGAGTGAAACTGGTTTTCATTTCTTTGTCTCTTGACACATGTACAAGATATTTGTCAGATTCTTGGCTCTCACCATGAAGCAGGTAGTCCAGAGACTTAATCAAATGTATTCCATTGTGTGATGATTCACTAAGCTCCTGATGCAAGTAAAACCATGTTCTGTATTGAAAGCAGTTTTCCTGAGAGTGCCATCATTTAGAAGAGGGGATACATAGGAAGGTTTGAGAGAAAACTCCTTCCTAGTGGGGCCTCAGAAAGCAGAACAATGCTGGGTACTGAGGGATAGGTCTGGGACTGTGCAGCTGTGGACAGATAGTGCAGAGTGCAAGGGCCCATACAGTGAATTCAGTATCCCTCTTAAATTTAAAATATCAAGGTTTCACAACTTTTATTTTTGTTTTGCATTGAAACATCAGTAAACTGGCTGAAAAGGAATGAAGGACACTAATCTACTTCATGCTAATAGCCTCATGTTTTCTCTAGGACTTTGATACTCAGGGATGAACTGAAGACCAGCATTCTTGTTGTAAAGCTACAAAGATCCTACCAGCCATGGAGACTGAGGAGCATCACAGAGGGAAGGAGAAGTAATCCACAAGATTTCTTGCTTTGAGAAATGTGAATACACTGGAATCCTCATACAGGAAAAAGCCCTTTGAAGGTGGAACATCAGTGAAGGAGTCAGAGGAGGGAAAAGGCTGTGCAAAGCAAGAGAGTCTGTTTCCTAACCTGTCCGGCTTTAAGAGAAGATCCTACATGGAACAGACTAATAAATTTATCAGCTTCTAAGAGGAAATGCCCCCGGAACAGAATCATCTCCATGGTATGGCATTTTGTGAAGAGTAGTGACACACGGTATCTTATATGAGTACTTCATACTGAGCATACAAAACAAAATAGCAGTTGTCTGAAATGGTTAAAGTGTTCTGTGGAAAAAAACATTGAAAAATAAATCTGATCAATTGGAGCCTATTATAACACCCATATACTCACAGAACAGAACAGATTTGCACTCTCACCGCCATCTGGAATGGAATTACGTTAGCAGTCTCTAAAAAATACAGATTAACTATTTCCTGCATTTCTATAGTGCGATGCTTTCTTTTTCTGTTCATGCCTCCTGTTTGGTTAATCATGACAACTTTAAAGTCATTGTGTGAATGTCACATTTGCTTACTGTTCAGACCAGAAAGAGCAGTAATGTCTGTAGAAGAGATACATGAAACATGAAAGATAATTTAAAATGAGTCTCTCTGCCATTAAGTCGATGGCCTTTACTAAGACACAACTGTAGCAGATGCTGCTTAAACTAGCTAGATTATATAGTCTTACAACTAAAATGAACATCAGGTATGCATGATCAGTTTTTTACAGGTGTTTAAAATAACATACTTGACATGCCAATTAGGAAAAAACCAGTTAAAATTTAAGAATATCTTTTTTACTGGAGGAAGAGAGCCCACAGTAGATAATGTATTTGCTCAAATTGGTTATTACAATTACTGTTCTGTTTTAAAGCAGACCTGCATTTGATTTGCAAATAAAAATCCTGAGTTTTTCTCTTTCTTGACTATTTGCTATTTACAAGAAATTGTAAAGTAGTTTTGCATAAATAAACTTCAGACTGAAGGCTGTTTTTGAAATGTTCATTTCAATGATTCAGTAATTGTGATTCATGTTTTGTAGCTAATCACTCAAAGCACCTGGCATTATTCCCCTTCTGTAGAGGAAGACATAAAATGGGAAATGTATAACTTGCTTTCTGAATTGATGGAAGAAATGGAACTAAAATTTATGAAAACATCAAGTTTTGTAAACTTTTTAAGATTATCTGATGTCTGATATAGTCGTAAGAAACCAGTGAGGCTGAAGAAATAAGATCATAAATATTTAACCCCATAAATATTTGTCCCCAAAAAATCCAGAGACATGTTTTGCTCTGGACAGTCTTAAAATCTGCATTAGTGAATTCTTCTCATTCCTTAAGCCTTGCAGATTTTTATCTGGTTTATCCCATGAATGTTTCCATCTGGAAGACATGAGCTACATGGAACTGGAGTTAGAGACATCCTGTAAGATATCCAAAATAATTATGTCCAGATTAATTCCACCGAAGTTCATGCATTTAATTTTTGGAATTACTTGCACTGAGGAAGGACTCAGAGAGATGAAGAAGGATTTTTAATTCAGTGAGCAAAACCAGAAAAAAATTAATTATCATTCCCAATTCAATAAATCTTCCCAGAAAGGACAATCGTCGTCTTCCCAGAAAGGACCATAGCTCTCCAGCTGCAGCCTGAATAGATTGATTCAAAGCAGTTCTGACTGGCTTCAGAGTGAAGAGCTTTTCTTAAATCTGTGTGTTCAATGGTTAGACAATAAACTTGTTGGTGCCAAAAACGGCTGCAGAGGAATGATTCGTCTCTCCATGACTTTGAGTTCTAAGTGTTTAAACCAGAGCTAGTCACTCAAAAGGTCTCTCAGCCAATGGAGAATAACAGACAACTCAATTTTAGACATCCTATTTTAGATGAAATCACTACAAGTAGTCATTAAGATGAGCTGTGTCAGTGTAAGGTTTTCTACACTGTGCTTATCTAGGGTTAGGTTAGATGATTCTCATTCCTGGCTATGATATTGTTCACCCATATTGGGAGTTCTGATGTGAGTTTTAAGGCAGCAGATTAGACCCTCACCTTTTTCAGGCTTTTTCATCAGTACTATATAACTACCTCAGGCACATCAATGCCCTGCAGGAGTCAATGCCAAAATAACACTTTGTTTTAAGTTATTAAGAGCACATTCAGGATATTGTTCCCAAGTAAGATTTAGTCATCCTACTCTACAAAGATCATCTCTTCAGATTTATATAGTTTTCAGGTTGCAGGTGAACAAATTGTTTATGTAGAGCATTATATACTATGGGTTTTGCAGAATTCCCTAGATGTCTTTCATGAGGAACTCAAAAGACTGATCCCACTCTGTAGATACCATAATTAAATGTTACTTTTGTCTTACTTCAGAAGGAAAAGGACTCATGTGTGTTAATAAATGCGTTGTCATTGCGCTGGCAGGTATGCATTGCTAATGCAGAAATAACATGTCTAATTCTAACCAGATGACCTGGTGGAGCCCTGCAGTTTAACCTCTTTCTCACATCTTATGTCAGTCAAAGACTAAAGTACTTACATTCCTGAGCAAAACATCCAAACGACGTTTCAATCAGGGAGCCTGCAATGGCAGGGAAGAAATACAGTCTGGCAAAGCTTTTGTTTCTAATCATGAAACTGAGTACTGGTGTGCTATCCATGACCACCAGCATTGTTTACAGGCTTGGTTGCTGTGGTGATAGCATCATATGAGTACTGTGATGGGGACTGAATCCTTCCGGCAGCAGAAGTGGTTTTCAAGCAGCCTTTAATTGCTTGTTTACAAAATACTCCATAGTCTTCTGAGCACACAGCCCAACAAAATAGGAATAGACTTACAGAAAGTCTCCAGCATTGCCTTTCTGTGTAGAGGAGAGAAACTGATTCCAAATTAGATGAAGGGAAGGGAAGGGAAGGGAAGGGAAGGGAAGGGAAGGGAAGGGAGAGGAGAGGAGAGGAGAGGAGAGGAGAGGAGAGGAGAGGAGAGGAGAGGAGAGGAGAGGAGAGGAGAGGAGAGGAGAGGAGAGGAGAAGAAAAAAGTCAGCTCAATCAGATGGTCACTGGCATGTCTGCAACTCACCCACTGCTGCACAAGTGGGAGCTGGACTTGTCTCTCCACTGCCAGGGCCCAGAGCAGGCCTGAGATGCTGTATGAGAGGGCCCTCTACAAATCACAGACCTGCAGCCCCTTTTCCAGAGCCATGGTTTGGTGTGACTTCAAAAACGTCAAGAAGCATGAACACACTTTTTGAGTCAGAAACTGAGGTCCAGCAGCAAGGGTACCTTCCCCAGTATCCTATCATTGTCTCTGTCTCAGATGTGGGTGGTAGCTCTGAAACCTCTCTGCAGCATCTAGAAGGGATATAAACCTTCCTGCTAGGCATCCTGCTAGTCAGTCTAATCCATGGATTGAGGCCACTTGCAGCAGTTCAGTACTGCTGCTCCTCCAAAAACATTTTGAGCACCAGTGGTGGCCACTGCTAGCCTCCTCCTTGGAAAGACAGGATTATGCCTGTCATTTTTATATAGCTTGAATAAGCATAGGAGATGCATTTTGTATGCTATGATCCCTGCCCTTAAATTGGTTTCTGGAGTTGAGGAATGGAACCAATAAATAAAGCTAATTGCCACTCTTTTGTGGTGTCCCTGTCCTTTCTGTCTGGATTGCACTGCATTAAACTCATGTCAGAAACAACCAGCTGGTTCAGTAATATAATAATTTGTTTCCTTTTACTCTCATTCCCTTATCATAATGCTGGGACTGTGTGGCAGATACAAGCACTTCTCAGGTATCTAAAGCAAACCTACCACTTAGCTTTTGCCCTGGTGTAAAATTTGTCCCAAGTGTGCAGTAACAAAATATTCCTTCTACAATGTTTTTCAGGAGCCTTTCAGTGCCTGTTCTATGTGCACGGGAGTGGGAATGGAGGGAATGGAGGGGGTGAACCTGGCAGAGGTTTAACATGTTTCTGCAGTGCTATGAGCGTTCAGCTGTTTTGTGTTTTAAACAAATGCTTCAGATCTTATTCGAGAAAGGGAAAAAAAAGACTTTTTAAAGTGTGAAGGATTAATAACTATTCAGTTTCCAAAAGGAAAGCATGCACCCAGCTACAGTGCTAGTTCTCTCACTCAAAACCACATCTTGTCCAGATGTATCAAAATTTTCAAGTGTTTGAGTTTACACACCTAACATGGCAAACCAGAATCTGACATGATTAAATGTCTAAGGCTTGACCAGGGTACAGGATGAAGTGAAATTCAAAACTGTTAGTAGCTTTGCATGGGAGTTGTTGCATGCTGGATAATTGGAAACATTTAGTACCTGAACCTGGATTTCATATTCTGGACTTATCTCTTCTGTATTTTCTAACTTTTTTGTCTCCTTTAGCCTAGTCTTAAACTACTCGTGAGTCTTTTAAGATTTTATTTTTTCTTTCAATTATTGTTACCATTAGCCAACTATAATGTATTTTCATCTTGCCTGCCTTACTGAGATTCTTAAATGTCTTTGCTAAAATCTTCCCTTTAATGAGCAGATTATATTTTACCTTGCTAATT
Source organism: Corvus kubaryi (assembly GCF_017639235.1). NCBI lineage: Eukaryota > Metazoa > Chordata > Aves > Passeriformes > Corvidae > Corvus > Corvus kubaryi. Next base: position 19,426,124 of record NW_024581127.1, read on the forward strand.
GGACACCTCTACCTGGGAAAGTTATTAAAGTGTCCAGAAAAAGAAAGCACATTGCACTGTCTAGAATTGAATTTGAAAATAATTATCACTCAACACATTCAAATTCTAGAATATTTGTTCCTTGTACTAGTTCAGTGGAATTGAATACATCCTCCCAGCTACAGGTAGCCTAGTGGGGCATCTTCCACAGTTTTGGGGGGCTGGCTGGGAAAAATGAGGAATTGGCAAGCTGGAGATGGAGCTCTGTTGTGCAGAGCAGCTGCTTCTGCCTGCATGACTTGTGGGGCTGCATTTCACTGGGCTTATTTAATGACCACTTGATTTTATGTCACAGACTGGGCTTGGATCGCAGGATGCCATGTCAAAAGCTGTGGCTTTCTGCTTTCCATAGAGCCTCTTCTGCTTCTGAAACAGGCATTTTTGCAACTTGCCTGTTAGAAAACACCTGCACTGTGTTTTCTTGCTTATTACTCATATTACTGTACCACAGGTGACATAATTCTAGCATGAATTCTCTGAAGGAACATGTCTCCCTGGCAAATGTAGCTCTGATCTGAGATGTGAAAATGCAGGTGAGAAAAGCACATTTGATCTTCAGAAACTGAAAAGAAAATGTGAAGGGAAGACTACCATGAATAAGTGAAACTGTCTCTACCCACCAGCTGGAAACAGGCCTGCAGTTTGTGATGATGGTTGTGATAGGAAATGTAAGCAATGGTTACTGAAATACTGAAATGTCATTGGAAAGTGACATTCTTAATACAGAAAGGTACTGTATAAATTACACCCATCAATTTTGCATTGAATAATTGCTTACTCTAGTTTTGAATTCTAAGTACACTAAATAATTGATAGTGAAATGCACTAGCTCTGAACCAGACTGAAAGCCTGGATATAGGTGAGCACAAGAGTTTTTCCTTTCCCTTATTTTAAATTTTGGCTTGTGTATTGTCACATCTGCTGGACAGCTGATGGGAGCATTTGCAGCATAATGCAGCCTCTGTGTTGTAGTGCTGGCCAGTGGCATTTTGTTAGCTCAGTCTGCCAGTAATTCCATTGTGATGCTTGGCACAAGCAAACTGGATTAATCTCCATATTGAAGGAGGGAGTCTGCATAACAGAGGCCATAATTTGGATGTCGGTTTTGGTTCCTTTTGTGACCAAACCACACATCCAACTTTCACACAACAAAGCCTCTTACAAGAGAGTGTTGGCTGGGAAGTGGGCCAAATTCATCTTCTTGTAATTCCATGACATCAGGAGACTTGCCATGGGGAACATGTCACATTATTCCTACAATCAGTCCCTATGAAGGCCTTTTTGGACAAGCTTTTCTCCTTTACACTCTCAATTTGAATACAGGGTTTGTTTTTGTGCTACACATTTGGGTGGAAGGGTGTTTAGGAAAAGGCTGTGTTTTGACTTAGTGCAGTGCTTGCACAGTGGCATCAGGCCTCTTGGGTGGGTTTGCAGTACCAGTTCTATGAACTGTCTAAACTCAGGGTACAGGTATTTTCTCAGAATGTATTCCTTCTTTATTTGTTACTGAAGTCTAGTTTCCAAGTGATATAAATAGCTGTGTTAATGACAAGTCAGTTTTGACTAACTGTAAGCACACAGCTTCTAGTAATTTGGAAAACTGTGGTTGTCTTGGTTCCTACTCAAGGCTATCCTTTCATCTGGGGAAGAAACACCATACACACTCCTTTTGACTTGGATTTTGTTTCTAGTACAGGAAAACAGAACACAGGTTTGTGGTTAGGTTTGTCTACATTTTGACAGTGAAAGGCTGTGATTGGCAATTCTTCACCTGTTTTTTGGCAGTTCCTGCCAGGAAGAGAACATGGGAGAATTAAATGAGGACTCACAGCAGAAATAAAAACCAGTGGCATCTGTAAATAGATTAAATCTGATCTTATTCTTTGAACTTGGTGTTTACTTCTTACAAAGAGGTGGAGTTTTTTACATGTTGATCTACAGAAGAACAGTGCAGATATGAAGGCATGTGCTTACACATAGTTCAGGGCAGAGGTGTGTATGATACACAGGGCTGAATGGTAGGATGAGGTATGAATTATTAGTATGTGATCTAATTTGTGGTATGGACCTATGATGCCTGCCAGTTAATGAGCTGAAAAGAATTTCTTCCTCTGCAGTAAGCCATACGTACTTCATTTCTTATGAGAAGGTATGAGGACTAAAACACACAAGGTCAGTCACAAAAAGACACTGGTAAATCTCAGCTGAAGAATGTCAACTTCTTATTTTAAAATAAAATTAATTTAAATTTAAATTAATTTAATCTTTCCTGTTCTACCTTCATTATTTTTCTTCTCATATATTCAGCATTAATATTGGCTTAATCTGTCTGTTCAGGGTTTCAGTAGTAATAACTTTTATCACTGCAGCATCTAACACACACTGCAAAAGCTATGGAGTGATCCCATGGAGCCTGTAACTCTGGCAGTTTCAAAAGGCTGTAACGCTGTTGCTAGTTTAGGACAAAAAAGCTAAGAGTTTATGAATGTTGCTTCACTGGACAGCAGTTCATAAGCAGACATTCATCTTGGAATGCTTTTCTATAATTCGACATCTGAATTGCATAATATATTTCATTCCTCAGGCTGAGACTTACAATTCAGAAACCTGTAACACAGGGCCAGCTGTAAAGAGTGAATTCATTTTAACTTTATTCACTTTATCTTTTAACTATTTCCAAGACAGTTGCCTTTTTCTGTTGTGTTGAAAAATGTGTTAAGGACAAGTTAATTTACTGTGTTTGTTTTAATGGCTATTGCAAGAGGCTGTTCTGAACTGCTTTTCAAGTTTTACTGAGAAACTTGTTCATGCATTAGGTAGTGAAGAGTCATGCACATTTCAGCCATTTTCCAGGATCTATCTCTGCTGCAGAGAGTTGCAAATAGAACTGCCTTTGTGAGTGAGCCACAGGAAATGAAATGTCTGTCACAGCTTGCAGGACCACACAGTAATACTACGTGACTTACAAGCACTTTTCATTTTATTGAAAGCTGTACAGAATTTGGGATAATTAGAAAAAATCTTACATCTGCATGGTCTTTCTTTGCTTGACTAGGAAGAGGATTTAATTTGCAGAAGCTGTTACAAAGGCCTAGTTTTTTTCACATCACAATAGGCATTTCACATAATCTTAGTTAGATGAGCACAACTCTAGACTTCTTATAAGACCCAACCTAACTTCAGGCTGTTCTAGGTTCTTTTGTGTGTTGTAAATCCATCTTACCAGCTGTTTCTTGAGGGTCTGAGAAAGACTGGGGACAACTGAGGTTTACATGGACTAGTGTTGGGCCTGTTTTTATGACATTAGGTGGGATCCCTTCCCTTATCCTCACCCCAGCTAAAGGGGCTCCTGGCATCTCCAAAGCAGAAACTTAACATAAATAAAACATGTAATAGTGTCCCAAATACCTTTAAATAGGCTTTGTCCTAAGTCTAGATTTTTTTTGTGGCACATAGAAATTCTGTAATAGGGCAGCATGCAAAACCCACCTGCACAAAATTTCCCTCCTGTTTTTCTGTGGGAAGGGATGTGTCTGCTCAGGCTTTTCAACATGCAAATGAGAGGCACAGGCAAAATGGACTGTACTCCTCCTGGTGACAGTGCCATCCCCTAGCAGAAGTACCAGCCCTATACACTGGGGTCATGTTTTTTCAGAAAATATTCTATTTCATATGTAACAAACAACAACAAGGTTAATTATAACTAAATTGTTCAGATTAGTATTTAATTAAAATCCCTTTTATAAAGGAATGACCTCAGTTACTACTGATTATTATAGGTCAAGCTCTCTATTTACCAAATTTAAATGCATCCAAACTGCTACAGAGAGTCTGTGGCAGCTGGGATTTTGTCTGGAGATGTATGTGACTTCTAGTATTTGTGTTTATATAAAAGGAAAAACAGTAATAATTACAGGACTCATTAAAACTCTCTCAAAAAAACCCCTGATTGACAAGAGATTGTAATTAAATAAGGCATTTCAGTCTTAGAGACATAATTAACTCCAGCCCTACTCTTTGGTAAATGACCTTTTCAAGCACCCAGAGCCCTGAAGAACCCTGTCTGCAATCAGAGGTGTGACTACAGCCTGCACTACTCTACTCTTTTTGCAGTGAGGCTGTGTGGGGAGAGCACAGACAGCTGTGGACTGGAGACATCAGCAACAGCTGCTCCAGTGCAGTTTGGATGGTGAGCATCTCAACAGAATGTGTCCTGCTAAAGCTGTGTTTATGCATGGATACTTCAATGGAGCTTTGAGAGGACAATACTGCAGTAAATGAGAAAAACATGTCACTCATCATAAAAATAATCATAACAAGATGAAAATACTTTGCTATGTCAGAAAACATAAATTACCTTATAAAAGACCTCTTAGCTTTCTTGTTTTCTTTTTTCTTCTTTTTTTCCTCAACCATATTTGCCATGTGCAATCCCAAAAGCTCAGATTTCACCAGCAAAATTTCTGTCTGAAGGAAAAATTGCTCAATTTACATAGTTAATATAAATCGTTTGAAGTGGTTTATTAACTTACTAACAACACATAATTAAAGTGATCATTGAAGAATGCATTCAAGATCAAAATCACTACAATACAATACTAGCAAACATGAATTTCTAAATACCTGTCTAAAACACCCCAAGAACTGATAAATCCCCCCCTGCCCCAGCTACCAGCACACCTGCCTCTCCTAGAGACAGCGGTTTCCCAATGTGGTGGTCTCTGCAATCTGGCCCTCCACTATTTTGCTGGTCTAACCCCAGTAGCCTGTCCCTGTTTTCTTGTGCTGGAGTGCCCAGCACTGGACAGCTCCCTCATCAGGCTGAGGAGCAGGACCATCTCCCTTGACCTCCTGGCAATGCTCTGCCTAATGTGACCCAGGAGGCTGCTGCCTTTCTTCAAAGTAAAAATGACAACAATTTTAGTGATGTTTGAAAAATTTTGGTGGGTTTGGACTACACTGGCCCAAAGGAAAAGCTGTCCCTAAGCATCTATAAACGAACATGAAAGATTTTTCAGACTGTTTGTCCACATTGTAGTTTGTGCCACTACAAGAAGGTTGGAGAGGAACTTTTTACAAGACAATGTAGTGACAGGACTGGGGGAATGGCTTTAAAATGAAAGAGATTGGTTTAGATTAAATTTTAGGAAGAAATTCTTCACTATGAGGGTGGTAAGGTTGCCCAGTGTTGGAAGGTATGGGTTAAACTGTCAAGGAGGACTGTAAATCAATCAAGTGGCCTTGCAGCCTGAGTGAGCAGCAGGCCAGTGATTCTCTAGCATGGACCAAGTTTAAAGGTGCCTGCACCTCTGCTTATGTACCTTTGCCCAGGTGCTGCTTTCAGGATCCCTCTGATAGCAAGGGAACAGCAATAAATTGTCTCTTTGCATTCTAACTGTGACTTCATGGTTGTCCCAGCTGCCTTCTTGTGTCTACACACACACCTAGAGAAGTTGTGGATGTCCCGTCCCTGGAAGTGTCCAGGGCCAGGCTGGATGAGACTTTGGTCAAGTCTGGAGGGTGCCCCTGCCACAGCAGGGGGGTTGGAGCTAGATGGTCTTTAATGTCCCTTCCAACTCAAACTGTGCTATGGTTCTCTGTTTCTATAATTTTCACTATTACTGCTTCTTGTAGTAAGGAACCAAGGTTAGTGCAGGGCTTCTTTCTATGTACTGCAGCCACACCCTTTGATGTCAGTTTGTGAAAATACTTGGTGTTTTGAGCTAAAATACTGAATTTTCAGCCAATGTTACCCATCATGTCTGCCAAGTCTGCTGCGGGATGGCAGAATAGAAGTGAGGACAAAAGGTAGCTTCTTGCTTTCAGTGTGATATTCTAAAGATAGCAAAGTAACTTTCTTAATTTGGTGCCTTAGTGGTGGCTGAGCTATTTCCTGTTATGGTACGGATACTGCAACACAATGTATCAAACAATCGAGGCCCGTGGAAAAGAGATATATATGGACCGGTTCTTGATAGATGTTTCAGAGATGTTTATTTCTCCAGCCGCATGGTCGGAGCTCTGCCAAGGAACTGCTCAATCCCGGGACCCGAGGGTCCTTGCCCGCGCAGGGGAACACAAAACAACCAATGGGGAACGAGGCTGACCAAGGGCAGGGAAACCCCGTGCCTCCCCCCCAGGGCCCCTCTCCCAGGACCACATGGCAGGGGGGACGGGACCCCTACAATTTCCCAAATCTGTGGAAGCACGTACATGGTGTAGCTTCATTTTTTTAGAGTTGTGATGTCCTGTACTGTGTGTTTCTCAGTATGAATGCTCTGGTCCTTCTGTCTGTAAGAGCTGAAAGCAGAACTGGCCTTCCTCTGTAAAATGATTTGCTAGTTTCAGCCCATAATGTGATAGATAACCATTCTGCATAAACAACATGATTGACAAAAACTGCTTGGAAGACTGAATTTAAAATGAAGAGGTCTGAAAACAGAGGCCAAAGCAACTACTTGATAAAGTCTGAGCCATGTTTCCCCATGGGCATTTCTAGGAAACTATCTCCAGAGATGGTAAAAGGAGTGAATCAACTAATACATCCCAAAACATTTCTCTCATTCTTTTGAGTCTTTCATAAAAGCACAGGATGCAATAAAGCAGCCTTTCCCTAAAGAGAATCAATCAGCTATCTAACTGTATTTCCTTTCTCAAACACAGATCAGATGCTGTACAAGAGAGCACAAAAGACATTACAAAACAGCCTTCCCACAATGAAAGCCTCTTCCTAATTCTCTATAATTAGAATGACTTTTGAATGAGAAACAGCCTGTACAATTTGTGCAGCCTGAGAGACTTCCTGCTCCAAAGAGCTATGAAATAATAACCTAGAGTGGGCTGCACCAGACTTTCCCCCTACAGAATTAATTTTGTCTCCTGGACATCACTGGGAGTTTTGTGATGGATTCATACAGTATCTGGGGAGAGGGGAACACTGTGATAACACAGTTGCTCTTGTTTACCACAGACAGTGAAGATGACCTACAGATTTTCACACCTAGGCAATTTCTGGCGGTGTCCAGCGTTTTTGTCTTCCTTCTGACCCTGGTGACAGCTCCGTGTGCTGCACTGGTCCCAAATCAAAACGCTGACTGATGCCAGCTGACAAATCAGAAGTTTCATGCTAAAATGCTGCGCAGTTCGCATCAAAGTGCCTTGAAAATCTTGGTGGCTGCATTACATTTACACCATTATTTACAGGGAATGACAGAAAAACACACTCTTGTTTCAAAACAAGTATTATTCAATGTTTATTAAAAGCAGGTTATTTTCCCCATTCATGTATTCTCAAATGCAGTTTAAGCCTTCTATGTACATAAATACATAAAGCTAAATAATCCACAGTTAATAGATTTATCTTTTTAGTGTTTATATTGCCCAAAAAAAATGTGAAATGTGAGAGGTTTGTGACTTTTTAAATTTAACCTACTAGCTGAGTTATATGCATTCTATGCATATAACAATGCATAGTATAGATCAGTGAAATTATTTTAAAGAGAAGCTTTGTTTGCTAAGAATGATATTGGGCCACTGGAGAGGTGGGTGGTGGGAAATTGAACCGAAAATACCTTTGATTATTTTAGGTTTTTACTTTGATGACTACATAAAGTAAGCATTCAGTCCAACAAGTGCTCATTTTTCCTTTGAAACAAAATGTTTTAATGAAGCATTTTTCTAATAATGAATCTGAAGATAACTAACTTTTTAAAAACCTGGTCCACTTGGAACATTTACAATTTTAATGGGAGACAGAGAAATCACTAGCTTCTTATCTTTTACAATTTGTTTCTTCTGCTATCCAGTGGTGACTTTACTTGAGCACAAAAACTGCTTAACTACACAAATAAGTCATGGGAATCAAAACACATAGAGAAAGGATAGTTCAAACTAAGTTTGTAAATTACTTCTGTATTGGCAAAGGCTGTATTAGCTCCTGCAATTTCTGAAGCAACTACAGAGGATGCTCTATATTATGGCACTTATTTCATGACTGTTTTATACTTTGCTACAGATCTTGCATCTCCTTGATACTTCCACCTACGTCCTAATACCCACTATACATATGGTAGCCCCTTGCTTCTCTGCAAATGAGGAAATTCCAAACCCACCCCCACCTCCTTCCCCTCAACCCTCACACTGCCCCAGAATAATAACCTTTTCTTCAGGCAAAAGGGGTTGCAGATGGGGATAAGAAAGGGGATCAAGATTAAACTTGTTACAGGATTGTCATCCTACATTTATTCAATATTTCACTTTCTTAGGCTTCCCTTTTCAGTTTTCCTTAATGACTTTGACTTTTGTTTCCCAAGTGCAAATACAAACCCCAGATGTTTAAAATTCAAAACACTCTGGCAATTTTCACCAAGACTTTATTATTATACATTAGTAGAGATTTAGGTAAGACAAATGCTTGCATCATTGTTTTACTTCTGTGGATCCATTTTTTCCCATCTCACCCACCACAATCCAGTTCTGAAAGCAGGTTTTAGAGTTCCTGGAGAGATTCCATGTTATGAATTCTACCTTTTGTATACAATAGGTATTTCAGTCTGTCCAAGTAAGTAAAACTCCACCTGGAAAAGCAAATACACTATATGGCAAATAATAAAAAAAGAGATGCTTAACACTAAATTTCTGAAGTAGTCTATGTGCTATACAAGGTTAAATAACTTTAAAGTCAAAACCAAAAATCATTGGACCCAAAGTCAAAACCAAAACTCATCTGCACCACTGCTCCTTGTACTTGCTCTCTCTCTGCTCTTTAACCGCAGCATGTCCATGACGCTGCGTGCGTATATGTCTCGCAAATTAACATTGATATTTGAATCGCTGGATGAGTTCTTCATGAGCTTCTTTAAAGCTTCACGCTGCCGAAGAGCGGCTTCTTTTATCTTCAGTGTAAAGTAACAGGCAGAAAACCGGTCATTTATTATAGCTATTGGTAAAGCCAAAACCAGTATTCCTGATAGTATACACATAAAGGCTACTACCTTACCAATGGTAGTGTCTGGTCTAATGTCACCATAACCAACTGTTGTCATGGAAGTTGTTGCCCACCACCAAGCACCAGGTACGCTTGTGAAAGTTGTGCCTGGCACACCTTGCTCAACAAAGTATTCCACAGTGGAAAATATAGAGATTCCTACAGAGAGGAAAAGAAGCAGAAGGCCAACCTCCTCATAGCACTGAGCAATAGTCATCCCAAGAGACCGCAAGCCTGAAAGACAAGAAATGCTGTCAGTAGGTTGATTCGTGTAGCTGTCATCACAACTTTGCAAAACTTAAAGGCTGACTGCTTTATGCTTTCTTTGAATGCTGGTGAACATGTCTTGAGAATTACAGACTCAGTAAGACTGGAAAACACTTCCAAGATCATCGAGTCCAACCTTTAACTGAATACCAGCTTGTCAACTAAACCATAGCACCAAGTGACCCATCCAGCTGTTTCATGAACACTTCCAGGATTGTGACTCCACTACCTCCCTGAGCAGCCCATTTCAATGCTTAACCACCCTTTCCATGAAGAAATTCTTGATGTCCAACCAGAACATCCCCTGGCACAGCCTGAGGCTGTTTGCTCTTTTCCTGTTGCTTGATGCCTGGGAGGAGAGGCTGATCCCACCTGGCTACACCCTCCTTTCAGGTATTTGTAGAGAGCAGTAAGGTTCTCACTGACCCTCCTTTTCTCCAGGCTAAACAACCCCAGCTCCCTCAGCCACTCCTCATATGATTTACCCTCTCAATCCTTCACCAGTTTCATTGCCCTTCTCTGGACAGGCTCCAGCACCTCAATGTCTTTCTTGTCATGAGGGGCCCAGAACTGGACACAGGATTTGAGGTGCAGCCTCCCAGTGCTGAGTACAGGGTGATAAATAGCTTCCCTAGTCCATGCGGCCACACTGTCCAGGCCACAATGGCATTGGCCTTTGTTGACACTCAGGCACAGCTAGCTCAGCAGCACACCCAGATCCTTTTCCACTGGGCAGCTTTCCAGCCACTCTGCCCCCAGCCTGTAGCACTGCATGGGGTTGTTGTGACCCAAGTGCAGAACCCAGCACTTTCCTTTAAAGAACCTCATACTGTTGGTCTCAGCCCATCTATCCAGCCTGTCCAGATCCCTTTGCAGAACCCTCCTATCCTCCAGTGGATCAACTCTTCCACCCAACTTGGTGTCATCTACAAACTGACTGAAGGTACAACTCAATTCCCTTATCCAGATCATCAATAAAGATATTAAACAGGACTGGCTCCAATACTGAGCATCGGGGACCTCACTAGTGACTGGTCACCAACTGGATGTGGCACCATCCACTAACACTCCCTGGGGCCAGTCCTCCAGCCAGTTTTATCCCCAGCAAACAGTGCATCTGTTCAGGCCACAGGCTCTCAGTTTCTCCAGGGGAGTGCTGTGGGAGACCATGTCAGAGACTTTACTGAAGTCCAAGTAGACAACATTCATAACCTTTCCCATATCCACCAGCCTGGCCATGTGGTCATAAAAGATCAGGATGCTCAAGCCTTGGCTGAATTGTCTGTTCCTAAACCCACAGTGGCTGGGCCTGATCCCCTGGTTGTCCTGTACAGGCTGTGTGATCACACTGAAAATGATCTGTCCCATAATCTTCCCCAGCACCAAGGTGAAAGCTGTAGTTCCCTGGATTCTCCTTCTGATCCTTCTTGTAGATGGGCATTACATTTTCCAACTTCCAGTTACCTGAGACAACCTGGTTAATGAAGGCTGATAATAAATGATGGTGAGCAGCTTGACAAGCTTTTCTGCCAGCTCCCTAATCACCCTAGGGGGAGTCCCACGTGGCCCCATAGACCTGTGAGTGTCTAAGTGGCACAGCAGGTGACTAACTACATCCTCTTGGATGGCAAGGGGGCTATTCTGCTTCCGGTTCCTGTCTACCAGCTCAGGGGGCTGGTTGCCATGAGGATACCGTCCCTCTGTTAAACAATGAGGAAAGGAAGGTATTAAGTACCCCAGCCGCCTTCTCATCCTTGATGATAACGTTCCCCTCCACGTCCAAAAAAGGACAGAGATTTTCCTTGGCCCTCCTTTTGTTGGTATTTATAAAGCCACTTTTTATTACCTTTCACAGTGGTGGCCAGATTGAGTTCTAGCTGAGCTTTTGCTTTTCTGATTTTCTCTCTACATGACCTAATGGAATCCTTTTCCTCTTCCCAACTTCCTTTCCTTCTTCCAAAGGTCATAAACTCTCTTTTCTTCTCTGAGTTCTGGCAGAAGCTCCCTGTTCATCCACGCTGCCCTTCTTCCTCCCTGGCTTGTCTTTAGGCACATAGGGACAGCCTGCTCCTGAGACTTTAAAATTTCTTTCTAGAAGTATCCTGCCATTTTGGATCACTCTGGTTTGAAGGGCTGTTTCCAAAGGGACTCTCTGAACCACTGTCCTGAACAGGCTAAATCTTGCCCTCTGGAAATCCAAGTGAGAGGTTTTGTTGACCTCTTTACTCATTTCACCATTAATTGAAAACTCTCTCATTTCATGGTCACCATGCTCATGATGGCCTCCGGCCACCACATCTCCCACCAGCACTTCTGCTGGTTTAATGAGGCACCGACCCTGGGAGGCTAAAAAGAGGTGCTGCTCTAAACACTACTGGGAAAAAGTGATTTAAAGAAATAAATCACCATGTCAGACTGAACCTCTGACATCATCTCTTACTTTCTTAACACAGAGCACAGAAATCCTCCTCATTATGATTTGAACTATGTACACATATAACTTAGACAAACTAAACTATCTTGATTTATTAAGAGAAGATCTAGCACTATTCTAAACTACTTAAAAACACACTAAAAGCACCTGCTTTATACTTGGAGCCTGAATGCACCAAGCCTCTGTTTTACAGCCACTGTCCTATTTTTCTCTTGGACCAAGGAGCCCTTAGTTACCAAATTTGTGTTGCCATGTGAATGCTTAGACCCCAGTACAGCTTACTCAATAACTTTTTCTTTAAGGACTGTTTTCAATCCTTTTATAGTTGTCACAGACTCTCTTCAACCCTTCTTTCCTCCCCAAAACCCTATCATTATCTTGTATCTGTAGACATCAAAACAAATACAGTTTTCCAGTAACAGCTGCACTTGTGCCAAACTCAAGATAGCAAAGCCTTTCAATGCAAGCATGGAATCCTGTTAATTGACTGATGTACTACATCAGTCCTTTTACCCACGAGCTGCACAGGGAGTTCAGGACCACTCTCTGTAACCCCCTATATTCCTGTTAGAGCTGCTGCTTCAAGGCTAGACTGCCCCACAAAGCAAGCAGGAAAGTATTCCAAAAATAGTACAATGGATAAATGTTGCACGCATAAACAAAGAAGGAAGATAACAGGGTATCAATTCAGCTGAGACACACAGGAGACTGAAACTATCTTTTGAATCACTTTGGATTAGTTTTTAACACTGTTCTTTAAAAATGTGAGATGTTTTCTCTAATAAATGAGAAAAACATAATGCTTATGAGTTACCCTTCATGGGTATGCTTCTCACTAAACTCGTGTTTGCAAAACAGCTTACTGAGGCTCTGCCCCTGCTTGCAGACTTCATATGCTCATAAGTGTTATAAGCAATTTGATTTTTCCACAGTCTCAAACTACAAGATGTTAAAATTTCTTGGTTTTGGCTCGTTCTATTCCCCTGCAGGTCTAATGGCTTTTAAAGGTTTATGTACAGCAAACGATGGAAGTACACAGCAGAGTTTGAAGGCAATGTTGGGGTTTTCTTCCAATGCTATCTACTACCAACTCCAGTAAAGAACTTACCCATATTGAGGTCTTACTGTAACTATGATCTGAAGAATGTTTATTACAATGATATAGATTAAATCTTTAACACAAGGGGAGTAAGATGTATCAGTGCAATCTTTTCTCTGTCAATATGACTGCCTCCATATTTTGGAAACACTACTATCATCAGCGCAAAAGCTCTGTGAGATAATTGCAAGGACTCAGATCAAATTCTCATCTTCCAAGGAAGATACTGTGATCCCTTGCCCTGTAAAACTTCCTACTGAACGAGGCAGAAGAGTAAATCCATTCAGGTGAGCTAGGAAGAAGGTACAGTTTATTATTAACCCTGTAGCACTTTTTTTTCAAAGCATAAATGAATACTACACAAGCCAGGGTTTGCACCTTATGATGCATCTTTAGAGTATTATAGCTAAAAAAAAAAGCAACTTTCACACAAAATAGATAAAGTAAGGAGGAACAGTCAACAGTAACTGTTGACTCTTTGTATCACAATGATGATATTCTCATTTTTCCTATGATCAGTTATTCTAACTGTTCAGGGTCTGATTTTTTCTTTTTATTATTCTTAGTTCTAGTATACTCATCTAAAATTAAGATATAATTCTCCACATCTTTAGATGAAATCAGGAGACATTTTAAAGCAAATCTATGAATCAGAGAAATTACTGGATTCCACAGCTCATTCCAAGCGGAGTTAATTGGTGTAATGACATGTATAAAGTATACTACTGTATTACTTTCTACCTTTTAAAAATGCCTCTGAGCCCTGGCACATGGTCAAACTAGGGCTGCTCCAGCACAGACACCTCAGCAAGTCTTACAGCTTCTCATGAGAATTCCTTGCCAGGCGTTGTGACAGCTTGGTTACTCATGCTTGGAAGGTGCTAAGGTGCTGTAACAGAGTTGGTGTGAGGCTGGCAAGGAGCCCCATCCCTGGAAGGAGGAAGGGGAAACACTTCTGCCATGCAGGTCAAGTTCTATCTCTCTTTTGTCCAAAGTGACTTGGCAATACAAGCTGATATTCAGGAGCTTCGATTTATACAGCATTTAAATAACCCTAAAGTTTTGACACAAAAAGTGCTGAAGTTTCAACTTTTCATGACTCCAGAGGCATGACAGCCTGAAATATGCTATGGTCTTCTCTCAAATATACGCTCATTCCCATCACAAGTAAGACGCTCATGCCCTACTTCTCCTCAAGAAGTCCCTCTGTGCATGCTTCCCAGAGGGGACCAGCAAGGCTTCACAGAAAACATGGCCCCAGGAGGAAGGCAACAGCTGAGGAGCATCTGAGAACATGAAAAATGCAGCTCCAGTTCTCATCTATTCTTGAAGCTACTAAAATCCATACTTTAGCTATATTGGAAGAGTAGTCTTGCCCTCTAGCTACACATTTTATGGATTGAGGTACTACTGATTTCTCAGTGGTTCCTCAGTGAAGTATAGTACTTTGTATAAGTAACTACACACTCACATCAGTCTAGCCTGAGTGTTTCTAGGCATCACATCCCTCCAGTGAGCTGGCTTCAGCTTCCAAAGGGGCAGAAATTAATTTTTTAATTTCTTTTTCATTCCTGTCCTTGTCCCATAGGAAGGGTTAAGTTGCTACTTCTTGAAAGTGAAGAAAAGAACTGATGTTTTTTTCACCTCACTCATTTCTGCCTCTGACAGCAGGGCCAGGCTGCTGCTGTGATCCCAGCTTTCCTACGGCTCTGCACAGTACCGCAGAGATGTTTTCCTTGTGGCTGTGAACACCCCTGCTTGGTGAAAGAGAAGCTGCTGCCTGCAGACACAAATCTTCTGCTCTTGCATTCATCTTGCCACATGAAACAACTGAGCAGTGCCTGAAGCTTTGTCTGGTCTGAGAGTGTAGGAATTGGAGAGAAGCTTCACTGGAAGGCAGCTGTCAGATCCCAGGCAAGAGAGCAGAGGAGTTTGAAGAGCCACCCCCGAACAGTGAGGTTTATCAGGGCTGCCTAGGTACATGCAAGGAGGATGGTCTCTATGTATGATACACATGGCGCTCATCTTGCATTAGGAGCTGTGGTAAAGGATGTATCAAGAAGCACATTAACAAACTTCTTCAGAGAGAAGATCAGAACAGGGAGTTTCTACACTTTAATTATACAAATTTGATTTACCATTCTGGACCTAAGTAGGCACCAACTGACCTACCAAAGAAACAACACAATGATGGTAACACTGCTCCGAGTGGTTTAAATTGAGACATGTATTGCTTCTTGTACATTGAAACCAGCATTTTGATTCCAGTAAAAAGAAGAAAGCACACCTCCAGATCAGTATACTACATTTTTATATAATTAATTCACTTCTACCTAACATGGTATTATTAAATTCCATGTCACTCAATATTGTGACATAAGCTGTGGTAAATACTGAATAATTAACTTAAGAATAAATAGAGCTAAGTGTTTAGACCATCCTTGAAGTATGTATACCTGAAGTTAGCAGTTATACAAATATCTGAATCATCTGATTTCAAGTAGATAGAAAAAGCCACAAAACTGAGTGGCAGAATGAACACGTTCATTCTGTAACAGTAAAATGCAATAAACTGGAAACTTTTTAACTAGAAACAATATACTTTTGAATGACCATTTTATTAGTCAGCACAAACGTGCCCTGATGAGATCAAATATTTTTCTTATTTTCAAAACACAGTTAGAGAGGATTGCATTCACATTACAACTACCATCAAAACTGGGTAAAAGCCTTTCTTGCAAAAAACCTCTACCAAACCCTGCAAAACTTATAACGAAGGAAAACTAACACATTGCCAGACTGAATCATTCTAAGTTTTCTCTCAACTGTTTTCTAAGGGACTGTAGAGGCATAATCTAGGGTAGAGAGTAAGATTAACATACTTCCCAAACCACTCTGATTATGCTTATGAGTAGCATCAAAGCTACTCCCTGCCACTGGCAGGCAGGTTTGCTACCCTTCAGTGGGAACAAAAGAAGACACATTCTGCTGCTGTGAGCACACTATAGCTCCTGCTGAATTAGGGCCAGTTCACAGAGAGGGCTCTCCAAAAATATGGACAGGCATCAAACCATTCCTGCTTCATGTCTGGAAATCCTGGAAGGGCACATTAGATGCATTTTAAGAACAATCACTACTGTCTTCAGAACAGGCTAATATTGCAGGACAGAGACTATGACTTACTATGACAATCTAATCTTTCAAAGCTCTGACTGTTGGCTGAACACTTCTCTTGTCAAACTCAGCACCATATTCTTCACTGATTTAAGTGGGAACATAATCAAATTATTTTGAAAATGCCAAGACAGCTTTTATTCTTTCATATAGCCAGGCATGCACATGCCATGAAGTAGTAATAAAATCAGGGGAAACACAAGTGGAAATTCAAGACTTTTCGATCAATTCCAGCTTCCTCTGATAAATTCCCACTGGAAAATATTAACTTTTATGCCTTTCTTTCACCAAAGAGAGTGAACAAGATGGTTCACAGAAATGCGTTTCGCCTTCTACCCCACCCCTGCTTGCTGTTCCTGCATCCGTCGGGAGTGCCTGGACACTCAGGGCCTCACACCAATTGGTGAACGCTGGCTGAACCTGGAACTGTTGATCTGTGTTGCACCTAGGTTCCACTGCCTAAGCAGCCCCAAGATGGGTTCCAAATACCACAGGAATACTGGTGGGTTCAATGGGGCCAGAGAGCCCCTCAACCCATCACCTAAAAAGATTCAGCTTTAAACAGTTTCCTTGACACATTCTCCACTGTGGTTGTTTTCAGGATCTATGACGTGGACAAAATCATCATATATTTCTTTGCATATACTTTTAAACAAGCCAAATTGTGACAGCTGTCATTAGTGGGCCTTGGATAATACAAAAAGTGTGGGCTGATGATCTTTGCTTCTTGCCTAATAAAATCAACTCAAATATGTTTTAAAATTCATTGCACTGTGAATGACTGGTGGATGATTTACAAAATGCACCTTTGAGGTCTGTTTTTGTAAATGTTCAATGCACACAATATAAAAGGCTTTATGAAGAGCAAAAATTTTTCTGAGAAGGCCCTTGTCACTCAGTTATAATGTTCAAAAGTAAGATTTTCACAAGCCATTACTTTTAACAGATTGTGTAAAAAAGCTTTGGCAGAAATGCACACAAAATGGAGGACTGTGCCCAGGGACAACTGTTGCAGGCAGTGAAACTGAGAAGTACCATAGCCATGGCCAAATGTACCTGTTGAATGTCTTCCCAGCTTCAGCATTCGCAGGGCTCTGAGCAGTCTCAGCACTTGGACAATGCGCCCCACGTTCTCCAGTTCCTGCGAGCTCTCACCACCACACAGGCTCTCCACCAGCAGGGTGATATAGAAAGGCAAAATAGCAAGGAGGTCTATGATGTTTGCCACACTCCTTAGGAAGCGACACCGATCTCGTGCACACAGGAGCCTCAGGACAAACTCCGCCGTGAACCATGCAATGCACAGGTACTCTAGGGCATCCAGCAGTGGTGGGGCCAGCCAGCTGAGCTCTACCGAAATCAAGGCCATGTTGGCAATGGACACAACAACAAAAACCATGGACAATGTGCCGAAAGTCCTGGCTGCCGCAGAGGAGCCAGGCTTTTCCAAAACTTCCCAAAGTTTCTGTCTGACATTGGGACAGAGGCTACCAGAAAAATCCTCTTCTTCATCTTGGGCATCCAGTTCTTCTGCATCTTTCTTGATGTCTAAGGCTTCACTCAGCTCCTTTCTCCTGAAGTACCTGCCCAGGAACACCCCCCAAGAGATTTTTAACACCCATATGCAAATGCTTGTCTTATCATTTACTATGCAAGTTGTATGAATACACATTAAAATTTATCTTATGTGAGTTCAGAAAACCCTAATATCAAGCATATGGCTTTTATTAATTCAGCCCCTGCAGCATGTTTCCACTGACCTGATACACTTCTATTCCTCCATTTCCCATCAGTGACACATTCTATATACAGAGTAATTTTACTGATAGCAATTTATTTATATGGATCACGTTAACCACAGTAGGATCTGCTGCACGACTAACATGAATTCTAGGAAACAATCCTGGCACAACCAGATGCGCTGTTTTTAAACAGTTCTCAATTTGATTAATTATATTGCATTTTTATTACACTGAACCATATTTGCAATAGTAAAACTGAAGGCATAATAAAAGCCATACAGTTCACGGGTGAACTTCTGATCAATACACACTAAGATGACAAGGTACCTTTCTTTGTTTAAATATATGGGCTCTCACACAAAGTGGACAAGCATTTGTACTGAGTAAAACTTACAGACTGTAAATATATAGAGTGTTTTGTCAGAGCAAGAGTATATTTACAGTGGAATTTTGTGAAAGACAAGCATACTCAAAGTAAACACAGAAAAAAAATTTTTCTTTCCCATCTTTCTTTTTGACTGCTGCAAAGCTCAAGCCTTAAACAAAGGTTTTATGCAATTTTGCCTCCAGTACAGTTAGTCCTGCATATGTAAAAGAGGTCTGTAGCTCCGTGTATCACCAAAGTAGTAGGAGCTTTCAGTTACACCTACCAGAGAAGGAAGAAAGAGATGAAAGCTAGGCTCCAACTTTCTCAGCTGAAGAACTGAACCATACTAGGGTAGGATAACTCCTATCCTCCATCCTTTTGGGATGGGATTACTTCTTTGTTTCCTTCTAATACTTTTGACATAACTGCTATAAATAAATAGCAGTTACACTCTTTAGAAAATTCATTTCTTCAATACTAAAAAACCCAAACCAGCTAACATTAAATATGGTGGAAAAAATTAACTGCAAATAGAATTAACAGAAACATCCTGGGGGTGGTTCAGTCAAAACCCACCTCATTCCTAAAGTGCCTGCTATAATTTGTCTCCAGCGAGCCATGTTCCCGCTGCTCCTGCCCCCTCCCTGTAAGCTGCTACATCCACGTGCGATGCTTCCTTTCATGGCTCCTCCTGAAGCCATGCCACCCACACTCAGCCTGGCAGGTGACCAACCCCCCCTTCTGCCTCTACAGCTTGGATTTGGAAATCCTTCAAAATTGAAGTGCAGGTGGGCAGGATCCTAACACTCCCAGCATCGTGCCTGACTCCACATCTAATTCCTCTATGATAACCTCAAACTGAATGATTGAAGAGGCATCTCTCCTTTCACAACCTTTTTTCATCTCTGGCATTGTCCTTTTAAACATTTTGAGCTTCCAGGGACAGTCTGAAGCCACTATAGGACATTCCAGACCCTGTTCCTGTCTCACTATCCTGCCCTCACCAACAACCTTTCCCACAGCAAATGTTAACCGTGACCTCACTCAACATATCTTCTCCCATTCCTGACACCTATCCACTGCTAGAGCAGCACTTGGGGCTCAACTCACACAACTTTTCCAAATGCCCTGCTACCTCACCTATCCCCACTGCTGCACCTCTCACCTGAGTGTTCCTGAATGCAAGTCATTGCTGAACTCACCTAGCCCACAATCCCGGAAGCCTCATCTTCCCACAACTCACCGGTCTCTGCAGCAGGAATCAATGCTGAGCTCATCCAAACCCCAGTACTGGATCTCTTGCAGGAAAGAGAGTGCACAAAGCTGCTCCATGACATGTAGCCTCCCTGTCTGGTAGTAATTCAGGATGTAGTGAAATGCCTGTGAGCTCCGGTCAAAGAAATACTCATTCTCCACAAGGTTGGCATCATCACAAAGCTCAAGGAGGCCAGAAGCCACATCCCGGGCAGCAGAGACCACTACTGCCAGTTTGCCAAGACGGGTGTCAGGGTAGCAAGACAAAGTTTGCTGGGACATCACAAAGCGGCTGCCTCCGACATTGATAGTAAAGCAGTCCAGAGAGGGGATGACCCTCTGGATCAGGGGTCCCTGATCTTCCTCACTGGAGAAAACACTGGAGTCCAACGAGCCCAGGGATGTGCTACTCCCTGGTTCCTCCAAGGATGCTTGGGAAGAAAGAGACATGCAGCAGGGAGGCGACTTCATCCTGTAGCTGCCAGCAGCAGCCCACACTCTCCTGGATCAAAACCACAACACGGCTGCAGAGAAGCCTGCCCCGCCTGTGGGGCGGCCGAGCCAGGCTGGGAATGCTGACTCCGGCTGCTGCCCCAGGCACCCCGCAGCGTCCCCGCTGCCTCCGGGCGGTGCCTCCAGCTGGGCGGAGGTCAGGCGGGCGTTGCACAGCCCAGCGCCGCCCGCCCCCGCGAGGATGCTGAAGGAGCCACGGTACCTGAGGCGGCGTCACCTCGTGCTGTCCGCACCGGCACCATCCGCCCGCGACGGCCCCTCCGCTTCAGAGCTCATCTCCAGCCGCTGGGTCGGGGTAGGGGAAACCAACCGGGACGACACAACACGGAACACCGGCTTCAGCGGCGACTCCGGGAGCGCCCCGACAGCAGCCCGAGCGGCCGCGCCGCCGGCCAGTCCGTCCCCTCCCGCCCTGCGCTCGAACTTCGGCCGGGGCTGCTGCGGCCGGAGCCGAGCCCCGCGCCGCTCGCTCCCCGCCGGGGCAGCCGCCGCGAACCGGGCGCCTGGGCAGGGCTGCCTCCCCCGGCCCGCCCGGTCGCTCCCCGCCCCCGGCCCGCCTCACCTGCCCGCCGCCCGGCTGCGCCGCCCCCGGCCGGCTGCCTCCGCTCGCTCTCCCGGTTCCACACCTCTGGGCAGCGCCAGCGCCTTTCCATGGCGGGTCATGTGCAGCGGGGGGCAGGCGGGACCGGGGGGCGCGGGCTGGGCCGGGCGGAGCCGCGCCCTCCCTGCCGCGGGGCCGAGCCGCCTCCCGCTCCGCCCCGGAGCCGCAGGTGGGGTGGGAGTGGGGTGCGCCTCCGCCGGGGGTGCCTCCGGGGTAAAGCGGCGCTTGCAAACTTCCCCGAGCCAGTTCGCAGGGCGGTTCGGAAGCCGCTCCTCCGCAATGTATGTAACCCCAAACGTATCGCTAAGCAGATAATGTGTCCTCACTTTGACTGCTCCCGCGGCTCAAGTCTCGAGTCACTCACGTAAAGAAGCCACTGTAAAGGCCAATCCATGGGCGTGAGCGAGCCTGTTTTAACCGAGCTGCACTCAAGCCTGTTTTCAAAAATACTCTGGAGTATCTTGGTTACGGTCCTGTGCTGACTTTTTAGGTCCTCAGTTCAACAGTGCAAAAATTTAGTTCACCCTCCTCATTATAGTTCCTTTTCTCCTATGAAATGGTTATTTCTGACAAATACATGCTTTGTAAATTTGCATTTTCTGTTGCCTCTGACTCCTTGCCAGGGTGGGCAGCTGCCGACATTGCAGTGGAGCCTCCCAGGAAGGGAAATTGTGGAGCATGCAAAATGTGGCATTGTGTGTCATGCCACCAGCATCATGTGGTGTCTCACCAGCTTTTCATCCCACATCACTTGTTGCATACAGCTGTGTCCAGTTACGCACATTTCTAACATTTACTTCAGAGAGGTCTCATAGACTTTTCGTCTTTTGGGTGCTGGTAATCCATATTTTAAATGAAGCTGAGCTGAACATTTACCATATTGCAGAGTTGCAACACCCACAGCAACCTCTCTACGCAGCACTCACTGGCACAGAAATCTGCTTGAGTGACTGTTGGCAAAAACATACACTGATCAGAGAGAATCCAATGGAGAACAGCAAGGGTGAGATTTGGAAGTCATGGCCCAGCAAGAAAACACAGAGTGGGATAGCTACAGTGGAAGGGAATGAGCACTGTGATAGTCTTCAGACATGTAAAAGGCTGCTCACAAAGATAAAGATGGTATCTGTTCTCCTTGGATGAATTGGACATGTGTAGAAGTAATGGAGTTGAACAACAGGAAGGATATTTTTAGGGTAGCCGTTAGGAAGACTTTGGTGAAGCAGTGGAAGAGGTACATTGGTGTCTGTTGCAGGTCATCAATGAGCTGGCTGGACAAGGATCCGTCAGGAATAGCAGAGGTGTGGTGCTGCTTTTCCTGAGGTAGTCTGGAATGGTTAGATGAACTTGTGATATCCCTTCCAGCTCTGTAATGCTGAATTTCAAGTGTGTCATAAAGAAAAATACTGATTTGCATAGACATTTCCCCTTTTATTGTTTAAAACAATGAAATTTAAATATAATTTAGATGAATAAACACAAAACTATGAATTCATTTTCCTTTGAAACTATCAACAGCTGCTGTTATGCAGCAGGCTTTCAGGAATTGCTCATTTTTAATCCAGGATTGCCACTCAGGAGTGCAGTCCTTCTGATGGATAGCACTTAAGCCAGCACTTAATTAAAAGCAATAATTAAAAAAATAATTAAAACCATCAGTAAGACCAATTTAAAAGCATCAAGGAGAAGCACCTCAGAACAGCAAGGTGCCTTACTGGCTGCAATAGACCCTTAATTGTTCAGTCTCTCAAGTCAGGAATAATGACTGTATACAGGTATATTTATTTCACTTCAAACTTAAATTTTTGTCTGATTATCAACTGTTCAGACCAGAGTGTTTTCTTCAAAACACTAGAGGAAAGCCATATGTTAAGGATATTCTTTCCCTTAGTTTTGTGCACTCTTCTACGCACTTCTCATTGCAGGAAAGTGACATCACCAACAAAATTCCATAGTGTCCACAACTTCCATACTGTGAACTCATATTAGACAGGAGATATGTGTATGATATAGCTTCTTACTTCTGAGTGCTGTTTCTCTCCTAGTTGTAAATTTAGATTTTTATTAAAAAAAGAACTTTTAGAAAACTGTTCTGAAAATTATTTTCAAATGTAACAATAAAATAAAGCTGGAGTGTTTCAAAGAAATGAGAAAAATTTTTTGAGTAGAAAGGCTCAAAAATAGAGGATTTATTTTTCTACTACTAGAGACAGGAGAAACAGGCAGTACTGGTGCATATTTCATTTTCGGGGGAACTCTTAAAGAATTTGGTATTTGTCATTCCTGCTCACTTGTACATGAGAAACTAAAGTAACAACTTTCATAATTTTATCATTCCCTTGGCAAACCTGCTCAAGCAACCATATTCATATACCCCTGGAGTAGTGGCAAAAACTGCTATAAGAGGGCAAGGAATCATTTGGTCTTCATCACTCTGCCAGTGAAATGCTGCAGCTGAAGTGAACCACGGACATTTCCAAGGTGGCTTGGCTCATGGAATTAGTAGTGTTGGATAAAACCATGTCTGCCTGGTTCAGACCTGTGGTTCAGACCAAAGGGGCTATACTGCTTTGTTGTGTCAGAATACCTGAAACAACTGAATACTAATGACATCTGTCTGAACTATTGTCTTTACTGATGCTCCTGCTGATATTCCTCTGATGTGATACCACTGACTGAAAAAACAGATTTAATTATTCCAAGACATAGTACCAAAAAAAAAAAAAAAAAGTTTGATGGAATGCCGAAATATGAGTTGCAACCCAGTATGTCTGTTGTGGGAGTTGAAAAATTTACTTCAGCAGAAGAGCCAGCTGTTACAAAAACTTCTTTTATAATACGTTTTCCTGATTTTCTACACTTTTGTTTAAAGATGTGATTTTTTGGCAATTGTGTGGTCACTTTTTTCAGCTGGTGTATTGTGATATACATGAAAAAGCCAGGATATGCAGGTCCCAATATTTGTCATTATCTTTTCAAATAGGCTCAATTCTCTTCCTTCAGAAGTAGTGCTTCACAATAAACTAACTGTTAGTTACTGTCATTTCTGACACATTATGTTTCCAAATTTTTAAAATTTTGATCTCATGTATTAGTCTATTTTGGAACTTAAAATCTAAATGGCTCCCCTGGACCTTATGTGGTAGAGCAGAGGGAAAGCATTAGGAAAAAGTATGATAGGTAGGGCATTTCTAGGCAAACGTCCTCCAGGAACACCTTCATAGTTTTCAGTGACACAGGAATTTGATAAGCAACAGGCTGCGTGGAGCTTAACATGTTTAATAACTTTTCATGGTGCTGTTAATTCTTGTTTGAATTCATTTCTGTTTCAATGTTGATAATGCTTTTTTCAAGGTTCTCCACAATTTAATGGTGCACAGGGTGAAAGATACCACTGATTTGCACTTAACTGTCCTGTTCTGGTGGTGTGATTGCTGAATAATGGTGTCCTGCTCACGTTGCCAGCACCATTCATGATTTTGCTGACATCTGCCATACAATAGTCTCTATGGAAGTGGTTACTTACAATAATATATCTTTAATTTTTTTGTAGTTCCAAGCTTTGTGAGTAATAAATCATAACAAGGGCTAAAATTAATGAATGTTGCCAGTATCATTATTTGTCTCTTGCAAATTTTGTACATGATGCCAGTTTTGAACCCCGAGTTCGAATGCATTTAGCACAAGAGAAAATCTGTATCATAAACTCTCTTTCCTTCATGGAGATAAAGTCACTCCTGCAAATGACAGTGGTACTGGCTGGATCCTCTGTTGAATATTTCCCTTTGGTCAGTGTGAAGCAGTGCACTTAGGAGCAGTAGTGGTTCCTTTACAACCTAGTTGTCTGAAGCCTGCCTTTCTTTCATATATTCTGAGAGCTGCTGTAATGTCACTCTTGCAATAACAGGTGAGAAAAGATTAAACCTAGAAATTCTCTAGACAACTCTCTGCTGTTTCCTTTGGCAAGTGAAATAAGAGTGTATTGACACAGCTTTATTCCCTCCAGGGATATTCTGCTTTTCTTGTGGAAATGGTCCAGCTGAAACCAGCCAGATCTCACTTCCTTTGAGCTTGATGCACGGAACAGACAGATCAGAAGAAGACACACAGTTTGGTTCACATTGTGTGAAAACAGTTTAAGAGAGTATGGAATCAGGGCTATGTTAAGAAAGCTGTTTTCGGTATCTTTGAACACTACCCACTTTCAGACCCTATTTATTTTCTTGCCTTTTACAATGTGGTAGGAAGTAAAAAAAGCGTAGCTGGGAGGTAGTTCTGTAGAGCAACTTACACATATGAGCAGTTCTTTTTTCAGAGTAAGGGCTAGTTTTACATACACCAACTGCATAGGAAAGCAAGTTGCTGGTATTTTCTGCTGAAACTGTTATAGAAATGGGTATTAATTACTCATCGGTAACAAAAACTGAGTTGGTAAACAGTATAATGCTGGGCTGGATGTTTCTTTCACTGTTACTAGATTAGTGAAGGAAAATAATAAGAATTGTCAAATTTTAATTTTAGCTGCATTATTCCAAATCCCCAAAGTCCTCTGAGATGAATAAAAGATATGCAATTAGAACTGACTGTTGACCTACCCAATGCATTTTTAGGAGCTATTACTCCATCCTCTTATCACTGAACAGGCATGTCCCAGCAATGCCAAGGAAGATTACATATAAGTATCAAGAGCAAAAATTCTTCTCTTTAAACAGGGCCATGCTTTTACTCTGAAGAAAACCTCCAATGATTTACTATTCAAAGTAATGCCTTATTCAAAATACATTTTAAAATAGACCAAGGAGGGTGAAGTCATTCAACACAGGATGAAATTTATATCAACCAGATTTAAATTGATATTATCAGAAACAGAATAAACATTAAATGCATGCAACAATCTGTGTATTGTTCTTGATACTGTCCCTGCCCAGAATTACTTCTTTTATTCAGCAGTTAAACTCACTGCTCCATTAGCCAACTAGCAAAGCTTTTGGTCTTCTCCTTAAATAAACTTGAAATTACTTAACCTTACAGCTGAAATCTTTTAATTTGGAAAATGCCAGTTCCTTTCTGCTAGCAGTTCAGGTAAACTCTGCAGCTCTTAAATCAATTTGTATTCATTCTTTCCTGTGGTCTGTTCCAATGATTACATTTTACTGTTTGTGGTACTTCATTAGTTTCTCCTGTGCTAATTTACTGCACAGACTTTCCTTCAAGACCACTCACACCTTATTACCTGAGTTATTTTTAAACTGAGTTGCAAGTGCTTACCTCAGTGCATTTTAGACTGCTGGGCTCTCATCATCAGTGCAAGAACCTGGCTGGGCCATCTTCTGGAAATTTCAAACCAACATCAATTCTCATTGCTCTTCTTCATAGACACTTGCTACATTCCCATGTATAGATTGGCATTGTTAATGTTAACAAAACATCCACACATCCATTTTTAAGTGGAATTCTTTTGAGGATTCTCAAAAGTGAAGGCTTTTGGAGGAATTTCTGATATTACTTTCTCATTATCACTTTGTCAGAGATGGAAGACAAGGATCTCTTAAATTTTAAACTTCTCTCAGGCAATAAAGTCTCTACCCTTCAAAGAAACTGGCTCCTAAATCTGTGAATGGTCACTGTGTTATGTAACACATCATGATCTTCCGGTAGCACACTGGATAACAACTTTATTTTTCCCACTTACAAATGTTAAGAAAGTATAACAGCCAATAGCAAGGATATCTTCTTTAAGAGTGATATGGTCAATTCCAGCCTATAAAAATATTACTTATTGTAGCAGGATGCTCTGCCCTGGAATGTGGGCAAGCCACTTGGACAATGCCCTATTTACAAGACTGTCAGTAGTAGATTGAGAGGGGCTGTCATGTGCTGGTTCTGGTGTTGAATTATGCTAAAACCAGTCTGCTCACCAACCCCAAATTAACATCCTGATAGTGGTGCAGCTGGAGACATGTGGCTGGCAGTCAACTACTTTATGCTCTAAAAGTCCAGTCCACTCTCATGGTTAGATAACATATTCCTCCTTGGAGTGGATAGGGGTTGTTTCACAAGGATACTTGAGGCTGAGTGAAAGAGATCTGCCCATGAGCACTGGCATGATGAGTTACATCAATCTCTACTTAATAATTGTTTCTTTTTGCTAGCTTTAACATAATTGCTTTAATATAATTGCTCTGATACAGTGCACTATCATATCTGATACCATACACAACTAGTAGTTTTAGCTTTTATACTGTACAGCAAGTAATTCTGATTAAGATTTTTGCCGTGTCATATGGCATAATAAAGAACTAATTTTATCAAAATAAATCTAGTTTGCCATCATTAATCCTGTGGGACAAAGTTACTTAAAGTGTTGATAAAGTCTGGGGCTAAGACTGAGAGGGAGTTTAGAAAGCCAGGGGTCATTTCTGCACCTCGTGACTCAGCAGAAGGGCTTCTCTAATAAACTTTGTCTGAAGCTCCACTCCCACCTGTGACACTTATGAATTAGTAGCAATTGGTTTCAGGCAAAACTAATCGTTATTCAAGAATTTGTGTAACATAAGCAAGTTATTAACCCCTGGCAACTTTCAAATATTGAGTCATTCATACAACTTTTTTATTGTAATAACTTATATATCTGTACTAATGGAAAAATATTCAACCCATCTGTCTACGTAATTAATAATTTAATTTGCACCACTGAACAGGCAGAATAGCTGAGCATCTGAAAACAAACAGGAAAACCAGAAAAGGCATGTCTTCATACAGAGAGAAACATTGTCCTGGAAATAACTTACGATAATTTCATTCAGTGCAAAAGAGAAATGTGTTCAGGCAACCTCATCTCTGCTGACTTTGACTGGTGTTTCTTTGCCCCACAATCCTTCAGTTTACATTTTACGTATTGAATAATTTCCTTCAGCTAATAATGCAAACCCCCATACTTGGCATAGAGTGTAAGATGATTGTTTACCGTCTTTTCAGTCATCCAAATTAGCTTAAGAGCCTTTAAATTTACAAAATTAATTTTGGTATATTGGCTAACCTCACAGATATCCTTCAGCTAGATTAATTAATTTTGTAAGAGGAATTGTGGTTCTTAAGTGGTGATTATATGTAAATTGACTTCCTGTGTGACTGACTGCATAATTGACCAACTTCATCTGCCTATGAGAAGCAGAGATTTCTTTGCCCTGCCAGTCTCTTTTAGTCTCTTTAGTCAAAGAAGAGAAATAGAAGCTTCAAAGAAGAATTCATTATTTGTTGTACACACATCTGCTTTAGGATGGGATGACTCACACCTCACAAAGGTCCATTTGTCTCCCCTGATGGAAAGGGAAGGCTGGACAACAGCTCAGGTAAAGTCTTAACACTGTAGGTGTCTATGGTTTGTCAGATGAATCTGACCCTAGAGTTTTTAACTATTTTTTTTTTTTTGGTAAAAAAAAAATCCTCTACTACTTATATAAGTATAGCTATTAGTTCTTACCAACACAAGCATTTATTATATATTATTATTTATAATTATCTATTTATTAACAAGTATTAACACACCTGTTTATATAGCCATGAAAACACTTTGTATTTTTGAAATAACGTCATTTGTTGTGCACATCATAAAAAATTTTAGAAATACAGTATTTGGTTAGTCCTCACAACATTACAGTGAAATAGGTAAGTACCGTTATGGTTAAATTATGACAATTAACTGCTGCCATGTGCAGTTAAGCTGTACTTCCCCAGAACACTTCATGGTTTCAGGTGACAGAACATTTAGAGGGATCTGGGTCCTACAGGACTGCATGAAAAGGTGCTGAACTTCTTGGGGGAGATGTTCCATACTGCTTCTGGGTGCATAAAAGGGAAAGCGTGTTCGTTGACTTCTCAGCTCATGCACTGGAATTTATTTGTGCTGGACAAGGACTCCGTGTCCTCTGGAGAGCTTTTGGAATGCAATTCTGAGAAAACTTTCCTGGATAGAAACAGTCCTTATTCCTCAATTTCAGCCCGTCACATTTGCATAAATACTACCTCATTTATTAGAGTAAATTTCCCAGGCTTTTCAACTACATCAACACCGTGATCTGAACACTCACTGGAACAGTTCTCATTTCATGAACTGCGACATGCACACCTGACTGTGGGTGTAGGAACTAATGATGTTTTGTAACTATCATGGTTTAACCCCAGCCAGCAGCCAAGCCCCACAGAGCTGCTTGGTCACTCCCCCACCAGCAGGATCAGGGAGAGAATTGGAGCAGTAAAAGCTGGAAAACTCATGGATTGAGATACAGACAGTTTAATGAGGGAAGCAAAAGGCACTCATACAAGCAAAGCAAAAGAAGGAATTAATTCACTGCTTCCCATGGGCAGGCAGGTGTTCAGCTATCTCCAGGAAAGCAGGACTCCATCACAGCAATGATGACATGAGAAGACAAACACCATCGTCCCAAACATTCCCCCCCTCCCTCATTCTTCTCCCAAGTTTATATACTGACCATGATGTCACATGGTCTGGAATATCCCTTTGGTCAGTCTGGATCACCTGTCCTGGCTGTGTCTCCTCCCAACCTCCCATGCACCCACAACTTCCTTGCCAATTTGTCAGTATGAAAAGCAGAAAAGGCCTTGTCTCTGTGTAAGCCCTGCTGAGCAATAACAAAACATCTCTATATTATCACCCTGTGTTCAACACAAATCCAAAACATAGCCCCACACCAGCGACAGTGAAGGAAGTTAACTCCACCCCAGCCAAAGCCAGCACAACAAAATTTTTTTTGAAGAGAAGACTGGATTCTAAATAATCCAGTCACTTCTTATTACATCTGCACAGTAATAAGTAATCATGGTAATTTCTGTTCAATAGCTAAACCCCACCTTCTTTATTGTAGGCTTTACTGTGAGGATAAATCATCTGACAGGCAATTCCCACACAGCATTAGTAACTTTTTCTTGATTTTGTTGTGTGTGTTTAAGAGAAGCAATGAAGTATAAGCAAACATGTGAAAGTAATCACCTAAAACCTGTGTAAAACTAGGTATGTTAGTGTTGGTTCCCTTCACTCATGATATTCCAATTACAGTTGTTTAGTGTAAATATCTTTATTCACTTATTGAAACTCCAACAGGCAGTGTTGTTTTTATAGATGTCAGTAGGTGTATGTTTATGGGTATGAGCCTGTCAAAAAAAATATGTTTAATGTCTCTGAGTTTTGTAAGCCTTCCATTGTTGTCAGACAGATTTTCCTAGTGGTGATGATGGGTGTGCTGATTGATTTAACCCCTTTTTTCAGTCTGCATGAGACTTTGATTAGCTTGGATCAAACATGTACTGTTCACAAATAAGAAAGAATTCATAATCTATCAGACTGCAGGAAGTCTCCTTAGGTAGTGCTAGTAATAAATTCACTGACAGTTCTAAGTATCTAAATACTCAGGTTTTGTGTTCCACAGACAGTTTCTGAAGGAATTTTGCAACACTGACTAATTCTTCTCTACTTTAGAGGGGAAATCCTCTCTACTCCCCTTGGTCTTTGCTTCTGCATCTTGAACTAAGGTTGGTATTTAAAGTATTAAAAGTGCAACCTTGTTCTCAGCTTGCCTGGGAGCAAATACAGTTCAATTCCCCTCTAGACACTACTGTACATGAAACCATTACTAATAATGTATGTTACAGCAGTAATAACCCTAAACATCAATAAAACCACAAGTAACCTTGAGTAAGCATAAAATATTACAGTCATATTGACAAATGAAAGGGAATTAGAATCCAGAAGAATGGGCGTATTCTATTGTAATATCCAAATCTCCTCTTCTGTAACCCTGTTTGTGTCGTACCAAGACTTTGCCTAAACTGAATGGTAGAAAGCCTGAAAGGCTCATGGCCATGTTTTCCCCTTCTCTTTCCCATACAACCGTTTTGTTATCATAATTTCTTTCCTTTCCACTCTAGTTTGATTTCCATTGGCTTTAATTATGCTGCTGTGCTTGATAGTTCTCAACTTCTGACTCAGTGGGATAATTCCTGAAAAAAGCACTGTCATCTAAGAATGCTGTAAAACTTGTCATCAAGAAGAAAATGTGTAACTTTAACATGCAAATAACCTGAGTTATTTCAGGAAGAACCTATGAAGTCAAGCACACATCTGCTTTTCTTTAATTAACCATCTATAATCCTAATAAAAGAGATTGTGTGTTCCATAAATAATTGGGATATAATTCTGCAAAATAATCCATTTTGATTTGTCTTTGACAGCATAGTTAAATTTATGTACCTTTGTTTGTGTTTTACTGGATCATTTATAGTATGAATAATTTTTGCTTAATGAGTAAAAATGTTTTAAAAGTAAACGGCAGAAATATTGAGCAAAGGGTACTAAGCTATGAATTCTCTGTGAATTCACAGGTACTATGAATTGTCCTTCTCTGTACATTATCATTGCTTGCCACAAAACAACTTCAGTGATCTTGGCTAAATTTTGTTTACTTTAAATTCTACTTATAAAACTAAAAAGTTGTTCTAATCTAATTAATCAGTTTTAACTAGATATCTATGATTTTTGGAACAAGTATTATCTTTCAGGTTTAATTTTTATTTTCACTTGAATTCCGCTCTGCATGAAAAATTTAAAACCAGCCGGTGGCTGCACCTTATGTCAGTTTTGTGTCCCCTTCCCTATGTCAGCTTTCATCTTCTTGCCTTGCCTTGTCTTGCCTTGCCTTGCCTTACCTTCCTTTCACAAAATCACACAATTGCTAAGGTTGGAAGAGACCTCTGGAGATCATCCAGTCCCACCCCCATGACAAGCCAGGGTTGCCTAGAGCAGGTTACACAGAACATGTTCAAGTGATTTTGGAATGTCCCCACAGAGGGAGACTCCATGACCTCCCTGGACAGCCTGTTCCAGTGTTCTGCCACCTTCAATGTAAAGAAGTTATTGAAGTTCTTGCTGATCTGAAACTTTTTGTGTTTTAGTTCATGGCCATTACTCCTCATTCTGTCACTGGGCACCACAGAAGAGTCTGGTGCCACTCTCTTGACACCTGCTTTTGAGATATTTACATATATTAATGAGATCCCCTCAGTCTTCTCTAGACTAAACAGACACTACCCTTCCTAAATTTTTATCCTGAGATCATCAGGTTTAATAACTATATTGACTCCTTCTTGTTGCTATTTTAATGACTTCCAGAGCAATTCCAGAGACTCAGGGTTCAATTTGTTCATCAGAACTGACTGCTTTGAGCTGCTTCAGCGACACGATTGCCAGCCCCTTTATGCTTCTCTCTGCGTGAGGGAAATCTCCGTTTCTTATTTGCTTCACAGCAATTCCCTTTTCATGGCTCCAACTAAGTTCTATGGCTAAGTCCTAGCTGCCAGGCTGGAGTGTCTAGATTGGATGTCATTAACTAAATCTAAGACAACTCATTTTTCTGGAAAGTGGTTTATAGCAAATTTTGTCTCTGGCTGCGGCTAATGATAATTTATATTACTTTTAAAAGGTGGGTCTCCCTTCCTGTTTTCCAAATCAGCTTTCAAATTGTCGAGATCAATGTTTATGGTCTAGATAGATAGGAGAAGGATCATTCTAAAATTATTCTTTGTCTTGGTTTTGAAAGACAGGTGTCTGCTAAGGAAGGCAGAAGCCCCCCCTTGAAGTGGCAGATATAACCCCTTTTCCCTCTAAGTTATTATATTTTGAAAATCAAGGGCCTTTAGGCGAAGATGTGGGAAATAGGAATAACAGTTCTTTACTATATATATATATATATGTATATAACCAGTCAAACAAAACAACAACAACTATGGCAGTAACAGCAAACACAAACCCAGTCCCAGCCTCTCTCAGCTGTCGGGCCCTTTCCCCTCGGGTGCAGTTCCGCTCGCAGCCGGCACGGGCGCTGGCGGCTCCCGGTGAGCAGGGCAGGTGCGATGGTTCCCCCGCGGCTGCAGGGGGCGCTCCGGAGCGAGCTCGGGGAGCACGCGGCACCGGTGCCCTGGGATCCCGGGAAGGGATGGGACAAAGGCTTCACAAACCCCTGGGCAGCCGATCCCGGACTCTCAGGAACAGCAGGCTGAAACAGCAGGCTAGAACGGCAGGCTGGATCGGCAGGGATGAACGCAAATCCCGGGTGGCAGGCGAGATGTATCCAGATGGGAGAACCCCACGGAGGCCCAGGCAGGCAGGGCGAGCAGGGCTACAGCGTAGCAAAAGCTCGAAGCAGCAGCGGGGCAGGGCAGCCACAGCCCGGTCTCCAGCAGGGCAGGGAAAGCGGCTTTTGGGGTCCCGGCGTTGCTTCCAGCAGGAAGAAAGAACGGCCAAAAAGAAAGAAGCAGCAGCTCCTTTCTCTGCAGCTTCTCTCTCCGGACGCTCAGAGCGAACTGCCCCCACACCCAGGTGTAGACAAAGGAGTAGCCAGGCCCGCCCCACTCCCCTTTTTGTCTTTCTTAAGTACAGCTATTTGTCCCCTAGCAACATGCATATGGGAGAAAATTCCTTTAACAGGAAAAAAACTAAGACTAAACTAAAACCCCAACATTCTTCCCTGTTGTTTTCCTGCAGTTTACATAGTCAGCTCAACTGCATCTTCCCATAATGTTACTTACCTGTGTGCATCTCATACTACCCAACATATACAGACATACTTCTGCTTGGCCTCCACTTTTTTCCTTGGGGAAGCATGGATATTTTATGTGTTTGGCCTCACATCTGCTAGTTCGAAGCAGATATGTCAGGTAACCTTAGAAATATCAAGTGGCAATAGACACTTGCACTTAAAAAATGAGTTAAGCCAAAAATATCTTTGCTAAAAGAATTGAAATACTTTATAGTAAAGGAGTAAAATTTAATATATAGGAAGTCAAGCCTCAAAAATATCTCATCTAAAGCTAATTATTTTTACCCTACCCAGAGGATTTCCTTGGAATAAAAGCATCACTTTGACTGAAGCAATTCCTTTCCAGCTGTTTTCAGTCTTCTTTTTTGTTTGTAAGTGTCATGGGTTAGCAAACGTAGTCCCGGAAGTGATGTTCTTGCAAAGAGGTGCTTACAGCTCCTCTATGACCTGACAGGATCTATCATCTGGCTAGTTTCAATATGGACAATTTTTTAAGCCACTTAAATTTTTGACCGCCTCTGTGGTCCACATTTAAGAATGGACAAAGCCCGGGGGAGGGCTGTCTCGTTTCCGGCGCTGGGAGAGGTAGCTGCGGGGCCCCATACGGGGACCTGGTGGGCCCTGGCCAGGACCTGCTCGGGCCGGGCCAGGCCGAGCCACAGCCATCCTGGAGCCATGTGGCCCTGTTCCACCCGCGGCCCCCCCTCCAGCTCTGCTACGTGCAGATGGCACGGCCCCCTCTCCAGTGCGGCCGAAGATTCAGCTGAAGCTGCCCACTGCCCGGCAAAGATCATTTGACCAACAGCAATAAGCAAAATTCCAGCTGCAAGGCCCGGCTGAGATTAACCCTTTAACCCTGGCTGTGAAGAGCTGAAAACCTGAGGGATGAGAAAGAGATGCTTAAAGCTGAAAATCTGTTGTAAAGCTATGGTGGTGATGGACTATGATATATCAGAGTACCCCTTGTAATTTCATGAAAGCATGGGGGATGGAGCGTTCAAACTGTACTTGTGAGCAAAAGCACCTGTGCTGGAAAAAGCAAATGCTGAAGCAGCTGTAATTTGATGAGAAGTTTGAACAGGGAGAGATGGAAGTGATAAGGACTCTCGCTCCAAATCAGAAGGAGAAGACCTCAGTTCCGAGAGATGCTCCCAGAGATAGTCCTAGAGATGAAGATAAGGAGGACCCTTTGCTCCCAGGGACAGGGGGAGGGCCTCAATTCTTGAAGATGAAAATGCTCCCAGAGATGGGTGAAGAGAACTTTTGTTTCTGAATGCTCAACCTTAAAACTGTACCCCAGTAGCTCAAGATTGGACCCTCGAAAGCAGTGGTGGGAAAAGCTGCAAGTCATCGGAAGGGACTCCCACATGATGCGAGCCTAGAACCAACCTGGGCGGCTGGCTCGTGATACTGAAGCGAGCAGAGAACCAACCCAGGCGGCTGTCTCATTGTGATACTTGAAGCCATGAGAGAACCTCTTGTGGAGATGTCTCCATAGCATGAGCAAGAGAGACTCCTCTTCCTAAATTAACTGAACAAGGTTATTATGGAAGTGGTAAACAGACTGAACATCTCAAGGGTTGTCTTTTACATTGTCAGTGGGAGAAGGGAGGAAGGTAAGGGGAGGAGAAGTGTTCTGAAGGTGTGGTATAATTTTTTTTTTTTTTTTCCCTTCTTTTAGGTCTATTAATAAACTTCTTTACATTCTTTCAAGTTTTGTGCCTGCTTTGCTTTTCTCCTGATTCTTATCTCACAGAAGGTAAACAGTAATGAGTATTTTGGACCAAACCACTACAGTAAGGTATCAGCTTCACCTAGTGAATGATTAATGAATTCTTAAAATACAATACATCAGAAGACTTAAAAGCAAATGTTCATTTTTTCTTGGCCTATATCTTTTGTGTATCATCCTAAAGATCTCAGTGATTCTTGATTGCACCAAAGAAGTGTGTAAAATATACTGGTGGAAATAAAATCCTGAAGGGTTGCTCTCAAATGTTACAAGATTGGTGGTTTTAGCACTGTGGTGTGATTCAGAATACCAGCACCACAGCAGTACAAGCTTTGGAGCACAGAAGAGTGAAAGGACATTCCTGTGCTTTCCAAAGTTGTCAGAGAAAAATGTGCTAACATATTACATACACCACCTAACTAGGTAGCTATGCTGTAATCAGCACTGAAGTATAGTTGGGAGACAAAGTTGTATAAGCAAGTTTAAAGGTGCTGGGCCAGATTATTGGTTGGAATAAATTGGAACAAGATGGAATAAAGTAGGATAAGCTTCTTTGGCTTGCGGTATTACTTTTATGCATTTGGGAAGTTGTCTTGCTAATACCTGAAGGAAAGGTCCTGCTGATAGCAAATAATTGTTTCTGCTGTTCCACCCAAACAGTTTATATGCCCTTTGAAGAATTTAAAGCAGCATGGGCTTGAATTTAATTTAGCTTAAATTTAAATTGTACAATTGATTTCCTTTTACTTTGATTCTGTCTTGTATGGCACCAGAATAGCTTAGAACATCAAACTCCTGAAACTACATGAACTAGCTTTTAAGGGACCTAGCATTACAGACTGAAGCACTTGGGTTGCTTGCTTTCTTGGGTTTTCTCTGTAGTCCTTAACTTCCCACTTCTGAGAGGAGTTTTGGTACAAAAAACAAATTTTGAAAGCACTACAAAGAGAGTTGACCCTCACTCACTAAAAGAAGTTGAAGAACAGATCTCAGCAGCAGTGGTGAGATTTGGCTTTCCCCTGGGAGATCCAATGAAAACACGTTCCACTTGTGCACCACTTGCGCAATGGTGCATGCACTGCTAACGGCATGTACAGTCCCCATCCTACAAACAGGGAGAGTTTTGCCTGCACTGCTTTTCCACAGGCAGCATGTTCATATGGCATGCTGAACAGCCCAGAAGTGAAGCAACAGACAAGAATTTCACATCCTCACACCCTCACAGCTGGCTCGAACAGCATCTCTCTAGATTTCTTACAGTAGATGGGGGCAGGGTTAACACATTAAGTACAGAGAGAACCTGGGGAAATTAATCTAATTGAACCCCTTGAAAACTGCACAAAAATTTACCTACTGTTATGAGGAGGCCACTAGTATTTGGTAATTTCATGCAGCAAATCTTGATTAGAAACGATTTGGGATGACAGAATCACAGGGTGATTGAAGTTGGAAGACACCTCTGGAAGTCACGTGGTCCAACCCGCCTGCTCAGCTTCTGTTTGTTGCACTTCATTCCATCTTCTGGATGCCAGCAGAAACAGAATCATGAACACATAGATGCTGCTGAAGAGAGCTAGATCTATTTTGGAGACATCTGGCAATGGTGGAAGAATGTCACACATTTTATTTAAATGAGAGTCCCTACCTTCCCCTCAGTGTTGTGCACTGCTCCCCTACTTTTGCACTGCTCCCCTACTTTGGTCTCCTGAGACATAAAGCCTGTGCTGCTGCACAGGGGCCCAGATCTAGGCTGGAGCTGGATCTGGCCATGTCTTTTGTAATGTTATGCCTGTGATGTAACTGTAAGATATTATACCAAAAAGCCAAACTTGGCTTTTTAGTTACAACTCAAAGACATTTTTATATTAGCAGATTAAAATACTTCAGCAAGACTCTTGCAATGTTTAGAATTTTGAATTTTATTTTTAATAATCTATATTTTCCAGTGCAGGCCAAAAATAATGTTTGTATATCAAATATTCCTCTGGGATGAAATTCCCTCTATTACAGATAATTACCCATTTGTTACAAATCCCTAAGTCAAGTACTATGTTTCTTTTCAAAATCTGATATTATTTTCCTGTTTTCTGTCTTGGCTCCAGAATTTTCATGATATTAGTTAATAATCTCATTTTTTTATTGTAAAACAAAGTAAAATAAAAGTCTCAAGTTTTGTGTTTGTTAAGAAAGTGTTGAAATTTTGTTCACAGTCCAAACCCAAAATACATTCTCGAGTAAAACTCATTAAGTATTCAAAAATATGCTTCTCCAATGATCTCATGGGATTTGAATGCCTTGCATTAGCAGTTTGTCCCACATCTGGCCTCACTGGAGTCAGGGTTGAGGGATGAGGTGTGTGGGAGATGTCTGTCAGGTTTCCTTCCACAGCTGTTTCGCTGTCACTAAACCAGGTGGCAGTCAGAGCATTGCCTCAGAGAGAAAGGGATGGTTTGCTCAAGGTTTTCTGCTTTGAAAATTTTCAAAGAACCTGTAAGATTTTACAAAATATCATAATATGTGGAGACGTAGGAATTTGCATGGCACTCCTCAGCAGCGTTCTGGAGCCTGCTGTGGTATTTGCATGGTTCCTCCTGAGGGAGAGAGTGTGGTGTTTGGGTCTCTGCTCTGGGAGGCCTTGTGGTGGAGGGCAGGCTGGAGGAGGCCCTGCCCTGTGGTAAGGGCACAAGGGAGGAGTCACAGTCACAGTTACAGTCACAGTAAGAGTCGCAGTCAGTCACAGATTTACAAACACATGCTGATGTAACATCCACTGTTTCATGCTTTATGAATATTTGACTCAAGATAAAACTGAGATTTTCTTAGTCTGGTGCAATAAAAGTAGACAAATACAACCACTCCCCTCCAGCAACGTCCCGATTTGGAAATACACTTTTGATACGAAAACTTTCCCTGGGGCCAGGATGGGCCTGAGGAGGGAGAGCGCTCATCTCTGATAGACTGTTTTCTCTTCAAGATTATGGTCCAAGTCACCTACCCTGAGAAGACAGGGTCTGCATCTGAAGCCCACCTTGTGATTAAGGGAAAAAGAAAGGTTTAACAGGCAGTTTAATAGACAGTTGCTCCTCTAATAGTTGGCTTAGGTTTCTGAATCATGGCCTGTAGTTAGTTGTCCATCCCAAGGCCCAGTGACTTGTAAAGTGTAATTCAGAAATTTGTCCTCAATGTGGGAATAAGGGGCTTAAACACATATCAGCATGCTACAAATGCTAAGGACAAAAGTACTCAAAAATATCTTGTAGATATCAAACATGGAGTGGTAGTGGGGAAACTGCAACAAGTGTATCAGACAACGAGGCCCGTGGAAAGAATATATATATGGACTGATTCTTGATAGATGTTTCAGAGAGATGTTGATTTCTCCAGCCGCATGGCCGGAGCTCTGCCGAGGAACTGCTCAATCCCGGGACCCGAGGGTCCTTGCCCGCGCAGGGGAACACAAAACAACCAATGGGGAACGAGGCTG
This sequence comes from Corvus kubaryi, assembly GCF_017639235.1. Lineage (NCBI taxonomy): Eukaryota > Metazoa > Chordata > Aves > Passeriformes > Corvidae > Corvus > Corvus kubaryi. The sequence goes on from NW_024581127.1 coordinate 19,464,427, forward strand.
AGCAGGGGATAGGGAAATCCTGTGTCTCCCCCCCAGGGCCCCTCTCCCAGGACCACATGGCAGGGAGGAGGGCCCCAACATTTCACCCGTTTATTTTTAACAAAAAGAGATTTAAAACTTAACATTGAAAACAACTGGATAAACATGAGATAACAAGGACAGTTTTAAAACAAAACAAGCCACCCTCCTGAGTCTTTAAATGTCCAAACAGATTCTCTGGAACATCTTAAGGCTGACAGAAGGGAGACAGGACTCTCCAGGCATGTTTTGTGGGGAAACTGAGGCAGGAGAGGGTTTCTTCCATTTGTACCTGTTGGAACTCTAAACAAAAATAGTTAATTTCTTCCCTCCCCCTTTTCATCCCCCCCTTGGCATCGGAGAGGAGTTGTAGGGAAAGGGAATTGTATAGGGAAGCCATGGGGTGAAAAATGGATTAGGAATAAACTGGGGATGGGGTAAATTTAGGAAAGGGTTCATATTGGGTATAGGATAAAAGGGGAAAGTAGGTTGTGGGTAGGGACACTGCTGGCATGAATATTGTTTATAATTTTGTGCATAATGGCTGCCTTTGACTGGAATACCCCCAGGCCCAGTAACATTTGCTACTTGTAAACCCTTCTTTCCTTGCACTATATCAAATTGTACAACCTCCCCATCTCCTACGCTTTGCAGGTAATTTTTAGGGTTATTCTTATTAATAGCAGTTCTATGAACAAATGTGTCTTCCTGGTTGTCACATCTTGTTTTAAAACCATAATTTTGTTTAACATTATACCATTTTACTATTCCTAAAACCTTAGCTATGGTGATTTTTTCCTTTTTCCTAGTGGCTGCTGTTTTCTGGCTCACTGCGTTTTTGCTTTCTCTTTCACTATCACTCGCTCCCATGTTGGAATTGCCAGGGTTGTCAGTGCTGACGGGTGCCTGCGCGCTCTTCCCAGGGTCGCATTTGGGGCTGCGCGGGCCAGGCTGGACCGCGCCGCTCAGCTCCCCGCATGCTGCTGCCGCCTCTGCTCTCAGCTGTGCTGCCGCTGCCTGGGGCCACGCCCATGTCTCGGCCGGGCCCCCAAGTGACAACCCCCCTGAGCCCTGCTCCAGCGCATGTTTTGGCTAGGCACGGCTCCGCGCCACCGCCACCGCCGCCAGCCACCGCCTACATGCCACCTCTCTCGGTCAGGCATTCATGGGGCTCGCTCCACCACGCGCTGCACAGGGCCAGGTGGGCACCGTCAGGTTGCACCGCTCCTGCCATGCCTCGGTCTGCTGCCGACACTGCAGATCGTGTTGCTCCACCCACGCGCAGGAACTGCCTCACTGCTGCTCGCAGAGCGCTTGGTCCACGTGGTCTGGGTCGTATGGACTCTGAGGCACGCTTCCCTTTGCCAAGACACAGCTGACATTGCTCAACAGTCTCAGTAATTAAATAATATTCATGAAAATATTCTTCCATCGGCATGTATTTTGACTCAGAAATTAACTGTGTCCAAACGGTCTTCCAAAAGTCTTTGGTAAGAATTAAATCCCAAGAAATGTAGAAAAAGTTCTTAAACAACCATAAAAGGAAATGTTTCAGTTCTTTTTGAGCTTGAATTAAGCTAAAATTTACAAATCGTTGTTCAAGAATCTTTTCAAGTTTAAGATAAATGTCCATATGCGGCTCAGAGACCCAAGAGTCTTTCCATGATTCCTCCATAGTTTAGAGATGGAACAGCAAAACAAAACAAGAATACGAATCCAGAGTTTACTCACAAATCAGTCGCTGTCCTTAGGGATCGGGGATCGTTCTACTGGCAATTCTCTACTATTTGTTACAGTGGGGAAACTGCAACACACATATCAAACAATGAGGCCCATGGAAAAGAAATAAATGGACCGATTCTTGATAGATGTTTCAGAGAGATGTTTATTTCTCCAGCCGCATGGCTGGAGCTCTGCTGAGGAACTGCGGCAATTGCGGGACTCGAGGGTCCTTGCCCATGCAGGGGAACACAAAACAACCAATGGGGAATGAGGCTGAGCAGGGGCAGGGAAACCCCGTGCCTCCCTCCCAGGGCCCCTCTCCCAGGACCACATGGAAGGGGGGAGGGCCCCAACAATGGAGCATATGTTTTGGGGCCTTTTCCAGAGGTGGTTACAGATGATACTTCTACATAGAACTGTTATGGCTGTAGATATTGGTGTTCAGAATAGCCAGACTGCTCCTACTCCTCCTTCATGAAGTGTTTCAGTATTTCCAGCCACTTGGTAAATCTTTCGGTGAAAAGCTTTTCCTTTCAAGAAACAGTGAAAGTTGATTTTTCTTTGTTGTTACAGCTTTCCTACATTGTACTGTATGTGAAAGGAGAGGAAATTTCAGTCTTGTGTCTTATTAGCTAAGCAGTTTTGGAAGAAATAGTTATGTATGCTTCAGCTTATTTCTTCTCGGAATGTAGAACTGTCACAATGGCTAAACAGAACAAAGGGGATCATTGCAAGTGTATTGGCAAATGTAATAGCTCAAATCAAAGGATTAAAACATTGCATGACTCAAATGGTTGATCAGAAATGAATAAGGCTATTTAGGAAATTATATTTATTTATAATGTGCAAATTTCCTTGTCACTCACTTTTCCGTGCCATTATCTGGGAGTAAAATCTGATTCAACATGAACAGGAAATGATTGTACAAGTTTTGATGTGACAGTGCCACCTGCTGTTACATTATGCAATTTGAAAATAATTTTTTGATTAGTTTAGAAGCTTATTCCCACCATCAAAAGACACACAGGAAAGTTTAGGAGCTGTGGTGCTGAGCTGGTAGCTTTAGGTTGTATTTGGTACTATATTAAAATTATTCTTTTTTTGTATTTAGCTAATTTGAGAGAATGGAGTAACTTCATTGGGAGGGACCCACACATATTTATTCCTCTGAGACATGACTGATGAACATTTGTATCTCTTAATGGCCTATAGAAGGAGGAGTCCATAGGGAGAATTAATGGTAGTTACACCATCTCCTTCTCCCCTGATTCAGGACCTCAGCCTGGTGCGTATGCTCTCTGAGTGCCCACAGCATTTGGCACTTGTCCAAAGTCTGCAGAAGCCGAACTGCAGCTCATACAGATCTCAGGAGCTTTCATACCTTGGCTTGCTTCATACAGCAGTTCTGGATGGACCAAGAGCAGATCTGTTGGTACTCAAGGTGCCTGGTTAAAACTTAGGCATATTTAGACCATAGGCATCTCTATTAAACAAAATTCTTTGAAAAGAAAGAGTTTGGATTAAAGCAGCTGCAGCAGCAGTCAAATGTCTCATTCTCCATCCTTCATTGTCCTTTTCAACTGTCTCTAAGTATGTTCTACGCATTATGAATAGAAGAGTGGGGAGACACCAAGGCAGCACAATATATTCATGCTGTGGATGCACCTTGGATTTATGATGAGCTATTCTATATTATTTTCTATTTTTCTAATTTTGTATTTTTCATTTTGTGCATTAGTTTATCTAGATTGATTTTCATTTGTTATTGCTCACTATCATGAACTTCTTTTGCTATTTCCCTAACTCCACCCAGTAGACTGTTGCTGTTAGAGCCCTGAATAACTTAGAGGCATTAGAAAAGTAAATCACTTAAGCATTGTTTCCTTTTCCAGATCATTCTTGAACATGCTGAAGTACAAAGCTTCACACAGATATCTTGAGGATCCTGTTGTTTTCCTCCTTCTACTGAGGAAAAAAGGTAAACTCAATCTTACTTTTGCCTTACTTTAATTTTATATGTTTAAAGCAGATCTTTATCCCTGTGGGGGCTTCCCTCTTACTTCCCAACAGCTTACTCTCTGTAACTGCCTTTGGTGGACAACCCTGCTGAGTGCTTTCTGGGGATCCTGGAGGATTATACCAGTTAGATTTTTCTACCATTTATTTGTGAGGTACAGCTTCTCTTTACAAAGCTATGTTGATTCTTCCACAAGATGCTTTTATCCAAGTATCAACTTTTTAATTATATGGTTTATTATATTTTCTAATAATTTGCTTTGTACAATTTCAGATTTACTTCACTGGGGTTATCAGAATCCTTTTCAAAATTTTTCATCATGTTTACTACTTTCTATGCTTGATACTGAGACAGTTTTAACTGCATGGTTACATATGGCATGAATTGATTTCCTTTAGAACTTGTGGGGAATGGTATTGCTTGTCTTTGGCTGTCTTCTCAGCCTAACTGCTATATTTACAGTGTCCAAAAATATAGTCTCAGAATTGTCTGTGAAGTGATGTCTCATATACTTGAGCAATCCCACATATCCTACCTACCTCCTAGATTTGCAACTTTTTAGACCTGTCTCAGCATGTCACAACAATGCAGCTGATGCTGTCTTGGTCCAGGCAGTGATACTGTAGTGATATTACTGTGATGCCATGGAGATTTTTTGCCTTTTCTTTTATACCCCTGTTGTGCCTTTTTTTACAACTTCTGTATTCCTGGTGCTTTTTCCTTGCATTCTTGGACTTGTTTGTCAGGCTGGGAGACTGGACATTTTGGAGGCTTTGTAGCTAGGGATCAGTGTGCCCCAGACCCCGGGGTCCTCTCCAGAACACATTCTGTGAACTGGGATGGAGCCATCCAGGGGAGGGCTCCTTGGGGAGGGGGGCTCACTTGAGCCTCTCATTGGGGAATCTTTGATGGATATGCTAATTGGTGGAACCTATAATGTTATACCCGATCTTTTAGGGTAGGCATTTTGGCGGGGTGCATTTCGATGCATATGACCCAGACATGTGCACCTAAGGATCCTTAAAATAAATACCAAGGTAAAATCCCTTTTCCCCTTCTAACCGTGTATGCCTCTTGATTTTAAGACCAGGAAAAGGCATCAACTGCCTGTAACAGATATTTTGTGTTAAGAGCTGATATGGCAAATTAATTTGTCTGCTTTGACTCTAAGTATTCTTTTATAAACTACTTCTCTGTTACTAGAACAACAGCATCTCTCTGTCCTCTATACATCTTGGAATGGAAAAACCTCTGCAATAAGAACATGTGCCAATAACGAGATTTTTGGAATTAGTGGATATTAGTGATGAGTATTTCTGAATATGCTATTAAGCCCTTATCTGCATTTTCAGACACCTATCTAGATTAATTTAAAATTACAAATGTTAGAAAGTAATTTTCTTCCGTTACCTAATAAAATTTTTGTAGTCACAACCAAATCTACTGTTTTTAAAACCATACTTATGGACAGTAGCACATTTTTTTAACACATGACCAGTCAAATAGCTCTAGCAATAATTAAGGGATCAATTATACACATGGAGGAAACTTCAGAGAACTTCATGTTTTAAGTTTCCCTGAGATTTTTTCCTCAGTTGTGGACTTCTCCATGCACAAATTTTCTGATCTCCTTCCTTTTCACTGTCTGTGCTTTCAAACTAAGGTAAATGTTGTCTTACCTTTTAATGTTTACATTCTTCTATTTCTAGGATTTTGGTCAACAGTCATTTTTTTATCAGTATGAAAATTCTTCTAAATTCCTCATGCTTATTACTGGCATGCCTAGGTCATTGATGGTGCTAAGCAATTCAAGACTAATGGAGTTTATGCGTACCTACCTTAACGTTAGTCCTCACAGATTTTGTACTACTGAAGTTTCATTAGCAGCACTTTAATTCACCTTAGCACCTATAGATGACTTTGAGTAAAATTCCTACACAAGAGTGCACAGAGCACCTGAGATTTCAGTTTAAAGTAACTCCATTTATATGTATTCTGTCTACAGCTTATAGCAGGAGTTTCTGTATCATAACATGTAATAGGGTCTTGATAGGATTTACTGGTTTCCTTCTAGGTTTTCAGAATATTTAGGTGTTAAGGACACTGTCAGAAATGGAAATTAATTGCCCAGTTATTTATTCCTTTTGCTTACATGGACCTGTTGGAGTGCGTCTGGAGGAGGGCCACAAAGATGGTCAGAGGGCTGGAGCAACTCTCCTATGAAGACAGGATGAGAGTATTGGATGAAGAAGAAAAGGCTCCAGGGACACCTTGAAGCAGCCTTCCAGTGCCGGAAGTGGGCCTATAAGAAAGCTGGAAAGAGACTTTTCCAAGGGCCTGTAGTGACAGCACAAGGGTAATGGCTTTAAACTGAAAGAAGGTCAATTTTAATGAGATACTAGAAAGAAATTCTTCACTGTGAGGGTGGTGAGGCAATGGAACATGTTGCTCAGGGAAGTTCTGGATGCTCCATCCCTGAAAGTGTTCAAGGCCGGGCTGGATGGAGCTTTGAGCAAACTGGTGTAGTAAAAAGTGTCCCAGCCCATGGCCGGGGGTTTGGAACAGGATGATTTTTGAGGTCCCTTTTAACCCAAATCATTTCATGATTCTGTGATTTCAACTCATGTCTGTTTGTAGGAGATTTTCAAATAGTGGATGGAAAAGCTGCATTTGTGTAGATCTCTTCCTCATTCATATGTGTGTAGGTCTAACAGAAATTACAGTTCCCATGTGAATAAATTGAAAATTCCAGTGATATTCCTTTGTATGGGCACAATGAAGCTGACCTTTTTCAAAACTGGTGAAAAACTCAGAAGTCAAGTACATTCAGTTATAAGAATTTTTTTTAATTCCTTCTTTGCTGAAAACACATATGCATTATAAAAAGATTAATAATTCTAACTGATCTCAATCAAATCATGAAAGAGTGAGCAACTTAAAAATCACATTAGTTAAACCATGCCAGATATTCAATGTATGACATGCATGATGCATTAAAATAAAACCACCAAACCGAGACAATTAATTCAAATGGCTTTCTACACTACTACAATGGAAGTATATATTCACATCATGCACCCGTTCTGCAGCTTTCTTTGTCAAAACCACATACCACTGAGAATGTGAAATGTGGCCAGAGCTGATAAGACAAACAAATTATATCTTTCAGTAATTTAAGTAACTGATTCTTCACAGACAAGCACTGTTCCAGGCAATTTTACCATTGGTATAACCATATTAATGAGATTAAAATTGGTGGCCTAATAAAATGAAACTTAAGCAAGGTGTTACTTTCTCTGTGTCCAGGAGGAAATCTTGCTATATGTCAGTGTAACGTATTTACAATAAACATTTGACAGTGGTGGACTGCCAGTGTTCTTAAAAGGGACCAGACATCTTGAGTCACAATCAAGGAAATTGCAGGAACCCCATTAGTGGAGCCACAGCCCAGAGAAGATGATAAAGGAAGCCACATCTACTGAATTTTTAGTCTTAGGGGAATTCTCCTGTGCCATGCAGATACACACATGCATCACACACATCTTGGGTAGTAGTATACTAGTTACTAATATATAGTTAATAATTTTATTGCTAATTAAGTGGTTGGTTATGCTGGGGCTAAGTTTTGAAGTTGATTGGTCATAGGGCAGAGTTAATTCAAGCGTGCACAAGATGTACAGGTGTAATACTCCTATGTAATCACAAGATGGCAAAACTATATGGGGGTGTTGTAAATAAGAAACTTCTAAAACTCTTCCCCAGGTGATATGACATCATCATGAATGCGGCTAGGTGGAACAAGCTCATCAGTGAATCAAAGAGTTGAGGAAATGATTGGCTAGGAACACTCCATTGTAATGAGCCAGTGAGAGGACCCCTAGATGAACCAGTAAGGGAGTGGATTGGAAATGGACCAATCCTGAATAAGGACAGGCTATAAGAACTGCCTTGGTACTTTGCACCAGGTCCTTCTCTTGTGAGGTGCATGTCCGGGGAGTGCCCAGCATCTCGCGAGCGCTGTTCTGTTTTTCTGGCTTGTCATTAGGAGCTTGGGCTTATCTTGGGATCCTGCTTTCAGTTGTTTTGAGTTGTTAATAAAATCCGTTAATCTTCCGAGGTGACTGACATGTTTTTTTCAATCTGGCTACAGAGATCAGTACAGAAAGCAGTGCTATTTCTGGCAGCCACACAAAGACAACCAGCACTCACACAGACATCACCATCACCTCAGCAAGTGCTCTTCCTTCTCTTGAGACCACCAGGGCAGGGGTTTCCTGGCAGGCAAACTCCCTGCATCACTGCACCATCTTTGTCCACTAGGACACACACATCCATGGGTTTCTCAAACACCAGAGTAGTCTGTCCCCATCATGTCTGGCCAGAGTGCCTGTCGAGGGCCTGGGCCCCATTTGTCCAGCCTCCAGCCCTGCCCCTGGTTCTGTCTGACCTGGCTGGTCTGGGTTGAAGTTCTGTAGCAGTTGTCCCTCAACTCATCACAGGGAAGAGAGAAAAGGCACTACCACAGTTCACTTACCTATAAGTCATTGTTTTTATCCCTGCTCCTCTCCAGTTTCCTATGCTTCCTCCTCAAGTGAACTTACAGGCACAACCTCTCAGTGTCCATATAGTGTGATGAGGATGGCTTCCAGTTGATTAAGACAGTTGGCACATTTTGAATGGTTACTATTTTGGAAGGTAGTCACTTAGCAAAAGGGGATAAACAAAACTGTAGAATAGCATGGATTATATTTTCATCTTTCCCTACAGAAAACAAAAATCATATTGCTGCTTTTGGTATTTGGATGAATGTGTCAAACAAAACTGGACGTGTACTGTCATGATAGCACAGAGCATTCAACCCCAGGCATCAGTACAGGTTGGGGGATGGAGAGATTGAGAGCAGCCCTGCCAAGAAGCACTTGGCATTGCTGGCAGGTGAAAAACTGTACATGAGCTGGCAGTATGTGCTTGCAGCTAAGAAAGCCAAATGTGTCCTGGGTTGCATCAAAAGAAGTGTGACCAGCAGGTCAAGGGAGGTGATTCTGCCCCTCTATTCCTCTTTGTCAGACTCCACCTGGGGTACTGTGTCCAGCTCTGGTGTCCTCAGCACAGGAATGACCTATTGGAGTGAGTCTAGAGGAGGGCCATGAAGATGGCCAAGGGCTGGAACACCTCTCCTGTGAGGAAAGGCTGAGAGAGCTGGGGCTGTTCAGCCTGGAGAAGTCTTTGGGGAGACCCTAAAGGAGCCTTTCAGTAATTAAAGGGGACTTAAAGTTGTGAGACAGAGCTTCTGGCAGGTCCTGTTGTGATAGGACAAGGGGTAATGGCTTTGAGCTAAAAGAGGATGGATTTAGATATAAGGAAGAAATTTTTTACATGCAGTTGGTGAAACACTGGAACAGGTTGCCCAGAGAGGTTGTGGGTGCCCCATCTGTGGAAACATTCCAGGTCAGATTGAACAGGGCTCTGAGCAACCTGATCCAGTTGAAAATGGCCCTGCTAAGTACAGGGGAGTTCGACTAGATGAACTTCAAGGGTTCCTTCCAACCCAAACCAGTCTATGATGGCATGATTCTCTGATTATCCTAAAGTGCAGATATCTGGAGGAAGGGACTGAAGGGAATATGAGATTAATTTAGGTGTTTGTGTGCTTTTTTATCTCCATTTCTTTATATTCATTGACTACAGAGAAATGTGATTGTCTCCATGAAACGATCTAGTCTACTTAAAACATGTGTCTGTTACATCCATTTGAGAGTATACTTAATGCCAAATGCCTCCAACCATTTGGGATACAGCATACTTAATTTTCTCCTTAGAATGGAAAAGGCATGATATGCCTATCTGATTTTTGTAGAATTAGCCTACAAACTAATGACATTCTCCAGGTCCATGTGTTCAGGCTGCCCAGCTCATATTTTGCACCCCTGAAAAGTAATAACTAAGTCAGGACTGAACAATGATTTATGGTAAGCTCAAGTCAGCTTCCAGCTGACCTATGTCTTTTGAGTACTTGTTCACTAAAAACCGACTAAATGAACTTTCTTGTGAATAAATTTCCTAACCAAAAAATTATTACATCAAAGGCAAATATAACCACTATGTTAAAAGAAATTAGTGGTAGTCCTGACAGATCTAAACTTTTGAGTATTTCCAGGAATGTAAATGAAGCTTCTATGCTTTTCGCCCCAAGCCTGGGTTGTGATGAATGTTCTTATCTTAGCAGAGAAGGTCTCTCTATGAACACTGGTGCGTGCAGATAGTCTCAAGGGATTTCCAAGGTAAGAAGAAGCTTTAGTAAGGTAGGTAGGTAAAGAAAAAATTGCCCTGGAAAATCGGTAGACTAGTCTGCTGCTTCAAATAGTAAGTGGATTTTGCATATATAAATCCAAATCTGAACAGAATGTAGGTTGATGAGATCTCATTTTTTATTAACTTCTTAAGAAATTCAATTGTTGTTCTTTCACCAGCGGCACTGACATTAATTTTATTTTGCGAGCTGCAGTCTGTGACATATATTCCAAGAAGATTATTCTTTCCTGAAGATTTTTGCCTCATTTCAGTTAAAACTAAATTTCATTTCTACCGAATAATTCATTAGCTCTGTCTCTGATATGTCTGGGTTAGAAAATAACAAGTATTATATTAGAGGATGAAGAGGAAAGAAAGGATTATTTTTCTTTGACTTCACTGCTTTTGTGTTCTAAAAGCTTTCTGAAAGTTGCCAGGGATTTCTTTAAAATTGTTGGCTGAAGGGTGTTATTAAAAACACACAAATGCATCATATTTACAGAATGTAGTGACCTCTCCTTCCTTCTCCCTACTTCACAGAAAACTACTTTGTGATAGGTTAAATGTTTCATCTTTGGTTCAGCATTTAATCTGTCTCAGCTGTCAGTAGTTCTGAGTGAAATTGAAAGAAATGTTCTTTCTTAATTTAACAAGTTTCTATGTAGTAATTGAAATCACCTGAAAAAGGACATTCTTTAGCCTGATTGAATGTGAGGATACAGTTAATCAGGATGCCCTGTGCATATGGTGTTTCTTAAGGGGCAAGGAAGAGCAGCATTAGGTAAATACTTTTTAAAGCCAATGTTAGGAAGGGACAGTAACAGTGAAAATTCAGAGACCCATGGTACACTCCTCAAGCATCCAAACTCCAACACATGTGTAGGTTACGGGCGGGTTCGGTCGGGACGGAGACGGATGGAGATCTCTATAGGCAGGTCTTGGGACACAGTCGGTTTATTGTAAAGGGCGTGGGTATTGGGGCACTGCTCAGAGCTGCCAGACTCAGCTCTGAGCAGGCCCAAGAGAGTAAGCAGGTGAGAGAGAGAGAGAGGGTGTAAGAGCAAGAGTGGAAGTAAGAGTAGAAGTGGAAGAGAGGAATAGAGAAGGAGTAAGGAAAGAATGTCTGAAGTCCTGGTTACAATACAATAAATCATCTTCTGTACTGAATATTCTAATTGTCACTAACCAATCTAATACAAGATACAAATCCTATAGCATTTACATACAGCCTATAAGAGTTCTTATATTACCATAAAGTGTTACATCTTAACTTCTAAAAACTACTCTTTGGACCCCTTCTGCTGAGCTAGTAGGGTCTGCTCTGACCCTTGGACCTGTTTGCAAGCAGAGGGTATTGTTTCATCAAGAGGGGATTACTTCAGTGGCCATACCATTGTTTTCTAGTTGTTCAGTAACTAAGACCTGGTATTTCAAAAGTGGCTTTCATTTCGATGTTGCCTGTAGTTTTCATATTCCCAAAATCTTTTGTCAGGCAATCATATTTCCAAGGCTTTCCTGTTTCATCTTTCCCAACACACATGCCTTCAATTTAAGATCTAGAAAGAATTTCTCATATGTCTTAAAAGTAGTCTTCAGATATCTTCAGAGATACCTTATAGGTACTCTAAATAGGTTATCACATAAAAGAGTGCAAGTAAGTTGCAATCTCTGCAAGGGGTTCTGCTCATACAATTGCAGCTGCTGAAGAGGTACCTAGTATTAGCTGCCCTCATATTCTGTGGAGATCAATGGTAACCACCTAGCTTAAACAGTCCTCTTAAAACAAGGGAATCTAGAAGCATTTTCCTCCCTCTGTTTTCTTTAGAGGGAGTCTGAAAGGCGGTAGTAAATTGGGTGCCTTACTTTCCACAGCTAAGTGAAAGGGAAGGGTTAAGTGCTAAATGTTGATTTAGTTTAAAAGCTTTTGAAAATAATGGGTCTTCAACTGTGCCACGTGAGACAACTTTAGCAATGCAACAAACTCTATGTGTGATTTGTCTTTAATCTATTCTTCACATTTGTTACACTCCAGACTTATCATGTGGAGGCTTTTTGTCCCAGTAGACATGTGACTTCCTGAAGGACAATCTTATTTCACTCTTGCTCTTCAAGGAAGTTCAGACTTGTAATCGCTTTAAGTGTTTTGTGTCATATAAATAAATGAAAACTGGGGCTTCAATATGACCTGGAATCACAGTTTCACACCAATACATGTGTCTTTTACTTGTACTTAAAATCCAGCTATAAGAACTATATGTTGTTCTTAAGCAATACATCCAATTGCTTCTTTATCTGTACTAAAAAGCTTTTCCCAAATGCATAACTTAAACCTTCTTGTTATGATAATTAGGTTAATTTCATGTTTAGATGTGTGAACACACTTGTTTCTTTCCTCTTTATGCTGTCTCTTACTTGTGAAAAATGGTATCAAATATGGGGGGAGTTACTAATAAAGATATATTATCTGACTTATCATATCCAACCTATAGTGAACATTTTCTTCAGTGCCTTTTTCAGTTAGTTTCCATAGTTGCATCATGGCTACTGTTGTGAAACACAGGCATCTGTCAGGAAAATCAGTTTTATTTTAGGAAGGAAAATTCTGCTCCATGCTTTCCATGTGTCAGTGTGAAATTTCACTCACATGACAGCTGGATTAAATTATTTTAATAACAGTGGCTATTTCAGTTTATTCTGGCTGGTAAGGCATGTCCAAGTACCCTTCATGAAAACTATCATCAACATATTCCCATAGCAAATTAATATCAGCTCTTGAATACTAAATCTAAACTAGAATTAAACTCTTAACATCCCTCTTGTTCAACAGCATTTATTTTTGACTAATATATTTTGTATGTGTCATTTGCGCAAACAGCGCTAGATACTACATATCCAAGGGTATTTGAAGCAAACTTACCCCCTTAAAAAATGCCCATTTTGCTTCCATGTGTATTTACATGATCTTTTCAGTGCCTAGAAGTGTGTAAACTGTAGTTGGGAGGCGGGAAGATATTAATCTGTTGTAACTGCTTGACTCTGCCTAGCAGGCTGCTGCGGCCTGAAAGCTCAGCGAGGGTTTCCTAGGGCCATGTGATTAATCGCATCCCAGAGTCCATTTCGGACAGCCCCGCGATCTGGCTCCGGCAGCTAGCAGCATTACGAAGCAGTGGATGGCAAAGAAGGTAGAGAAGGGTCTCTCATGAGGGTTTGAGATGGCTTTAATCACATCTTGTGTGATGTTCAGAGGTAGAGAGACAGCGTGCTCTGAGTGCGGGGTGGTTTTGTCAGGGGCCCAGGGGTGGTCCCTGAGCGGGGTTGGGGTACAGGAACAAATAGGAAGAAACCGAGGGAGTGGCCAAGGCTAGGGAGGGAACAAGGGGAACATACAGAATCATGGGGTTAACAGGCCACCACATTCATCCATATTGCAAAACCATTGTTGTATTTGGCATAATTCTTGGCAACTTCATCCGGAAAAGGCCTGAAGACGATAAGTCTACCCCCAGAGCCCCTTCAAAGCAGTTAACCTCTGTCTGTCAGCAGTCCTTCTCCAGAATCTTTTCAGGGGCTGGGGGCTCCATGAGGCACTTTTCTCACCCTGACACTTCCTCTTTCTCCTCTTGCAGGCAGGCACACATGACAATATGTGTATAGTAGTTGTTCCATTCCTGAAAAGAAATTAAATATGAAACATAACAAGAATTTGAGACTTTTCCCTACTCTTACCAGACTTTCTTTTAACTAGGGTGGCTCAAGCATCTTTCATTTGACATATGGGGGGCTTTCTGCCTATGACAGTTTGATGCTAATGAGTCAAATTCTCTTCCTCTAAGATGTCTGCATTGTCAGAACTTGGCAGAAATCTTCCAGAGGTACCCATGGTCCCAGCCAGGCATTCCAAGTATTGAGTTGGTCTAGACTGTTGGCCAGATACTCAATCTTTAGCTTCAAGATCCCAGCAGTCTCTCTATCCTACTCTCTGTTTTGGTTCCTAGGGATGCGTTTGAAGCCAGTGTGTGTAGAAAGACATTGTGGTAGTGGTAGCACATGCATTGGCTTAATATTACTAATACTTGTATGTATGTACAGATCCCTGACAATTTTGGTGAAGTAAACTGGGTTCTTATGCTTGTATTCACACTGACTCCTGATTTGTCATTTTTGTTTTTTAAATTAGGCAATGCAGAAAGTAACTACAGCCTTCAGTTGTCTGTGATACTTGATATCAGCACACTTAACTTGCCATACTCTAATATTGATGTAAGGCTCACAGAGAAATAAATTACATTTAACATGCAGCAGCTATAGGGAAGAGAACAGAAGAAAGAAACTTCTTTCAATGCATCATCTGAGCCCAGACATAACAGAACCAGCAAAACCAAGGACACTTGGGGAAACAACCAAGATAATGCCAGATTACAAAGAATAAAACAAAGTCATCTCATCCAACTAGGCAAAGGGTAGGATCAGAACTACTGTCTCAAGGAAAGCACCAGCTCAAAAGAAGAGGATTCAGCATGTGAACTAATTAGCAGAAGTAAGAGAATCCTTTAACCAATAGAAGATAGAATACTATTTAATAAGAGAACAATGTGATTTGTAGCCAATGAACATTATTGCCTTTGTTAGCTAAAATGTATAAATAGTGAAAAGTTTTTATAGGCAGTGTTCTGGCTTTGTGTATTTGCCATCCAGAGCCCCTTTCTGCACAGAACTATATATAAATCAAATGCCTTGACTCTGTGTGTGGATTGGCCCCTTGCAAACAGAGTGAGAGAACCTGTTCTGGGACAACAGGATTTTGTTTTCATGAGAACAGCACAAAATTCTTCTAAAGGGTATTGATTCTGACTCCTGATGATGTCACAAAGCTTCCAAACATTTTTTTACTGTAAGACATGGGAAGTGATAATTTTTTTCCTCCTGCTTCATTTCTGGTGAAGAGAAGCAAAGTGAGAGGCCAGGAATGTGATCAGCCTGCAGCTGCAGCATGGGCGGGCACCTGCTGGTGACTCTGGTGCCCTGGCACCCCATGGGGTGTGCTCCAAGTGTTCGTCACTGAACATCACTGCTGCTCTTCCACTGTTTGTGTCCTATGTTTGGGAGCCAAGTGAATGTGATTTTTGTTCCATTTCTAATAAAAGGCCTTGTGTTGACAGTGTAGGGTCACATAGTGCTCTGTTTCAGTAATTGTCTAGTGGTAAAGTGTTTATTGCCTGAGCTGTTTGAGCTTAACCTCTGGAAATACTGTGTGTGATACGGACCTGACAAGCATACATAGTGTGTAGAAAACAAAAACCTTCATGCCATATGGGGCTGGGAATGATATTGTGCAATTTTCAAAGTAGATAGCAAAGAGTAAGAAGGAAGCAGGCTGTGAAAAGAAAACAAAAACTAGCTTTCCATGTGGACTCTCAGAGTCCCATGAATATCACTGCTCTACTAACAAAGAAATCAACATGCTGCTGAAATACTATACCACTCACATTCCCCGCAGCCCTTCCCCAATCTGCTGGAGGAATGCTGACAATATTAGAGTCCAAGAAGCACTGAAAGGGTAAACATAACACCAGACAAAAGGGGTGGTTAAAAAGAAAAATATTTTTTTTTACAAAAATCTGGGGTGTCTTAGATGGTTGGGCACAGTCAGCAGAAATTAATGATTTGTAAATCAGCCCTGACTGGCTGCTTTGTATGACAAAATACTTGGATTTTGAGATTACAGGACAGTAGTAGATGTGATTTTCTTTGATTTTGTCACGGCTTTCAACATTATCAGCCACAATACTCTCATAGCCAAGTATTTGGATATTACAGAGTGGATGGGTGGGCAAATAAATTGTAAAAAGACAAGTTAGGTGGTCAGGCTCAGAGAGTAGTGGTTAGTGGGATGGACTTTCTCTACCTGATAGGAACAGACAAGTCCTTGCAAGGATACTGCAGGGATCTGTCTGGTACAGATCCCATTTTATATGTAGCAATGACTGGGAGGCAATTATGAAATGTGACCTCATCAAGTTTGCAGAAGATACAAAAAATAAGGATCAACCTGTATGCTCAGTGTCCAGCCTGCCCTTCAGAACAACCTAGACAGGCTGGAGGATGGGGCCAAAAGGGAACATTTTGAAGGTCAACAGTGAAAAATGCAGAGTCTTGCACCTGGGAGAGAAGAGTTCCTGGCATCAGCAAAGGTTGGGGACTGTGGGAAGCCTGTCCAGGGAGCAGTTCTGCAGAAAAAGAGCTGGGAGGCAGCAAGCTGAACAGGAACTTGACTTGTGTGCAACAGAGAAAGGCAACAACACCCTAGGTGGTATTCCCTTCCAGTCGGCACTGTTTAGATCACATCAAGACCACTGCATCTAGGATTGGATACCCCAAATGGAAGAAAGATGTTAATGAACTGGAGCAAGTTTATCAGAGGCCCACCAAGCTGTCAGGGTGGGAGCACTTGCCATATGAAGAGGTGCTGAGGGAAATGGGCTTGTTCAGGGAGGGAAGAGGTTGCTGGGGGGAAACCTAAAACCAGCTGGTCAGTACTTAGAGGGAAGCCATGAAGAAGATGCAGTCAAGCTCTTCACAGCATTGCCAGTTGGAGGAAGAGATGTGGTAGACTTGTATTTTTGCAGGAGAGACTCCATCTGGGAATAAAAGCCTTTTTCCCGTGAAGGAAATCAGTGGAACAGGTTACCAGCGAGGTAGAACAGTCTTTATCCTTGGTGATTTTTGGGACCTGACTGGATAAAGCCCTGAAAAATCTGTACTGATCTCATTGCTCACGCTGCTTGCAGAAGTTTGGATGACTGAGTTTTCTTCCATTCGCAGTTATCTATAATTAGCACAATTTACTGTTACTTGTTGAGGAGTTATTTCTTCCTTTGATAACTTTTCATCAAGTCAAAGGGACCAGTTTTTCCACTCTTAATTCTTTAAGAAACTTACTGAATACCCTTCTGAAATTTCTAAAGCAATTATTGGATAAAACTGATGAAAGTAGTGGAATATAGCATTCTTAGTAGCTTTTAGGGATGATCAGTTTTACCACAATATTTGTGGTTTTGATTTTGTATTTCTAGTTTGCTGTCCTTTCTTGCTGAAAGTCTCTAGATAGACATACAATTGGTTATTAGGTGGTTTCAGTACTTTAATTAACTGTTATCTTTAATTGTGTTTACAAAAGCTCAAGACAAACAAACCTCTAATAGGTATGGGGATGTTGACATAATTTTGCATGAATAATGTTGTTAATTATATTTTGCACAAGAGTAGCATCCGTAGACACCAATCAGGATAAGGAATTATATTTTGCTAGGCAGCAAGCAAACAGAATGGTTCTCATGCAGCACTAATTTGGCATTGTGGAAGTTTCGCAGAAGGAGAATGATGGAGGTTTAAAACAGGGATTTGTATGTACCCAGTCCTCACATCCCATACGGGGATGTCCAAAACTACCAAAGGATGGCTTAATGGTATTGACATTTACAAGGGTATTGACATCTGACAAAAATATCATGCCATTTCAGTAGAGGAAGATGGTTCAGCATGGATTAATATTACTGCAGGCCTGGTTCCTACGGTATATCACTGTGTCCCACAGCCATAGGGAGGAGGAGGAGAGAAGATCCAGCAGGCAGGAATTGTGTAGCAAGATTGATTTATTTAATTATTTTACAAACTCTTTTATAGACTTTTTTCTTCATAGTCTAATTGGACAAAGGACCAGCCACCCCTTGGGGTGATTGGCTAAAATCCTAAAACATCCATTGTCAAAATATTTTTCTACTATACCATAAACAAGACTTTTCAAGGTTGCAGGTGGCTTGGTTGTTTACATTCCCTGCTACCTCTTCTGTGAGAGAGAAAAGTCTCTCACGGACTTAGAAACTGACAAGAAAATCCTCGCTAACAGCATTTTTGTACCTACAGATTAATTCTTTTGTTGGTTTTTCTTTTTCCAGTCAGAATTGAAAAATTTCAACAAAATGGGAACTTGTCAAAGCAGGAAATTTGCTACAGAAAAAAAATGTTTTGGAAAGAGTTGTTCACTTCTGTCTTATAACTAAATTCTGGAAGGTGGAATGAGGGAGATGAGCTGTAAGACCTGTACTAATCCTCAATGTAAAGCTCCTGATGTTTGTGTGCACAAGAACAGAGAAACACTGACAAATAAAAAGAAAAACCTTTTAGACTAAGTTTGGAGTTGCAATAAAATCATGTGTGACTGACATCTTCCCTTTCTGCATAGAACTAAGAGACAGATCCTACCTGTGCTGGATGCTAATATGGAATTTATTCTGCTAGCAGTGAATTGTGTCTTGTGCAGCCTTAAAAACTCCATGGGAATCCAGCAGGTGTCATACATTGAATAACAGACGCATACTTGAAAGTAAACGCTGTTTCTTCCAAACAACAAATTCTTCTAGAGGCCAGAAGTCAACCAGATGAGCCATAAGAGATCCATTCTGCTTACCTTCAGTATATTTCACAGCCATATTTTTCCTGCTAATTACATTTTTCACCCTCCTGTAAACATTTGCTAAAAGCTGACAAAGATAAATGCAAAACATGCTATGTTCAGCAAGTATTGTAAAACACTCCTTGAGGTGTAAAGATGTACTAGCACAGAGTGAAAAAAAGAGAATTTTCTTATACAGAGACGAAAGAGAAAGTTACTACCTGTAATTAGTTTCTGAGGCTGTACTTTGATATGCTCGTAAATTAGTACAGTCACTGGAAAGAGATGGCTACTCTTACCTCCTTTATGCCTCCAAATATTTATTTTTGCTCTCTGACAACATATTTAATACTAATACAACATACTTACTTGCTTTTCAGAAGGCCAGTGCTTGAGCTGGTTTACTGCATGTCTTCATAGATGCAAATGCTGGCCTAGTGATAGGAGAAGGGAGACTAGTACAGGAAGACAACGTAAAGACAGAGTCTTTTTTTACCAGGCAAAGTGGAAAAATAAATGCACATTAAAACCACAGATCATCAGTAAAAAAGTATTACACAATTCAGGACCAAATAATATGCAGATCAGAGCAAAGAACTGAAGCATAGTTTTATTTCCTTAGAGGAGTTCATTGAAGTGTTGCTGCGGTTATTTTATACACTGTGGTACTGGCCAGTGATATTGGCCTCCAGAACCACTATTCCTTCCCATCCTTTCCTTTCACTCTCTCCAGTACCACAGCATAAGGTGCTGCAGTGGGAAACAGGTACGAATTACAGTCATCTGTCAGTAAAAGAAGAATAGCACTTTTGTATTTTTTAAAGCCAAATCAGTCCCTCACTCTAGGCTGCAAGGTGGACCCACAGAGGACTGTGTTGGCATAATCAAGGGTCCTGTATTGGACCACAGAATGGATGAGCATAATTTGATAGGCCTAAATCCCAGCTTTTCAAAACTGGATTGACTACAAAAATTTCTTTATTCCCAGTACGTGAATGTCTTGTTTTCTAATCAGAGAAAAAGGGACTGGAAAATAATGTATGAAAAGAAACTGGAAGGTGTTACAAGAAATAAGAAAATATGCTCAGATGACAGGGAATGTGTTAGGTTTTACTAGACTTACAATATCAGCCTTGTAAATTGCAATCTCCCCCACCGGATTTTATATTAGGAATAAAAAGAATAAGAAATGTATTAACACCAATCTTAGTAACAGCCTGAAAAAGTATATTTCAGTTCAAGTAACTCCTATACCAAAATTAATGCCAAAAAGATGAAGAATATGTATTTCATTTCACTTTTATTGTATAATTTAGAATATTAACTCCAATTACTCTTAATTTAAAATGTGGAAACAATTAAAATATCAATATTCAGTAAGCTGTTGTAAGGCTCTACTATCTTGAAGTCTCCCACATACTGTCTAGATAAATATTCCACATTTTGTCTTGGATGAGTCAACAGAAGATCTACAGCTACTCTAGAGGTTACTTGTAAAACAAAATTAATTTGATAGGAATGAATGAATGAATGAATTAATTAATTTGATGGGATTGTAATTAATATGTATTGCTCAATTTTACTCACTTAAAAACACAATTCGTGGTCTTTGTTTTCTGTGGGATGCTGATGTGTGATCAATTTCTCCATTTGGGCCATCCATGTTTCTCTAAGAAAACCACAGATCTATACTATTCCCACATCACACGTAAACCTTTGCTGGATTTTACCATATTGCTCTACGAGTGGGCTCCACGGTAACAAACAGATTTTCTTACTGCACTTAGGTAGCTTTATGCCTACAATGAAAAAATAAGTGTTGTATGTTACCAAGTTGGGTTTTTCTGAAACCTCATGGATAGACTGCAAGACATTTTGCATGTCCAGCCAATCTTTTGCCACAGTATCTAGGTAATGTGGGCCCAGGCTGATGTAGTTAGCTAACCAAATGACTCTTTATAAATTTATGCATATAATTTAATATATATATACCAAACTGGTGTTGGTGATGGCAGTTAGCATGCCAAGGACTCAGTGCTGGATAACTTGCACACCGTAAATTTTCTTGTTAGATCAGCTTTTCTTTTTCTTTCCTTCCTATATTTAATTTTGTGACTCCCCCATCCTCTAATTCCCAGCTTTCACAGCACCTAATATTGTCCCAGTCTCTGTTCAGTCCTGTGGGACTGGGAGTGAGGATGTAGGATCCCAATGCAGGGAAAGGAGTGAGGGAAAGATGAGTGAGTGATCTTCACTGCCCCTCCTGCAGCACTGCTCTGCAGCTGTAAGCCAGGTGCCCTGAAAACAGCTGTTCTTACCCTCCCCCTCAGCACTGGGTTTCAGCATCTCCCCTCTTGCTTTGCTTTTATCCATCTCTTCTTGTGCAGTCCAGGCTCTGGGGAGCATTTTTATTCTTGCTCTTCCCTTCTTGGCAGATTACCAGGAGCAAAGCACATCTGGCATCATCCATTTCCCCAAAGAAAAGTTCTTCTCACTCTTTGCCCATAACATGTCCTAGGAAGAAAGACATTCTCCAGTAGGAGGAGATCTGGCTGCAAATTACCTTTCCAAAAGATGAGCTTCAAAACTCTTGAGAGAACTGATAATAGCTATAGGAAGCATTTTCTGTGATGTTTGAGATGTTATGGGAGTTAAGGGAAAACACACAGGAAGTGCTGTAGCTCCCTATTCCATTCTCCAAATGCCCTGCAGAGGTTGTGTAGGTGGTACTGAATACCACAGCAGTGGGTGCGGATGGCAGGAATAACCAGAAATGTCTCGCACTAAACAACGTCTTGGGGAGTATGCTTGAACAACAAATGGTCCCTAGGAGTTCATAGTGGTTATTTTCTCACAGTATTGGAATTAGTCAGAATAAAGCATTAGTGCATGCATTACAATATAATTATGATGTTTCCTAGCTTAATGACTGAGATTTTTTCATGAATTAATGCTTCTTAAAAGAAGAAAACATGATTCCATTAGTTTAATTCTTTATGTGTCACCTACCATAGAAATTACTCCTCTTACTGTTTTGTTGAGACCAATGCCAAATTCATGGTTGAAAAATAGCTTTTGGAGAGGATCTTGCCATCAGTTTTCAGGAACCAAAAATAGCAAACTGAACCATTTCTTTTATCTGTAAATGTAAAAGGAAATTTTAACAAGTTTCCTGGTCTTGTTCTTCAGTCATCAAGACTTTTTCTACTGGATCAAAATACTTTTAGAATATATTATTTTCTTTCTAAAAAATTATTTATTTACTGAAATAAGGCAGAATAAACAAATTAAATCACATGGCTGTTTAATGCAAGCAATGCATTTTCTCTGTTTTATTATGGCTTCATTTTTATACCTATCTTACATTTTTCCACTCTTTCACTAATGAAATATGGTGAACAGAACTGTCATAGTAGCTTTACCAATGATTATGAGTGTTTCCAAAGATGAAGCATTGTCTTCTTCCCTTTTTCAATTGTTCTCCTGTGTTCATATTCAGAGATTCAGTTAGGTTTTTTTTACTTCTGCAAGGCACCAGAACATATTAGTTCACTTATTCACTGCAAAGTACACGATGTTAACACTAGCAACACTTTTCAGTATCTGCTTTTTGGTAAGTCATTGTATAATTTTGAACTTTCTTGCATTAAAGAAACTGAAAGGGACAATCCCAACAAAGACATTCAGACCACACTGTGTGACCTGTCTGTCATCATTGTTAGCTACTCTTAGTTCCTCAGGCATACTTATACCTCATTAGAGTCATAGAACCATCGAATGGTTTGGGTTGGAAAGGACTTCAAAGATTGTCTGGTTCCAACTCATCTGCCATGGGCAGGGACACCTTCCACTAGACCAGGTTGCTCACAGTCCCATCCAACCTGGCACTAAATGCTGCCAGTGGATGGGGCGTACACAGATTCTCTGGGCAACCTATTCTGGTATCTCACCACCCTCACAGCAAAGAATTTCTTCCTAAAATCTAATCTAAACTTACCCTTATTCAGTTTAAAACAATTCCCTCTTTTCCTATCCCTTTCTTCCCATGTAAAACATGTTGCAGAGATTTCCCAGCTATCCTCAAATTACTTGCTTCAAAATCAGAAGCTAAACAGCCACTATCATAGTATCCCTATGCCAAATTCGAAAATCTCTTCAGAGATGCAAGGCATTTAGTTTAGGAACAGTAACGAGAATCCAGATATGTTGCTTATAGGATGTGAGCTGGTAATTCTTGATGACATTTCATTCTGCTGAGTATACATAACTTTAATGTCCTATGAAAATTCTTAAATAAATTTGAATTTTATTCTAGATCATGGATCACTGGGCCAACAACCATCAAATTGAAAATTTATGTAGGAAAATAATATTTGACAATGATTCCCCACTGTATTCTGAGATACACTAGTCAATTCTTAACCCACATAATTTAAGAAGTATTTTTATCTCTCATCTTTTATACCGACAGTGGTGCAATTCACTAGTTCTCCAGCTCATTACCCCGAATATTGTTTACTGAAACAGTTTAAGTTAGTTTTAAATCACATGAGGTTAGATTTCACTAATATAATCTCTATTTTAAAGATAAAGAGCCTTGAAAGTAAAATGAGTAAAATTAATAATTAAATATAATTAATTGGACATTGTCCAATTGTTTGAAAAATTAATTTGAAGCAAAGATTAAGTGCTTTACAAAGAAATAGAAATGGATATGTGAGTACACATTCATGTGCATTTACTATATTACTGCATATTGCTGTGCAGTAACTTTACATATGACCTTGAAATTTGCTGCAATTAATGGAGAAAGGGAAATAAAAAAGAACCTTTGGAGAACAAACCATTTGTCCTTGTTTTTATAAGAACAGCACTAAATTCTTATGAATAGGTGTAAAATCCCATTGTTTTCAAGTCCATTTTATGTGTTCATAAATTAACTAGTATTTTTGCTGTAAAGGAACATTTACCTTTAATTGTGTCTCATAACAGCAAGATCTAGTACTGTTTCCCTGGGCAGATACTGCTAGATGTTTTTCCATCTCTTGATGTGGATCGAGATCATTATGCTTCTGCCTTTTTCAAAATGTATTGAATAAGTGGCATGTAACTAAGGCAGATAAGAAAGAGATTATAAGGTCCTGAGAAAATAATAGAGTTTTTTATTCCTAGATGCACCAAAATGTTTTATTGTGTTTTCAAAAGGTGCACAAAATTGGACCAGATGAACTGCCCTTTTTAGAGTTGAACCAGGTTAGGAAATAATTGCCTCTAGCTTCTTGCTGCTTTCCCACTACAAAGTATTGCTCATTGAGGTGTGTTATCATGACTTGACTTCTCCTTAATCTCCTGTTCATGTCTCAGCAGGTTTATTAACTTGGGCACAGAATCACTCTGAAAGTGTCTGATGAATTTCTGATTTTGAAGCAAGGCATTCATTGCTTGATGATGAATCTTTGCATCATATTCTGCTATACAGCATAAATATACCGCAAGGTTGAACAGTGGCAGGTTTTGATGAGAATGGAGGAGTCATAGAAAGTGATGAACTCCTGATTACTTGATATGCCTTTTCTCAGTACAGTATTTTGACAGAACCAAGGTACAAACAGCCACATACAGAGATGTACTATGGATTTCAGGAGATAGGAATGTTGAATTGTGTAGTAGCAAGCAGCTGGGGCAGAAATATCTTAACTCATACCACTTATTATCAGAACAATATGCCTTTAAGCACTGTCTGTACCATGATCCATTTCCTTCTACCCTCATGCTGGTGTAGTTAACTAGTGCACTGATAATCTGGTTGCAGTTATTTCAGCAAAAACCTATTTTTTATTCTAGTTTCAAAGATCAATATCATTAATAAGAAGAACAGATATATTGATGCAGTTACATATACATTATACATTTATGGACATGGTTAAGTTCTTTAAAATATAGTATCTCTACACATCGAGTTATACAGATAGAAATGCTGGTAACATATATAAATATATACCTAAGGTAACTGAGGAAATGACCCACTAAGTAAAATTCACATTTGGTAAAAAAAACTGCAGAAGACTCTGCATATCTAAAGCTCTGGTTAAACTCATTAAATGAGTCTTTAGTAGAAGCTGCATTGTGAAAGTTTTGCAAATTTTCTCTGAAATTCACTCATTTTTAATGTAACAGGAAGAAACAATTTTATTCTTATGCTGAAGAACAAGAATATGTGAAGGACAAGATTTTGCGTCAATATAGAAATCAGTTGTGGGATGATATTTGATGGACTGCTTGTCTGCAAGCAAACACAAGATGACAAGTCAATTATTTCAAGCTATTGCCAAAACATCAAAATATGAAGCAGGGACATGTAAATAAAGTACATCCTATAAAAGATGGCAATTAAACACTTCTCTGCTCAACATTGGTAAGGCTCTAGGTGGAATTCTTAAACATTTTTGGGCCTTGTGCATCTGTGAGCCTATGAGGCCTACCTATAGGAAAGTGATACCATAGAAAACACTCAGAATGAAAAAGAACTCAGATGAACTGCAGTTTTTTAGTCCTGAGAGGAGTAAGAAAGTTTAGCCAAAAACACGGAAATAGGCAAAGAATGTGGGAATACTGTATTTTCCATGTCTGCTTGTCTGCTGTGGAAGAGTAAGGAGGTTTAGTCAGCTCTGTAGCAATGAGGATTAACATGAGACAAACTTTCTAACAGTATGTTTGGTGGAGCACCAAGATCTGAGGTATCTGTGCAATCGACATGCTGATGCACTTGAAGAGTAGATCAGATAGATGAGTGCCTGCCCAACATTACAGCCATTTAACTGCTCCTGCCTCAGAGTAGAGGGGTGAACCAGAGGATTTGTGCAAGGGCCTTTCATTCCTGTTGTACTGAAATTCCCACTGTTGTCTACAATTATTATGGTTTTTTGTTCCCTATGTCTTGTATGTCCCCATTTGTCTGTGCTTCTTTCATTTATGATCTGTAGACTTTGCACAGTGCCCTGCACTGAGATCTATAGATGCAGCAGGAGCCATGATCTCCACATAAACCTGGCTTAGCCCTGCTTCAGCAGGATGATCATCAGAACATGCCCTCTGGGCTTTCTCTCCCCACACATCTCAGCACAGTTGGGATGTTAATCTATGAAAGCGGAAGAGCTGAGCTGCTCTGTGGTGGGAAAGACATCAGATAAACTCAAATTAGATGATTTCCTGTGCACCTATACACAGAAGATCTTATGCAAATCACATTGCAATAAGTAGAAATGGAGTTCAGTAAGGGTAGGTCAAATCCACAATAGCTTTTTTGGTGAGGAAAGAAGAAAGTTGGGCTCTGCTTTGTTTTGGTGAGGCACTTTTCATCACAAACAATGTCTTTTTGATGCTTTATTTCTAGAATGTTGTTATAAAGACCAACAACTCTTGAAATTACCATAAAAAGGTAATTTATTTAATAAAGGATTTAATCAGGAACAGTACAAAAATAAAATTGTAAAATAAAATTAGAAAAAGCCCAGGTACCAGGATCAAGAACTCTTTGGCCAAACTGGTCAGGATCCTCAGGCAAAAACCCAACAAAGCTGTGGTAGCTTTAGCTAATCTAAAACCTAAGTGAATTAATTATGCCTCTAAAAAGGTATGGGGACCGAGAGCCACAGCTTTGGGTCTCTTCCAAGCCTAGCCCTAGGAGAGACAAGACGACGACCTCTCAGCACGTGTAGAGGCCTTATAAACCCTCTGGTCCCTCCCAGGCACATCCACAGTCTGCCCATGGTCCGGCCTTCATGGCCTCAGGAAATTGGATAAAAAATCATGACATCAGTTCTATCAGCCAATGGCTCGCTTGCTGCTAGGGGCTGCTGAAGGAGTGAGGTAATCCGTTCTGTTGGTGGGAAAAGCTCCTCATTGAAATGCATGGTTGCCATGGTTGCAGGTTTCTGACCCTTAGAGGGGGACTCAGTTGCCTTTAATATGTTGACTTATGGGCTGCTGAGGGTCCTGGAGGGGGAGAGTCTTAAAAATGATTACTAACACACAACTCGTCTTGTAAAACACTAAATGACCTTTAAAAGGGTGCAAGCAACAAATGTGTAGTGGTTAACAGAAGGAGGTTAATCATGGATTAATAATAAGTCTTAATACAATAACAGTTTAAGTAATTAAGTCATGCAAAAGCCAAACCAACGACTTTATAAATGACAAATGTGAAAGGCATAGAATCATGCCTTTCTGCTCCTTAGCCAAAACTCAGCGCATATGTGCCAGGAAATCACAATACTTTTATCTCTTTGTTGTTGTTGTTGTTGTTGTTGTTTTGTGGGTACCTTTTACCCTAACAACAGAGACTAGTCCTAGTTTGATGCTAAGCTATAATTAAATAGACTCCCTGCTACTCCGTTCCTTTCAATGAGCCTAACTGTTACCAATTGCATAATATAAATAATTTCAGATTCAGTCTCCAAAGCAGCAGCCTGAAGGGATCATAGCTAAAATATCTTTGCATATTTAGTGAAACAAGCATACACCACTTGGGACGGAAAATATCTTCTTTGGCTACATGAAGCAGTCTAGACAGTGGTATTCTGCATAAAATAGTCTGGGAAGTAGTCTCAAAAAATGTTTTTTAATGTTTTCAGTGTGTACTGATAAAATACCTTTAGACATGGATGCGCTCCATAGTTCTTGTCAGGTTAACACTGATTTTAAATTCACCTTCTTCATCAGTTCAGAAAGGAAAAAATCCTATTTAGGAATAAAAGAGAAAAAAAGTAATGTTGATCTATACTTTTCCTTAAGACTGTGCCTCTGTTTTATGTTATTACGACTCACCAAGTATAGCAATTTCATAGTGGTTTGACTGAATAGAGTTGATATTACCCCCTCACTCCCTCTTCATTCCATCATTTATTCCCTTAATAGTTTCACCTCTCTGCAATTTCTACCTCTGCAATTTTATATGAATGCCATTTGTAATAACTACACACCAAGTGGATGACACTGGAACTTAAAAGATGAATTTATTCTTCTGTGTGCACAAATGGGATTAAAGAGAAAACTGTATGTTAAAGCATCATAAAGTATCAAAAAGAGTGTCAAACAAATGGTAGCTGGTTGCATGGCTTACTGTGTATCACAAGCCAATTGTGTCTTGCCTATTACACACATGCACAGAGTTTAACACAACCTTTTTGTTTTTTCTGTAGAGTTCATAATAATTTCAGTGAGGGCTGATAACTTCCTCTGTCTTTTTTTATCTGAAGTTAGGGAAGCCTGTCATTCCATAAAAGTAAATACAAATTTAATCCCAACTGATTTTAAAGTAACATAAGGTAGAATTTGGATGGAAGAAATTATGAACCATCAATCTCATGGTACTTGGACGTTGCCTTCAAGGAACTTCTGAAGTTAGAGAGTATCTTGGCATGAGAAACTCAGCTTTGTTTAAAATAATAAAGTTTGTTCCCAGATATAGGATCAAATTTTTAAAGAAGCAAGTTGGCTGAAGTCTGCACAATGCAGATCTGAACTTGATCTGCTCATTATTTATGTATACTGAAATATTCAGTTAATTGTACATAAAGTGGTGCTCTGAAATGTACATAGCTTGTGAAATTTTGGCCAACACCACCAGTATTCTACAGACACTATTGAGAAATCTGAATGTCCCATTTGGGTCTTATGATACACAGCTTAAGTATTCAGAAGGATCCTATTTATTTCTGTTGAGTCTCTAAATAGTGTGCTTAGAGCTCAGATAAGCAGCCAGTGATATTTAAAAGAGGATTGACAGTGGTTAGGGATCTGCATTGCCAGCACCAGCTTGTCACTCTGATCACTCTTTTCTCATCATTGCTGAACTCTTGCTTCTGCTTGTTCCACAAAGGGCAATTTAGAGATGAACCCAAATATGAAATACCTATGTAGAATGTCTTATGAATTAGGCAACCCAGGGAGATTTTAGGTATAACCTTACGTGGCTCCAGCTATATCCATTCTAAGCCTCTATCTTTTCTTTTTCTTTCACTCACATTAATCACTTCAGAAATTTAGGTGGACTTGGTTCCTTGCTTTGTTTATTCTTTTAACTCATGTTGAGATTCCTGTCCACACAACTAGTCTTCTACATATGATAAGAATACACGTGTCATAAAAACTCAATAGAAGATAACGCTCATGGGACTTGTGAGGTCCATGAGGAAGATTGTAAGTAGTCACATACTGTCAGAGAGAAGACATACATATTTGGATGTAATGTTCCATCATACTTAATTTTTATCAGCCACCTCCAGCTGTGTGTTCACTTGCCCTGAATAAGGCCTTAAGACTAAACACTAGGCATAGAATATTGTAAGATTTTTTCATATTTGGTCACACTTACAACCTACCTCCTTCAGTGCCTGAAACTGGCAGTAGTGCCCAGTATTTCATGATAGAAGAAAATGTCTAGAGCATGAAACCGTAGTTTTAATTATAGTCCTGAATGTGTATATGAAGTAGAGACTGAGTGGTTTGTTATAACATAAAAAAATTGTGTAGTGTCGGTCTGCTCAGAGGAATGGTGGACCAATGGTGGACCAATACCAATGTATTTATGCTTTGGGTGTGGGAAGGAGTGTGGACTGATGAAATGGCAATGGTGAAGGGTTGCCTTGCCTGACAACTAAATATGAGTCAGCAGTGTATAATGCTCTTGCAAAAAATAGTTTCTCTTCTGGTAAGTCCTGAGAGGAGATCTGATGTGTAAGAGGTAGGATAACTAGTAAACTATCACCAGAATCACTGCATCCATTTTCTGTGTAACAAGTTTTAATTTTTGAGAAACAATTTCAACAGGCTGATATACTTCAATTAAGATAAAATCACTAGCAAAAGCATGACCTGTGAAGAAATCTTGAAGCACTTTCAGGGGTTTAATCTAGGCAAGAGAAAACATGTGAAGGAATGAAACTATAATATTTTAATGCATAAATCAGAAAGACCTCAACAAATCAGAGGACCGAACAATCGCCAGCCATATGAAGTTCAACAAGGGACAGTACCGGATTCTGCACCTGGGATTGGGCAACCCTGGGTGTACAGACAGACTGGTGAATGAGATGCTGGAGAGCAGTGCCATGGAAAGGGACCTGGGGGTCCTGGAGGATGGAAAGTTGGATATAAGTCAGCAGTGCCCTGGCAGCCAGGAAGGCCACCCGTGTCCTGGGGGGCATCAGGCACAGCATCACCATCTGGGCAAGGGAGGGATTGTCCTGCTCTGCTCTGCACTGGGGCAGCCTCACCTTGAGTACTGTGCACACTTCTGGGCACTGCAATATAAGAAAGGTATTAAACTATTAGAGAGTATACCAAGGAGGGCAACAAAGATGGTGAAGGGCCTTGAGGGGAAGCTATATGAAGAGTAGATGAGATCACTTGGTCTGTTCAGCCTGGGGAAGAGGAGACTGAGGAAAGGCCTCACTGAGGGTACAACTTTCTTGTGAGGGGAAGAGGGGCAGACACTGATCCCTTCTGTTTGGTGATATGTGATAGGACCAGAGGGAGTGGCCTGAAGCTGTTTAGGTTTAGGTTGAATATTAAAAAAAGGGTCCTCACCCAGAGGTTTTTTTGGCACTGGAACAGCTCCCCAAGGAAGTGGTCACAGCACCAAGCCTGACAGAGTCCAAGAAGAGTTTGGACAATGCTCTCAGGCACATGGCGTGACTCTTGGGGATGGTCCTGTGCAGGGCCAGGAGTTTGACTTGAGGATCCTTGTGGGTCCCTTCCAACTCAGCTTATTCTGTGATTTTGTTAAGAAATCAGAGATTAATAACTTTTTCATGATCACCAGAGAAAAAAGAAGTGGTTATCTTAATAATCAGTCTGCTCCAGGTTTTGAGTGATTTCTTGAAATGCTTTTGAGCCTGGTTTTCCTGTATCTCTGTGCTATGTGTACAGGGGCTGGAGGCTGGAAAGAGGAGAGGAGGTTGTAAACAGGTTATTAGTCATAGGGAGTTGTCCTTCTTGCAAGGTAATCATGCTGAGTTTTTTCCATTAGTCTTTCCATGGAGCAATGGAAAAAAAACTTCCAGTATATAGTTTGGGTTTCTAAGTCCACTGGAAGATTACTCATAATGAAAGAATTTCATTATTACCATGGCTTTATCTTAGATATTAAAAAACTTTAATGATTCTTCTTGCATTGAGTTTACATGAGAAGAGTGGCAGATGTTTTGTGCACTTGACAGAAATTCTTTTGGGAGAAGATTTCACCATGTGATACATACCTCTTATATAACTTTTCTAGGTTAACAAATATATTGGGTGTAGGGACAGATGGATTAGGGTTATAGTAAGTATAGATATATCTGGGTTTATGGAATAATAGTCCTCTCTGTCTGGGTTTATGAATTAATAGCCCAAAAATTATGTACTAAACAAAGGCCATTGTCAATAGGGCTATAGATTGAGGGGGACACCAGTGACTGTGAGATAACCTGATACTGAGGCTCTGATTTTAGTGACTGGAGAAAAAAAGCTGTGAGACTGTGGGTGGAGAGACATGATATTAGAGGACAAGATGTGTGAAGACCAACAAAAAGGGGAGCAGGACAAGAATGAGAGAAGGTGTCCAGAATGCATGTGGTCCATAAGGTGAGAAATGTGCTTGGGTTCCCAAAGAAACACCCACCACCCCAGTGCCCTGGTGTCTCAACCTGAGAACCTGGTGGGAAGACATGTGGAATTGCCTCATTGTTCTCACCTTCAAAGGAATAGTAACCAAACATTTAGGTAAACAGATAACTGAGAGTAAGCACCTTCATGCATGTTTTAAATGTACAGCCCGACTTTCAAATATGCTGGTAATGTGCAGAGTTTTCTTGAAAATGATTAGATGCTGAAAATCTTAAAGGAATCTAGAGAATATTTTTAGCACTTGATTATTTGTTTTAGGTGTTTTAGTCTTTTAGCAAGGACGTTAAAATAAAAATACTCTTGAGCTAAGCTTCTGTTCCTAATGAATTGCACAGTTATATTTGCATTTTGTTTAATGCACATTCTGAATGTCTGAAGCTAGGAAAATATGATCTTTCTTGAATCTGAAATGTCTCAGGTGATATTATTGCCAAGCACGATGATATTAAAATAGCCTGGATGGTTTCTTCAATAAATTCCTCCAGAACCAGGTCAAGATGACTAAGCATTACAAGTAAACCTGGTTTGTGATACTATGGCACAGAGGAGCAAGCTGACCCTGGGCTGTCAGTCCTGTCACAGGTAATAAAACTTTACGATGTTTGGATAAGAAGTAGAAGATGGCTTTAGGGAGATTAGCTTGTTGCTGATATTACTGTAAGGAGATGTTACGAACTGGTTATTAAAACTATCAGAGAGATGCATCTGCCCCAATCAAGGTGCAAACAAGACCATATGCCAAAGTCAGTAGTATGGATTTTATTTAACAGTAAATGTGAGTGTGAGAGAGAGACTGAGAGAGAGAAAGAAATAGAAAAGCAGGGGAAGGGGAGAAAGAAAGTGAGAGAGACAGATTAAGAAGAAAATATCACCAGTCTGTGGATCCCGATGGAGTCCTGTTGATCTTCTTCTTCTGGTCTTCTTAGTGGTGAGGATTCCCAAAAACATAGAGTTCAATGGATTAATGTACAGTTGGGCCAGATGGGAATGCCCAGGTACCTCCCCTTGGAGGGGGCAGAGATTGTTGCATCGCTTTGCGTCATGTGCAGTTGTCTGGTGCAAAGCTTCATATTTTTATACAGAGTTCAGTGAAGAAACTTACAGGAAACAAAATACATACCCTCCAAAATGCTCAATACATTTGTATTAAAATCTGGATTAAAAATTTTCACTCAGTTGAAACTGGGTTTTATACTACTCTGCTATTTAGAAATATTAAAAAAAATCAGTTACAGGTAAGTTTTAAAATAGAGTTAATCTGAGGCATTATGCTAAGGAAATGGCACAAATTTATGTTACTTCATGTGTATCTATTTAATTTTTTTGTGTATCCTTAGAGATACCGTGTGCTGCTAATTATGGGAATGTGCATTTCTGCAGTCTAGGCAGCAGTGAGGAAGCTGGGAAAATTGAGTTCTACAGACATGCACAGAGTGTACTACTGTAGGCAATAAAGTCATATCAAATAATAACCAGTTTTCACTGCAATACCTCAAAGCACTTTGCAGTGATAGTTGTTTTCGCGTTCAGTCTTTCTATCTCCAGTGGTTGCAGTGCAACTTCCAGTTTGAAATGTGGGGACTTAGCTGAATGATAAACATTGTGAGCATAACATCAAAGATAAATTCTCTTGAACTAAGGCAGGAATTGCTTCTATTTTTTTCTTTGGTTAGAGAAAGCTGAATGTAAGGTGGTTAAATGGAAAAGAGTTTTCAAAGCCAAACATTCTGGCTTTTAGAACTATTTTCTTGTGAAATTGAAACTTATTACAGGTAAAAGTCCTTTTTTTTCTGTCAGTGATAGTTCTTGTTTTTGCAGCATGGTGAGATAACTCACTCTCATTTCTTAAACAACTTAGAATGAAATTTAAACTCTAACAGAAAATTTTAGAAAGAGTTAGCTTCTGAAGGGTATTGCAACATCTTCTGTGTTCTTAAATAACTCTAGGCTGATCTCTTTTCTTGTACTTGCTTAGTTCCCTTCATTTCTGAAAGCAGATTTTATTCTATTTTTCCCCGTCATGGGAATGAAGTGATTTCCACTTTCTAAATAAGTATCCTTCATTAAAAGAACTCTTCAGCCTAAATCTGTCGTGTATATGAGAATAAATTGGGTTCCCCTAGAGAATTTTTCTTGCTTTCTTACTATCAGTTTAAAATTGCTGAGTTTACCCTGTCATACTTGATAGGGCTCTTTCAGCATGAGTGTTTCTGACTCGGATATAAAATAAAGCATTTTCTGTCTTAACATTTTCCTGTAAATTAATCTGGCAGAAATGGAACTTGGAATTTTCATAATTTAAGTCATAGAAATGGTTTATTTTTCAGGGATGCCTTGCAGAACACTCCAGTCATTACAACCGTATTGTAATTTAAACATTTCTCAAAAAATTACATCCTGTCCAAGATATTAGAGGACCACTTTTAGTGTCATTGTGATGTAGAATTGCATCTCACAAAATTAATTGTCCTGGAGTGATTACAGCTGTAAGGCACTCTGCAGCTCCAGCTTATGAGCTCTAAACACCCTTGACATTTTCAGTGGAGGGATGTCTACCTGGCTTGTTGCAGCTGCTTCCACGTATGCAGACTACTCAGAGCAGTCTGACTTGCAGAATACTCCAAAACTGGTGATCAGTATTCAACCCACTTAGTAGGAGATGGCTGCCTGTCCTTATGGAGGCAGGGCTGAGAGGGAGAAAAGCAATTTCCTGAAGTGCTCACCATATGTCACTTCTAATCATTAATGATTATTTCAGGGTTTTATTGAAGGAATCTAGGGAGCGACCTCCTTGGATAAGTCCATGAACACATCAGATGAATGACTTTAAATATAAATTTTTTTTTGGTCTTTCAGACTTCAGAAATATACTGTAACCTGTTTTATGACTATTGTTACATGTCAAATTTTTCTTTCTTTTATGACATATTTTCCAGGAAATGATGTCAGGGCCCCATGTGCACCTACAAGCTCTGCAACACCCCTCTCTGAGGAGTCTGGCTGCTTATGCTCAAAGTCCAGCTGTAACCCATGTCATCCTGTTGGGAGATAAGCTGGGAGCTACAGAGATGTTTGGCTGTCACTGTGCTACTGGTTGACTTTGGTTTCTGTCACTGGCCTGCTCTGCTCTTCTTGTTTGAGTGTTATAAATCTCTCCTTTTGTTGGAGGGGACAGTGCCCTGCCTGCCTCATTGTCACCTCCCTTTCTCTTGGGGAGCAATATATTCTAACAGCTATTTATTAACTTATTTTCATTATTATGATTCCACTAAGTGTTGGGGAGGATGAAAGTTTGGTAAGAAAGTTTCACAGGTATGTAGGCTTGGCAGAAAGATCTCTGAATGTAGAAACTGGGGATGAGATAGAAATGAAAGCAAGTTTTGATACAGAGTAAAAGATGTTTTGCTGAAACACTGAGCACTGAGTAACTGAGAAGGCAAAGGTTGGAGATGAGTTGGAAGGAGATTTTTAGGAGCAGGACAAAGGTATGTGACTACAAACAAAGACATGTTTTTCACCAAGTAAATAAGTCTCAAGAAGAGCATAAGTAAATAGAAAACATGTCTTTACCAAAAAGAGAGAGATGGCAGGCAAACAAGAAATGTCGATGTAGTAAGAAGAAGAGAGGTCTGAGAATTTTCCATTGTAAGCTTAAATTGTAACTTACTACTGTTGTGATTGGATAATAATGACTATAATATGGTGATGGTAGTAGCTATGATAGGCTATAGGCAAATGTAAAGGTATTGTGTATGGTGCTTAGTGGTTGTTATGTGCTAAGATACTCAGCAAAGAAAAGTATATAATGCTTTCTAACTTGAACAGAAAGCAGCTTCAGGTATGCCTACAGCTGGAGCTGACAGCTGTAGGGCTGGCTCTGGATACCCACTCCCTGAACTGCTCTAACTTCGCCTATGCAATAAACAGCTTTCAAGAAAGCTGCCTGAAGTCCAGACATCCTTCGTGAACCTTTCTCCTATAACTAAGTACAATAGAGATACCAGGCTATCGGAAGCAGTTCAGGGTAGCTCAAGGTTAAATCTGGATGTGTTTGTCAATCCACGGTGATATAAATTAAATCACTATTCCAAAAGACTGGGTAGGATAGCACATGGTGAGTTGGAAATAAAATGACCATTGGCTTGAGTTAGGCTAAACTCTCCTTTGTATAATGAGTATGGACAGCAGTTGATTTTGTCCTGAAATGGAAACCGATTGTCAAAGATCCTGCAATTCAATGTTGTTATGTGTCTTTCTGACTTTAAAGCATTATGAGAAAGCTGCTAATGTATTGTCAATTGATAGTTTAAATTCTAAGTTTTTTTAACATTTTATTTATTTTGTAAAAAATGAAAGTGGCATTAATTTCAATAATATGCAAATGATAGGTGATCATTCCTACTTGGCATTCCTGATGAATAGGAAATTATACAAACAACTTCCACTGTTCTATTCAGTTGTTGCTGGGAATAATTAGAAATTAATGATTATAGAAAGTTTCTTTCTTTTGCAAAAATCTGTCTTTCATCCTTTTTACCACATTAATTTTCAACAGTATCTGCGTTTGTAGCTTTATCTTTGTGGTAGTTTGAAAACAAACCAGTGGGAGGCACCAAGTCAGAATAACAATTTAATGGGGAAAATGAAAGAAAAGGAAAAAAAACTAAAAGAAAACACTGGTTCAAACTGACAGAGTCAAGATACAACCTGAGTCCCTGTTAGTCAGGGTGGTGGTAGCAGTCTGGTAGAATGGTGGCTGCAGTCCTCTGAAGTGGTGATCCTGTAGAAAAAGGGTCTATTCTTCCTCAGAAGGTCCAGTGGTGGCTGTGTAGCTCCTGTCCTCTGGAACTCCAGTGGAAAGGGTTGTCTCTGGTGTTCAGAGTCTCAGATTATATCCACAATGGGATGCTTGGTTCCTCCCTCTGGGTGGAGCATCTCACAATGGGGTGATGAGTCCTGAGGCCAAGTGTTGATTAGGCTCATTAACAGAAGATAGTCCGGAGGGAGTTATCTCTGAGTCAGGCGGCAGGACAATGATGGGCCATTAACAGAAAGATAGTCTGGGGGGAGGA
Organism: Corvus kubaryi; assembly: GCF_017639235.1. Taxonomy (NCBI): domain Eukaryota; kingdom Metazoa; phylum Chordata; class Aves; order Passeriformes; family Corvidae; genus Corvus; species Corvus kubaryi. The sequence goes on from NW_024581127.1 coordinate 19,500,668, forward strand.
GGCAAGGAAACACTGCCCCACCTGATTTCAACAGCTCATGAGGATGGTAATAGAATATACTGCAACCCAGGAAAATCTTACACAAACACTTTCCTTCTACCACTTCTGACTCGGGAGTTTGAACATTAAAAGTTTAAATAATAAGAAAACTCTTTACAAATTTTTCCTGTTTGTTGTTTAGTGCCTGTGATATGTGTTACCATATTCTATTACTGACATCTGAAGCTAGAAAAAAGGGGAAACCCCCCAGATTTTGCTAAAATTATAAAGCCTAATTTTGCCTCCATATGGGTCAATAGGATGCTGAAAGTCAACTACATCACACATTTTTCCATGTGCCATTTATATGGTCTGATTAGTTTATTTTATGTTCATAGAAAGCACTAGTTATGGGAAAATATGTGCATTTTGATGCAGTTGCTTAGATATTCTTGGCTCCCAGTTACTCATCCAGATAGAAAAAATGTCTTCCATAATTCCATTGCCATTTGTGCCAGTTCTGTGGAAAATTTTGGGTATTTTGTGCTTACTGTCATATTTTCACATGACAGTAAGCATGTATGTTTGGATATGTGAATGGAACTCAGCTCCTTGCTGACAATAATGAGATATCAACTCCTACAACTCCATGTAGACACCTAAATGGAAATGTCTTAATTTAGAGCTCAAAAATTCTCAGAGATTCTTCTAGACCTCTTGCAAGATCTCCCTATTCTTACTTCACTTCAGAAAGCCTAATTTTACCTTAGTGGTGTGTAACTGAGATGTAGACTTGTTTGCAAGCATTCATACCTAGTTCTGGGGCAGGAGGACACCTATAACCCACCTGGATTTCAAGGGGACCAATGACTCATCTACCTGACTTCTTAGGCATATTGTAAGGTATCTCCATGTATGATAGATTTGTCAACTAAAATTGGGTCTACCACATGTGTAAATGATACCTGTCTGGGATTATTAGACACATACATAGACAAATTAGTTATTACTATTTTTTACTGTTATACTGTGCATGGATATGTACTTAAATGATCACTTGATCCTAAGGTGACATTTAGGCTGGGGCACTAGCTTTGATTCTGAGACCAGGTGGTAAAACCTGGCTACATCCTTGCTATTAAACTGTCTTTGCTTCCAATTCAAAACAGCAACATTTAAACTGTATTGAAAGTGGATATTGCATTGGCTAATTCACAAACTGTGCATGTGAACTGTTTGGGAAGAGTGCTAATTCAGTTAGGCTAATAGTGTGCTAGGAACTAGTGCAATAACAATACTACGAATGACATCTAGCCTTTCAGTGCCCAGCTCTTCCTTGGTGTTGCTCATTTGGTGTAGGTGCCTCAGAATTATTGAGAAGAATATTGGAGGGCCTGTGTGGAATTTATAAGCGTGTCTCATAAGGAAGATCTGGCAACCAGAAGTTAAGGTGTTCACCAGAGAAAATTATCAAAGCTCTTTTCAGGAGAAAATATTCCATTTGATGTTTTGTAACGATATATCTCATTTCACCCTGGAGAATAATATAACAGCCAGCGAACTTTGTTTGGAAATAGCACCGTGCCTATCAAAGAGGAGTAGTTTGTTCTGGAGTGGAATGTGACAGCTATTTGCCACAGAAAACAGCACTGCAGATCTGTGTAGGAGTGAGGCCAGGGAAGAATCCTGCATGCAAGGGAAAACACAGAGAGACTGTAAGGAGGTGATTTGAGATCAACAGCCCTAAGGCTATTCAGATTGTGAAAAGTTAGGTAAAAAAAAAATCTCAGTGTCCTTCGCTAATATATCTTTAATAAAAGCTGGTTATCTGAATACAGCATATTCAAGAATATCATACCCTGAAACATCATTTTAGCTGGCGTTGAAAGCTACCGAGTGAATCAGTCCCTGATGCAAGTGCAGTCAGTGTTCACTTGTACATCCTATCCAAGTACTGATCAGGCCAAATCTCTGCATATGCTTCCATCTGGAGAAGGCTTTGTGTGGGCACAGTGGTTTTCCTGAATAGAGTAATTACCAAGACTCTTCAAATTGTGAATGCTGGTCTTCTACTCATAAGATATTGCACTGACTTAACTAAAGGGATTATTACTAAAGGATTTAATTACATAGCTATGTGAGCACTTTTCATGGAGTAGCTTATTTCAAATTTTGTAAGGGTGAAAGGGAGCATTCAGACAGGATAATCTTAATTGCACTTTGGTGAGAGTGGAGAGTGCTCTCAGTCGGGTAGCAGATTGTTGGTCTGAAAAGGAGATCAATAGACTGACAATCCTTGAGAGATGACTGTCAGATAAAATGACAAATGCATTTTCAGTGTAAAGTTAGCACATTCAGGGTGCAAGAGTTACCACAAGACAGAAGGCAGCAAATTACTCAGGCTGCTGCTTCTCAATTCCATGAGGGCAATGCTGTCTAGTGCTCTACACTGATACTTAATATCTGTTCCATAAAGATGTATTTGCTATGACTACTACCCCTGATTCAAACAAAAAAGAATTTTATCCACATTTTAAAACACTTTTTTGTTCTTTCTACTGAGAGAAATAATACTGGTGTTAAGATAAACAGGACTGTAAGCAGGACTCTGCCTACATGGCTGTGTTAATGCAGTCCCCAAAAACCAGTTGCCAAGCATAACCACAACCATTGTACCAGAAAAGCAAGTTAAAATATTTGTTTTCTCCTTTAGCACCCCTTGCATGGGCTTCTGAATTTCAAGCTTTCAAAAGCTGAATGACTTTTCTAGCATGGCACCATATTTTACTTGACTTTAAATAATGATGTACATGATGTTCCATGGGGTTTTTAGTTATTTCTCTAGAAAATGTGTTTCTCTAGGAATCCCTGAAAACCTTCATTCCCATCAAACACTTTTTTATGACTGAGGATGGTAGAAAAGTGGCATGTTTGGAGACCAGTGTAGAAGACTTTTGAGACATAAAGAGGGTGAGAATGTATTACAGCTGGTCATGGGGGTCCGAGGCTGTGACCCAGGAAGAGATGACCGGTCCGGGGAGATGGTCCCGAAAGGAATCGTCTTCCCGAGGTCCGGTGTCTTCCTCTCAGCTGCTGGCAGAGGAGCCCTTGCAGAGGCTGTCAGCTCTTTAGTGATATCAGCTCGTGGTTTTAGCTCAGCTCTGCAAGGCAGCCTCTAGGCCAAACCAGACCAGAGAGAGAGACGAGAAGGCCCGTGTGGCTGGTTCCGCACGAAGGTAGCTTTATTATGGATCCCCTCCGGCGAAGGGAAGAGCTACTGAAGACCTCTCTCTACAGAGGCGAATTGGTCTTCTTTTATAGAGATACAGGGGATCAGCAAGGGGACTAATGGATTACAGAGGGTCTGGGACAAACCAATGGGTTACAGAATGATTTGCATAGGGTCTCCCAAAGGATTGTGGGTCTACCTTTCCTCGCCATGACCCAAGTAGTTGCCTTTCCAGGGAGTCCTGCTGGGCGATTGCAAAATCTTTTATCTCAGCAGACATCCCTCCAGGGCAGTGGCTGGGCATATCCCACAAGAATGGAGAAGGAATGGGAAAGCATTAGCTCTCTCACTATATTCCTCTACTAGGGGGAATTTACTTTTTATTCATTCCACGTGTAAAGGAGATGTGAACATGGAGGAAGAGTCCAGACTTGACTCAACTGAAACTGTTCCACTAGTTAGAAACACTTCTTGATAAACTGAATAGAAATAAAATCTAGCACATAAAATAGCTTTACATGATGAGCATTGTTGCTGCCTGTTCTGAGCTTCCCCTCCCCCTCCCCAAGACACTTTCCTCTGCCATGTGCTCTGAGCTCCTTTGTTCTAAGCGCAGGCAAAACCAAATGTAACTCAAACTCTTTAGCAGTGTCTGATTGGCCGGTCACCCCGGGTCCGCCCCCACTCCTCCCCTTTCCCCTTCTCCGAATAAAAGAGACGATCAAGGGAGGCCCCGCCCTCTTTTGGCTCTGCTGCCCTTTCTGCGAACATCTCTTGTCGTGTCCCTTTTGAAAGCTTCTAACTGCGGGAAATTGAGCGAGCAGAGAGCTGTATTTCTCCCTCTTTGCTTCTGCTATAGGTATTTGCTTTGCAGCTGATACAGTTACCGATTTTAGAGCTACTAAAATGCTAGATTGCCCGTGCTACCGCTCTGGGTTGCTCAAGGCTTTCTAAGTCATTGAACTACTAGTGCTAGCTGGTAAAAAGCTGAAAAGATACGTCCCTCAGAGTACGTATGTTTCGGCTATTACATGACCATGATACTGCATGACTGTGAGGTCTAGTGGCACGTTATGGATCCTTCCAGACTAGGCTTCTCTGGTAGCTGGTTCCAGGTGCCCTGGGCTCCCTTGCTTTGTGCTCAGACACACAAACATGCAGATGGGTGTCTCAGCTGACCCCCAGGCTCAGTGGTCTCCCCAGCAGCTGCCCATGGCCCATCCAGTAGCCACCACAACGACCCTCCTGGTCTCTAGGTTTGACGCTGGCTACCAAGCTCTTATCCTACTTACAGGGTAGTCCTGCTTTTATTTAAAAAAAATATTGTTGTTTTCAACTTACCCAAACATTTTGCCATTTATATATGCAGTAAGACTAAACTTCAATGAAGATCTTCTGCAGAACCACACAAATTTAGATGGGGGATTGGCAAATATCTCTCATCATACATGCTGACAAACTGGACTATTTCTCCAGAGAACAGCTGTAACCAAAACTAGCTGAAAATCGTCCTTTGAATAAAGTTTCTTTTTGAAGAGGCTTGTGTTGAAGAAGTTTTATGGTACCCCTCAAGGCAAACTAAATACATTTGTGCTTAAATCTAACAGAAAAAAATAATGAACAATGCTTGCTTAAAGCCCCATCACAATACATCTGTCTACATGGAGTCTGCAAATACAGGTCACAAGATCATTCCTTGTATACACTTGCACCAGCGCCAGTCCCAAGAGCAGCTTGGGACCTCAGCCCGGCACCTCAGCCCGGCTGCGGGTGCATCCCTCAGGCCAGCTCTGCTGCACAAAGGTGGCCACTGAGCTTGGGCCCCTTAGTGCTCCCATTCCTGGATGTCTACAAGGCAATGCTGAGGCTGCATCTTACCTCTTTGCCAAGGCATAAAACTTCACTCCCTTGCAAGAAGTGTTGTGTCTCTGGCGCTCCTGCTTCCAATCTTCCAACCCCTTCTTGTAGTTGGACCTTCTTTCCCTCTGTGCCAGATCATTTCTTGGTCTCAAATTACCAGTGCTGAGCAGTCACAGCTAGAATTTCTGCTTCACTTGCTTTTTGTCAACAGAACAAGAAGAGGAAGCTCCAAATAGTCTCAGTTATATCTCTGTTTTTTCAAATTTTAAATGTTAACACAGAAGCTTCTGGGATATGTACCTTCAGCTTCCTGCTTGGAAATGCACATAATAAATAATTGATTTTGTGTTACTTGGGATCGAAGAAATATAAATAAAACATAGGAAGGGCTTCTAGGTAAAAGAACAGAAAGAATCCAAATGTGTTCTGGTATTGTTTTACTGTTTTGTTGGTGAAAAAATAATCACACTTTGGGAACTGTGGGTGAATAACTTATTCAGGAACTCAGTAAATAGAGAAGAGAAACTGTGCACATACTGGAACAGATTCAGGTTTTTGAGGTTTTTTTCTTGTTTGTTTGTTTTTAAAGTTATAACTCTTTATTTATATACTTAGTGTTTGTCCCCCATTAACAGAGGACTCCTAGGTACAATTTGCTACATTTTATACCATGTTTGTGCTCAGAAGAATTCCTGGTAATGATTATTATGAATGGAAAATTTAGCATTTTTTCTTGATGAAATGAGATTAATTTGAAGTCTATTCCACTAAATTTGTATGTCAGTCCCTTCTTGATGATTTTGAAATATGTTGGATAATTTTAATGTCACTTAAATCTGAGTAGAATTCTTCAAGATAATTAATGATGTCCCTACAAATTTACTGAAAAGGATACTGACTAAAGGGAGAAAGGGCCAAAATAGTGCCTCTCTTGAGACCAATGGAGAGTGAAATCAGCCATTACACATTCTCTTTAGTAACAAGCAGCCATTTCATATGCATGTAGTTCAGCACTAATGCATGCTTTTCTCTTCTTGTATTTGTAGTTCATATAGGATCATCTGGTGTGGAGCAGAGGTAATTTTACCAGGGTGATATGGGTGACATAAATGAAATAGGACTCAAATATAAAAGAAATCGTGTTTCATTAGCTTTATTGTCTATAGGACAACCTGATACTTCTGTCTTCAGGAATCCAACCAGTAGCAATATCTCTTCTTCCAATTGCATAGTAGACTTTTAAAACATTAGAACTACAGTACAGCACTGTATGCATGGCTATGAGTAGGATTCAAGTGCTGTAGAAATCAAACACCTCTCATCTGTGAATGTCATTCTGTGTGAAAATTATGTGTGAACAAAGAGAATTGTTCCTGTCAAAGGACATTCCGCTCTCAACTCTTTTAAAACATCACCTCTTAACTGTGAGAAAAAATGGTGAGGAATGCAGTTTTAAGTTGATTTGATCATGGCGACTATTGCAGTCATTTACAGATGAAGAGTCATCTGTACTTCAGGCTGTGTTGTAATCACAGAATGATTTTGGGAAGAGACCTTAACAATCATCTAGTTCTACCCCCCATGTGCAGGGACACATTCCACTAGATCCCACAGTACTCTACCAAGCAGAGTACCTCAAGAGGCCAAAATACACTTCTGAACTCCAGGGCAGTGAGTTTGTTGTGTAACCTCCCCACTGCCCTAAGGATCTCAAATTCCACCATTGCATGGTCACTGCAGCCCAGGCTGCTTCACATTCCCTGTCAGCTCCTCCTTGTTGATAAGAACAAGGTACAGCATAATACCTCTTCTTGCTGGCTCCTCTATCTCTTGGAGAAGGAATGCATTCCAGGAACCTCCTGGACTGCTTATGCCCTGCTCAGTTGTCCTTCCAATAGGTATTGGGATGTTTAAGTCCTCCATGAGGGCTAGGGCTTGTGAACAATTAAGCTGCTTTTATCTCTCTGTAGACAATCTCATCCATTTGGTCTTACTGGTTGAGTGGCCTGTAGCAGACTCTCACTATAATGACATTTGTCCATTTCCTACCTTTAGTCCTGACCCATAAGCTCTCTGTTGGCTCCTCATCCATCCCCAAAGGAAGCACCATGCACTTCAGCTGGTCATTGACATCCCCTCCTTGTCTCCCTGACTGTCCTTCCTAAAGAGCGCAAGTCCTTCCATTTCAACACTCCAGTCATAGGGGCCATCCCATCAGGTGTCCATGATGCCAACGAGGTTGTGGCCCTGCAGGTGGGTGCATGTCTCTAACTCCTGTTTATTCCCCATGTGATTTGCATTTGCATAGAGGCATTTGGGTTAGGGCTCCAATGGAGTTGCCTTACCGACTGGAGTGGCTGGAATTCCTTTGTGATGCCTTTCAGGTGCTATCCTGCTGACCTGCAATCCCTCTCCATGCTCTTGGTGTCTTGGTCTGGCACTGGCATCAAACTGGTAGGAGAGGGATGGACTGAGATTCCCCTCCCCCAATATAAACTTAAATGTATAAACAGTTAAATCATAGCATCACACTGGTCTGCAAAGAGTAGTTTAATCAATGGTTGTTAAATGAGCCTTGGTGGATCTCTGTGCAACTTTTGGGGCATGAATAGTTCATCTGCAGTATAGACATTCAGTAAGTGACTCTGGAGCCTATGATGCATTTTTAAATCTGCTGCAGGCACTTCAGAAACTTGGTCTAATTCCAAGACAATGGAGTTTGATAGTGCAAGTGCTGAAGTACTTTAAAAACTGAATCTGATACATATTTCAATTTTACCCTTTACAAAACCTCCTCAGAATACTTGAAAATATAAAAACTTTCTCCAACAGTTTTGGCTTGCTGTTTAAATCTTCTAACTTCAGAGGTTTTTTTAGCCTTTGGCACAAAATATGAACATGAATATCAAAGCTGAAAATCAAAAGAAAGACAAGCAGAACTATAATTGAACTAGTCAGAATAAAGAGAACTGAATAAAAATATACAAAACATAGTGTAAAGAGCAGATGTGCAAGAAACAAATAGTGTATATAAATTAGTAACCACAAGAAAATGTAAAGCTCATTACACTTCATGTGCTTTTTAATATACAGAGTATCCCAAGGAATAAAACTTGTGTAACATCTGGGTATAAGATTAGAAACAGAATTTTCAAAATGCTATTGGTTTTAAAATTTGCCTAATATAATCAGTAAAAGCTTTCGGATTACAGAGAGAAAACTCCCAGAATACCCCATAGAAGAGGACTTTGGTGGTATTATTAGCATGAGTGAATAGAAGAAAAAAAATGTAGTAGGAAAGTTCTCTGTATTCCCAGCCAATATGAAGCATAAGCGACAATTCTCAATAACTTCAAAAATTTTGTGGTACTCATAGCTACCAGTAGCTGTCAAGTACTATAAACTTTGAACACTAAGACCCTACAGTCAGGAGTTACAGTACAGGCAGAAAATTGAAATGGAAAATGTATAGGAAGGAGTAAAGGAGTGGTGTAAGGAGACTGACTGTGTGAGTAAAGATTCATGGAATTTCAAACCTGGATTAAGCTAAGGACAAATGGACCATTAAGATATATGAGCACGGAGCATGAAGAGTGGCAGACGGGGGATTATTCTCTGCAAGCCCTGTGAGAATTTAGGAAGTCATTGCAAAGATGGTTCTGAAACAGAGCTGTTACCTGTGAGATATCAGCCCATGTTTATGAGGGGAATGAGCTCACCTCTAGTCATGAATCAGATGGCTGACTGAGTTTTTTTAGGAAGGAATGTGGAAAACGGGAAGTTCTGAAGTTGTGATTTTACAAAAATTTTCACCTAAGCATTGCTCACAGGGCACTGGGAGGTTAATGGTGGCTTACCAGCAAGCTCTAACAACACCAAAATGAAGAGCAAGTACTAAGAAATATTCCTGGTCACTGCAAGAAGTCATTTTAAATTGAGAAGAAACTTTTAGAGTAAGAGACTAAATTTGCCAAGGTTAGACCATCCATCTTCTATAAAAATAACTAAAGGGGAATAAAGATTATCAGCCTGGATGCTTATTGACTTTATTGGATTATTTTCATAACTTATATTTAAGGAGGACTACAGATATAGGAACAGGGACCCTGACCCCAAAATTAATTGTCTAAATCAGTTATTATATTTTCAAAGGCTAGATGGTCAATGTACTTACTTTTATTAACAAAACCAATGCAAAACAGAATTTGAATTTAATTCCTCTTAAGGTGCAAGGACATGTTTGATATCATCACAGTTATCAGAAAATGAAAAAATAACCTTCAGCTATCTTTCTTTAATTCAACATATGTGAATACCTTAGATGGGCACAAGTTAGTTGTTCTGTATCATTTTTAGATCAGAAATTACGTGTGACAGGCAACTACATTCTTATGTCTGCAACAAGAAAAACAAAAAAATGACTAATGCTGAACACAAACAGATCTTCAGAAGAGTCTTGATTTTGTTCTATACTTTGCTTTTGTATCAGCTGATCTCTTACTGGAATCAAGGATGGAGATTTCTGACCTCTCAGTAGAGACCTTGAAAATCTCTTTTTAGAGTGGCTTTCTTCAAAGGAGCAGTCTTTTTTTTTCAGAGAATAAGATCCACTAAGAATACCCAAGTCTTAATTCTTGTCTCTTTTTATTTTTCTTCTTTTTCCCAGTACATGCTTTTAAGATACTGTTAAATGATATATAAGTTATCCCAAAGTCATAAGGTGCTATTCTTGCTATTCTACTTCTTTGTGAATGAGGAAGATATTTCTCTTTTTTTTGATGCTGGAATCACTATTTAGAGAAAAGCATTTTATACACACATATCACCAATCTTTAGAGATGAAGTGTGGTAACTCCCACAAAAGCGATGAAAGCAGGAATGCAGGAGACTGAACAAACTCACTGGAATATTCACAGAAGGAAGAGAAGGAGAGGGAGAATGAGAGGGAGTGAGGGAGGAGGAGAAGAGCTTTGAGAGAAACAGTCTCTGAATCACTTTCCTGGTTTGTTTGTTTATAGTTTTCAACTACCTGAATATTCAGGAAAAAACAAATCCTCAGTTGAAGATATCTCATTTGACTGAATCACAGAATAATCCCAGGATATCCTGAGTTGGAAGAGATCCACAAGGATTATTGAAGTCCAGCTCCTGTCCCTGCACAGGACCACCCCAAGAATCACACCATGTGTCTGGGAGCATTGTCCAAACACTTCATGAACTCTGATAGGCTTGGTACTGTTACCACTTCCCTTGAGCTAATAGTGAAATTATGATATTTATTCAAGATTTTTTTTTTAAAGAGAATGCCTATTGCTCTAAAGCTAAGGACATGACAGAAATAGCAGGTGCCCCTGAAACCATGCACTTCTGTTTCAAAGTGGCTTTCCATATATATAAATATGGGACCTTGACTAAGATTAGTGTGCAGGGATTAAAACTTTGGTAGCACTGTGCAGGTAAGTCTCAAATAATACTGCTCAAATAATAATACTCAAAAATTAAAATAGGCCAGGTGTGGACATGGGTTTTGATACGTTTGCATTTTCTATTAAGTTTTTAGAATGGACCCTGGAACACTTTTGGTCATGGACTCATGATCATTTCCCTAAACAATACCTAGTTACAACACAGCAGTTTGCAGAGGATAATGATTTTTCTCAAAGAAAATGTTGATTATGGCCACAGTTCTGGCTGGTAAAAGTATGAATGTGGCTAAAACTATGCCAGTTTATCTGGGACAGAAAATAGGTGTAAGCAGTATGAGTATAGGCGTTATGATAGTATTCATTGCCTCTTATTGACTTATATCACTCCATAAATCTTGCTTCTCTTTTGTCCTTAGAACATCATGGTTAAAACAACCATATTTTTCTAAATGTCATCTTTGTGATCTCTGGCAACATGAGCTTGACTTTGAAGTTGAAAGATATTTGTTCCAATAGGTTAGGAGCAAGATCTAATTTTTCTAGTGATACAAGGTCTTTTCTAGGTCTGCAGGCTGATCACACAAAGTCTTTTTACTAGAATAAACACAAATATACAATAAATACACATATACAGTAAATACATATTATTGTGTATAGGAAGACATTTGAAATACTGTACTACCAAGTAAAATAATCTAATAGTTTTAAAGGCAGATGTCACAAGGGCTGTTTTTATCATATTTCAAATCATCTTTTAAAAATGAAGCTGGAAAAGTAACAGATATGTGTTAGATCTTTAACTGTATCTGTTATAGAAATACCCTCTACAAAGCAAAGGTATTGTATAAAGTGCACACATGGATGTGAATGTAATTTTTTTTATTTTAAAGGTGCTTTCACAAACTAAGAGGAACCTCATCACTTTGTAAAGTTTAATGGCTTCCGAATGTCCCATCAGCAGTTCAAAGATAAAATGTAGCAATACTCATGCAACATCAAGTGTCTCCACTGAACGTTAACATTCATGTAGTCCATATTAGGAAAATATCTCCTAATAATTCTCTTTTGTTTCACTTTGGTTCGCACTGTAGTGTGGTTTACGATGAAGGGTTTGCAGGGGGATATTCAAACAGGATTCATTTTGGCTTCAAGCCAAGCTTGAGAAAGTGTGTCTGTAGCATAGCTAATGCAATCTGGTCTCTGATGGTCATTCAGCCTGTAGGGCCAGACAGGAACTTGGCTGAGGTAAACCTTTCTGAAGCACATATGATGAGGACTTTGAGGCTTCAACACCAGCTGTTTCATCCTACAGATCCAGCCTAGTGCAGTTCGCTGCACTAATCCAGGAATGGCATCTGGGTTCTGATGCTAAGAAACATGAAAATGATGCAGTCTTTGCTGTTTAGAATACAACCACATAATGCTCTTAAGTAGATGTTTGTGCTTTCAAGAGACTGAAGGTTCAAAAGGAACTGGCTCCATAGCTCAGTTAGTGAAAGTCCCCAGAAGAAAAACTCTGCATGGAACACTCTTGTCCTGTTTCTGAAGAAGTACCTGGCAGTAGTCTGTACTGTTGTGACATTATGTAAAACTGCATCTTAGCATTTTCACACTGATGGGACAGTCTGCATGAAAATAGAGGCACCTAAAAAAAGAGTATAATAACAAATATATTCTATTTCAGTGTTTAAAACACATTTTACATTTTACATTTTACATAAAACACATTTTACATACATTTTACAAAGTATGGCTTTGGATTATGGTTTAGTGAGGATTTTTCCTCAATTGATGGGTTATTTTCTTGGTCTAGAATCTAGTATTTTGAATCATGTCTACCAGCATGATGCACATTCATCTCACCTGGTCATCATCAATGTCTACAGACAGACATTTGCACTAGTACTCTAGGCTCATTCTGTAGTCACTAAGTTATCTCTGGAAGATGGTTCATCTCACATCTCTTAGAAAGGGATGGTGTAGATATTTATCTCTTTTGAGTACAGCAGAAGCCTGAGCTTAGCAGCTATCTGGCTAGTGGATGGATAAAATGTTGAGTCTTGTTCCTTCTCTCTAGTGGCTTAAGTGTACTGATGTGCAGCATGTGTACTTCATATAAAGTGAAGATCTAACATGTTCTTAATATTTCTCTTATAAAGAGACAAGAATAACAGGAAAACAAAGATTTATCCTTTTTTCTTTTCCCTTACATTTTAAGAGTATGCGATTAGCAAAATTTTGTATAAAGTTCTCTGTAGTTCTTTAGTTGAAAATTCTGCAGGAATTTATTTCTCAATAAAATGCAAACCAAACTAATTTGAATAGAATACTTCCAATAACTTTCATGATTAATTAGTCATAGGTTTATAATTTTCATGAAAAAAAATGATCACTAGTTTTGTAAACAAAACTTCACTAATACTCTTGTGATTTAGCCAAGAAATGCTTTAAGTTCTCAGAAGTGTGTATGAGGAGCTATGGGAATTTCAAGGAGAACTAAGTGTATAAAACAATTAGCCTCACAAGACATATTTCATTAAAAAAAATAGAAAAAAATCCTGGAAGTGAAAATGTGAATATTCATGTAGAATCCTACCAATCATTGTGGAAAAAAGCAAGTAAGCTTAGAAAATAAAGCAGACCAAAATTACCTGTTTTATGACAAAAGCAGTTCCCTTCTTTGATCACTGGAGAGCACTGTTCCCCTATGAAACAATTTGCTTTAAGGACACAGCTGGGCATTCTGCTGCAGAAGTGATTTTCTGTAGCAAATTATATAACATATATTATGAATTCAGAGTTACAGAAGGAGAAATGTTATTTTCCTGAAAAAAAAGTAATGTTTTACAGGATTCTATTCTTCTATCCCCCAATTTATACAGATAGTATCATACTATTTATTACTTCTACAGTAAGATTGTCGTCATCAAGTCAAGAGATCTATCATGTAGGTATAGAACATGTGCACGTCTGAAATATGAGTGTTGTTTCTTTTATAAATCTGTTTATTGTAAAAGTAACACAGATTGCATGAAATCCAGAGTAAACACACATAAGCAGTCAGCCCTGGAGCCATAGTTCACTGGCTATGATAGTAAAATCACCTGCATCATTTGTTGCTTAATTGGAAGGACTAACACCGTATCTATCCAGGTCTTGTCATATTTCTTTTATGTATAAAATTTGAATTCCAGAAAAAGATACCAGAAGTTCAAAACAACAATTGTCTGGTGATTAACATGGAGACATACTCAGTAATTCTGAGCTGTTAATTCTGTCTGGTTTGAGTATCTGTGTATAAACAAAGCCTTGCAAATCCTGGGATATTTTTTAATGTCTCAGGTTTCGAACTCTAACCAAGAGTTAATATTTATGCCTTCCAGCTTCACTTTGGCGCTTCTGCCTTGAGGTTCAGCCCTTTGTGCTTTGTTTCTTATTGTAGAGTTGAATTTGACTTAGCAGAGTGGGATCAGAATCAGAATTATATCAGAATTCTCCACCTCACTTGTATAAAAATAAGGGTGGTAGAATTCAGTTCACCTGTTAAAGCATAGGACATTTAATTGGAAAGCAAATAATATACTTTTTAAAAATCATAAAAAAAAGAAATTATCTCTGTTGTATCAAAGCTGAAACAAGGAGTGAAAATAATACCTTGCTATCAGCTTTGCCCTTTTTCTGTCGTATTAAATGCTTTCTTTAGTTGTTAGGCAGTCATGTATGTAAAAGGGGAGCTGTTAATCATGCACGTTAATCTGTTACATATAGAATAAATTAATTATGAACACAGGGGGAGGGCTTTCAGCATCTTGATGGAAGGAGAGCTGTGAGAACTGCTGGATATCGTAATCCACAATGAGAGCTGGCGCTTTATGCACTGACGAGGATCTGAGCCTGTAGGTCACCTACCAAATCTCATCTGCAGCTCTATGACCATGTCAAACATCTTGTTCACTGGCTATGTATAATTCATTGTACTGCATTAATTGAATTGCACACAGAAAAGATCTGATTTCTCGAGATAGCTGTACCATTTCAGAGCAGTAAAGCTCCATTGATTTCCAGTCAGAGGAGAGGATGACACAAATAGATTTTTTAATATTTAAATCAAATCAGCATAGTACTGACCTCTCTCAGCTTCATATCTTGCATAAGAACCTATGCTAATAAGAAGCAGACACTCACGTCAGGATCCCACCCTGCAAAGACCACTGACCACATTAATTCAAAATCGATTATGGGACCATATGCAAAAGGCAATTATGACTGACAACATGGAGGACATGAAGCTGAGAGGAATTGGCTTTCAAAGTGTGATAGCAGGAATTAGTGCTGTATCTATCAGCACTACCTTTACTGGGGCTCTGGCTCAGTAAGTACTTTAAGCAATAGAGTGAGCCATAGCTTTTAAGTAATTAGCTGAGAACATCTCTGACTCGCATATCTGAACAGCAAAGGGAAAGCAGTTATAGTCAGAGCCTGATTTAGCTTATTAGCATTACGGTATGCCATGATTTTCTCTTTGCCTGACTTTGTAATGAGATTCGGGATAGCTATCACAGATCTGCGATGATTAAGTATGCAGTGGCACAGATGGGGAAATGGGAAGAGAGGAATAAAATGTAGAGACTTCAGACATTAAAGTGAGATCCAGTGAGCCTAAAACCTACCCCAGGGCAGAGATCTAGTGTGGTTACCACAAAAACTGTACCATGGGGCTTACATGAATGTGAGAAAACATTTGTTTTAGAAGTTTTGGAGCTGTACATGTCTACATGGAAAGGTACCAAAATTTCTTTTCAGTATCATCTGAATCCTCAGAGAAGCATTTTCCAAGTTTGATGAGCTCAGTCATGTCAAATAGTTGTTGGCTTCTACCTGCAGGACTTACCAGATCCAGGAGGGTGCCCAGGAAATTGCAGTGTGTCCCTGAAGCCCTTGGAAGGTGCCCGATTCTTACTGATTAATTGTTATTCTGAACTCAGACAAACAAACCACCTGGGTTTTGGACCAAGGTTGCCAAACCAATATCAAATGGTATCACCTAGCAAATGTCATCTGATGTTATCAGTAATGACACAGATGACACCAAACTTTATCATCCTTGATTTGTTGCTGATTGAAACATTACCCTAGTTTTGATATGCTCAGAAATGTGATTTTTCTGATGAATGATGCTAGTCTTTTTTATGCTGGTAACTTTCTAAAGGGCCACAATGTATCTCAAAGTTCTTTCTCCAGACTCTTACTCATCTTGCTGTCTGGAAACTTTGATTTTAAAACCAAAAACTCCTCTTCTCCCCAGTTTCTTGCCATTTTCCTGCCCTGTTCTCTGTAGTTCCAAAGCCCTCCATGCTGGGATACTGTTTAAATAACTCAAGTCTTTTAATGTAGGTTTGAAGCATCTGAATTTTCTGTCCTACCCTCTTATCCAAGGGTCTAGGGTAAAATGTCCCTCTCTTCATTATTACATCTTTAATTAAAAATAAGAAGAATGTCTGTTTTCTTTTTCCCTATAAAGCTTCGTTACTTTTAGATTATTCCCCTCTTCTTCTTTCTAACAATAGACCAATATACAAAGCAGTAGTATGAAAAATTAGAATTTTTTACCCGACTGCAGTCTCACCTCATACTTTCTTATCCAAACTTTTCCTTTCTTATCTAATGAAAATCAGAAAGTAATTTTTGGATCATATTTTTAATGAAAAAGGTAAAATTAAATTTAACTTCCATATTTAAAAAACATGAAATATTTACTGATTGCACTCTGAAGTTATTAGACTATTGTTATGCAGATGGCACAAATTCAGATCCTATAGGAAATAAGAAACAATAGGGAGAATACTGGAAGATATTAATTGATAAATTTCAAGAAAGCTTTTTTTGTTTTTTTAAGATGAAAATTTCATTTATATATTACTTGGAGCAGGGGGAAATCTCAATATATTTTGGTGGCAACTTTATCAATAAAAACTATGACTTTTTTTAGTGTGAAATATCAGGAATATATTTTTTCCCTTCCTAGAAATCTCCCTGATGTTATAAAAATGTCAGTGACAGCTTCATGTTTGACCTCTATAATAACAGGATGCATCTTTAATACATCCCGTTTTTCTACCAAACAGATTGAAGATGTAAATGAAGGAGTAAACAAATAAATAAATTTAAAAAATATTACTGTGAATTTTGTGTTGAATCAGTGTTTGCATTTGCACTTGTAATCTCAATTATTTTTGGTGTATATTCTAAATCATTCTATGTTTCAGGAAGAAAAATTATGTAGGCAGTGTCTATACATATAGTGGGAAAACGAAACTCAAAAAAACCTCATTCGCCATGAAATTCTCAAAAGAAATCCACCTAGCATTTATCAATAACTAGTGCAAAACTCTGTATGTGAAAGGTTTTTCATGCATCATTAAGAGGGATATGTACACATCAAATCTTGTATTTTCTATTCCAACCCTCATTGAAAACATTCTTCTGTTCAATTTTTTTTTTACTAGAAAGGTTCTTGCTGTATCACACTTCTTCTCTCACTCATGGTATTTTTCATATTTTTTTAATTCCTGGAAAAAAACCTGAATTATACCATTAAAGGGTCTATTTTTGACAAAACCCAGACTTTTGTGAAAGAGCTAGTTCAGCATAAGCTTTTTGGTCTGAAATATTTTTTTTGGGGGGGAAAAATCATATTGTGTCCTTCAATGATGTAAATATAGGAGTTTTCAAATATTTTGCAAATGGACACATATTTTCAGACAGATAGTTCTTTGAATCACTTCACCTTTTGCTCTTGATGCCCCTGTCACCTGCTAAGCCATCCGTGAGGGCAAATATGTTCTTATCCTTTTACTGCTGTGTAATAACCTGGTGTCAGTAACAGCAGCAGTTAACATGGGAAAGTACCATCAGGCAACCACAGACATAATGCTTTTATAAAGAAAAAGAAAAAGCTGCTTTTCTCCTACATTTTACTTTACTCTTTGACTGGTCTGTTACTCTCCTGGAAAAAAGAATTGGGCATTTTACTGTATTCTGTCTGTACACCTAATAATATCACTGAGGAACACTAATAAGCCTGGGGATCTCTAACTAGCAGGTCGTCACTATCCGTAAACTAAATAATCATCCCTAAATATACTAGGGATTAATACAAAATCAGCTAAGGTCACCAGGTGTCTTTCAATATACTTTGGATCAGACACAGGAAATTCAGAAATTCATGATCCATTTTGAAATGGAGAGGCTTATTAGAAAAAGAATCCCCTGGCAGTCACATTGCTATTTTATTGAGCAGAACAGTGTTAAAAATGACCTTGCAGTGTTTTTCAAAAATTTAGAGCATTCAACAACTTTGAAGTAATCTTAGAATTAGGTATTTATCTTCTGTGGTTTCTCATTTGGTTTTTAGCCTCTTATGGTGCCTTAAGTTTACAGATACTGCACCTCTGCACTTCTGCACTTCTATAATATAACTGGATTATTTAAAGTGGCTTAAGGCCTAAAAGGGAATTTTTTCAACCTAAGTGCCACCACCTTTGCCAGTACAAACTGTAAGGAGAAAAAAGAATCATGTTGAAAACTGTAGTTTAAAAAGTCATTTAGTATCCAGTTGCCACTGGACCATGGCTAACTACTAATTGGTCCCTTTAGATGCTTCTCCAGCTTATTTTTCACTTCAGCTCTTATTCCAGAATTTTTCCCCAAATCCAACAATCTAAAAATCTTGTGATAAAGCTCTTGCTAATTTACATAGCAGAAGTTGCTATGGCAACCTGGCAGAACATTTCCAGCAGCAATATGCAAGAGGCAATCTTTATGTGAGAAATATGCTTTAAAGGTGTGTATAACAGAGTCTGTATAATTCTGTTTTTTCCTCAAGACATTTGTTTAGTCATGCAGTGAAGTCAAAGTATTTCCACTTTGATGTCATGGTCCTAAGCTTGGTGAGCACTGTTGTCATAAACACATATTATGAGTTCATTGCATATCAAAGCATGTAGAACTGGAGAACTGCAGAGTCCAAGGCTGCAAGATGTGTTGTTGTGTTTAACATACACAGCTGAGGCTTTTGAACATTGTCAAAATGGTTTCCAAGCATAGTGTGTGGTACATGGATCCGTTGAGAATTCAGCCATTCTTCCTACACACAAGCAGTGCTGTGTGTGACCTCATGGCCAGCTGCCTCACTGCGTTGGACTTCTCACACCACTAAATGCAGCCCTTGCACAGAGCAAAGGATTTTACAAAAATGTGGCCAAAATTCAGATATTATGACGGCATCAACCAGCAGATCTGTCATCCACCTGTGATGAGAAAATGGATACCAAATGGATCCATTGCGAAATCTACATTGCTATGTTTTGGATATAGTGTGAGAATAATGTTGATAACACACTTATATTTTGGTTGTTGCTGAACAGTATTTACTCTGAGTCAAGGAGTTTTCAGTTTCCCTTGTTCTAACAGTGAGGATGTGAAGCAAATGTGGGAGGGAGCACAGGACAGCTGACTCAAACTGGCCAAAGGAATATTCCATACCACAGAATGTCATGCCCAGTATATAAATTGGGGGAGATACATGGAGGGGCGCCAGTTGCAGTTTGGGAACAGGTTTGGCATTGCTCAGCAGGTGTCAAGCAATTGGAATATTCACCACCTGTTTTTCTTGGGGTTTAACCTACTCTCTCTCCTTTTTTTTACTATCATTATGATCATTTTAATAATATTATAGTTCATTTCAATTATTAAACTGATCTTATTTCAACCCACAAATTTTACTTTTTTTCCTTGATTCTTCTCAGAATCAGGCTCTGTTGCCGTGGGGATACTGCAACATACATATATCAAACCAGGAGTCCCGTGGAAAGGAAATATATATGGACAGACAGATTCTTGATAGCTGTTTCAGAGAGATGTTTATTTCTCCAGCCGCATGGCCGGAGCTCTGCCCAGGAACTGTTCCAGTCACGGGACCAAAGGTCCTTCTGCCCGCGCAGGGAACACAAACCAACCAATGGGAACGAGGCTGAGCAGGGACAGGGAAACCCCGTGTCTGTGCCCTCAGGGCCCCTCTCCCAGGGCTACACGGCGGGGGAGGAGACCCCAAGAAGGCTCAATGCCTGATCAGCCTCCTAACTGATGCTTCTGTCTCATCTCTATTAGTAAGAGACTTCAGGGTATGCCACTTTTTCATTATCAGAATTTACAGCCAGGCAATACCCATTCTGTCTAGCAGGCAACAGACTTCCGCTTGGGAGTGCAAAAGTTCATATTCAAGCATTGACTTGAAGACAGGTGTACACCCAATTATCTGATGCCTGTTAACATTCACAGTTTAAGCTATTGGTTTTTTTGCCTATGACAGCTGGGCAAACTCTAAATACAGTACTAAAATTGCAGCAGCCAAAGCAGTTAAAAATTCTGCTGACTTCCTCTCTTCTGACAAAGAGGTATGGCTTTGTGAGTGACGTGTATTTCAAGATGCATCTAAAGCATGAAAAAAGCTTTTACACCGAGCAGTTCACCTGTATAAATGAGCTCCCATCAGACCTTTGCAATCACACCATCAGATAGATTTAGAGTCTGCATTACCCTTTCTCCTCAGAAGCCATTTATTCCTTCCTGAGCTGAAAGGCTGTCAGACCTCACTGATCTTTAGACCAAGAGTTTTTTCCTAACTTAACTGGTTAGAGAACAATTATTTTTCTTAAAAGGCAGAATCTGCTTTGCCATGTGCCTTAGTTTCTGTTTCTCTTGGATCATAGTGCAATACATCTTTCAGTGGACCTTATATTTCTAGTTGAGTGCTGAAAGCACACCTGAAAAAAAAAAATTGAATGTGCTAACTCTATGAAGTTCATTATTGACTCATGACTGAGATGGACTCTTGAAGGTGGGAATGAGTTTGGGGTGAGTGATTTCTAACACTTCCTTCCTGAAGTTTATGGTAAAAATTAGAGAAGCCCATGAAATAGGAAAATAATCTAATCCTAATAATAGAAACTTATTATCAATCTAACTGGAAACCCAAGATAAATCCAGTTTAAGATATGTAAATAAAATGTAAAAAGCTACATAGGATGGAGAGCTTCATCAAATTTCTTAGCACTACATTAAAGTTAGCACCAGTAGGGCAGTATTCCCAAAGGCAATAACATGCCAACAGATCTGCTTTTGTCTCCCTGCCCTGTGCATTGTCACACTGCTTCTCTGTCTCACCACACAGGTAACACAAGCCAGCTGTGACAGGAGCCAGTCAGACTAACACAGAAGATTTCTAGCCCAAATTCCTGTTTTCAAGGAGATATGCTGTTGTAAACCCATCAGCCTTTCAGACTGAATTTTCTAGGTTTGAATGTTCCTCAGAAGTGATATATGACTTTCATTGGTGTGGGGCAGAGAGGACATTCCTGAGGTATGACAATGAAGCCACTGCTGGATTGGTGCATGAAGTAGTGGCTGACACAATCAAAGGATTTTGACCAATTCCCATAATTCTGATCATTCTTCACTGCTTCATAGGTCACAAAGAGTTTGGTCTCTCGGTTCTACAGGCTGTACCACATCCCTAAGTTCTGTATTGAGTTCAGTGATTTGTCCTTGGCCAATGTGTAACTCATTTCTGAGTGCATCTCTTGAAACCATCCCATCTTTGAAGATATCAGATCAAAAATGCATTTTTTATGGCAGACATCTCAGCTGTTGGACAAACTCACTTTAAAGGCATGGGACTAGATTTATCTGACTCATTTTAGGAAACTTAGTTGGTATGCCAAAACTGGGAGCTCAGTAATTAACGGAAAGACAGAGAGCCTCAGTGGGTAACTCAACTTATTGAATATCTGCATCACTCTCTGGAGATACCCAACTCCTGACACTGCCTATATAAAGACTCAGAGATAAACTTTACATTTAGCAATGCAGACAAAAGGTTTCAAATTACAATGGATTAATCTGGGCTTTAAATCATCCCTTTTCTCAGAATAGCATCCCAAAATTCCACGTTCTGGTGATTTTTAATTTAGATGCTAACACCTCTCTGGATTTGATCATTTCAGGATGAACTTGCTAACTTTGTAGGTATTCCTCACTTCTAAGTATGTGAATTTGCATTTTAAAACAATTTTGTTTGAAAGACCCCAGCTTACCAAGTGATCGGTTCCTTGTACTTTCCAGAGAATAGCCTTTGTTTGGGTTATGTGGCTGCAATTTTCCAATTTAAATTACATTTTTTTCTTTGTACAGTATTTCAACTGATACTTGCATTCAACAGAAGCATATTGAAAATTATTGCACAAGGAAAAACTTAATTAAAACATGAAGTTTGGGGCTATATAATTCAAGTAAAGGTTATAGCTAATTTAACAGCTGTAAATTCCTAGGGGTTGTTATTTACATAAAGCACATACAACTTTTATTGCACCCATAGTGTGGCATTTAATGAATTAATTTGGCATTTCCATAGCACATGTTCTGATTCTCTCTGACAGATAGATGCTTCATATCTCATCTGAAAGCAGACAAAAGATTTGTGGCTATCCAAATAGAGCCATTCCAAAATTTTCAAAAAGGATCCTCTGCGTTCAGATGTGAAGAGAGAGAATAAGTGGGTGTTGAATTAAGCCATGTTAAAGTCAAAGACAGCAGTATTTGCAATACCTAAACACTTGATGACGTCCATAAAGCCTTCTCCTTGTGTGTCAGTGCTTTTAATGCCCCTCCCATGATGCTTCCAGACATGAGTGCCTTCTGCTGCTGAAGGAAGACACATCTCACAGGAAAGCCTGTAAATTAACACCAAAATAAGATAATTTTCAGACTTTATGGCACTTTTCAGAATATAACAAATACGAAGATTGATAAACAAGAAGCACATTCCACAGAAGCCAGAAGAATTGTATCTAAAAACAGAGATCTGCACTGTGCAATGCACAGCTTTCAAAGTGCTGGTGAAGGGAGGAATGGAGCACCAAGATATGTATCCACGGTGGAAAAATAATGGCAAGCGCCAAAAGGGTCCAAATAAAAAGTCCCACAAGTTTATTAGCAAGCTACACACTTGGCATGGATATTGGTATATATTTTGCTTCTATCTTATCGTCGTCGTCGTCATCATCATCATCATCATCATGATCATCATTGAATTAAAAAAAGAAGGAAGAAAGAAAAAGGAAAGGGAAATGCGATAGGAGAGGGAAGGGGATCCCCAGTCCTTGGTCCAGCATTGATCCAGATGACAGGGTGTCCAGGGTCCTGGGCCACCACCCAGGCTTCTTGGGGGTACCTTTTATAGGTAAGTTTTCCACCCTGGGATTAAGTTTATTGCTCTTCATTTAAATGAGTTATCATGTGCAGTCCATTCTTCTTGACCTTTCTGGAAATGGACTGAGGGGCTTTGAGGGTCTTATTGTGGTCCTGTTCCCCTTCCATTGGTCTTGCCTGCTCCTTGACCCCACTCTGTGCTGCATATTATGCTGCATATTATGCAGTCCTCACAGACCTGAACAGATAAACTGGCTCCAGAAAGGTGCTGCCATACCTTCATATGCTCCCCTCTCCCTCTCCCCCCTTCCAGGCAAATGCTGTTCTGACTTTCCTGGTTGAATGTTCATGGGTGTTTGAGGCACAATAATGCATCAACTCCTTCCTGCCCAGGCTTCTACAAGGTCTAAAACCTACCCAGTCTATCCCTTTCATTGTTTTAATGATGAACAACATAAGGTTGTGAAGATCAATGAGAAAAATGCATGAGAAAAAAGTTTCCTTTCTGATTAACTCATGGGGTTATTTTTGTGCGTGGAACTCAGAGAAGAAAGACTTATTACCATTCCTCATTACAAAAAATATGTGTAAATTTCTTTCAATGTAAACTGAACTTTCACTGTCAGCACACAATTTTTACTTATTTGCCTGAAGCCACGTTTTTTAATCATTGTTATATACATTTTTTAATAAGAGACTGCATAAAGTATTAACAGTGTAAATTCTTTCCATCTAAGCAATTTGGGTTTATTTATTTTACTCCTAATTTTCAATTGTGTTATATTAAATCTATGACACTAAGGCTGACACATAAAACTTAGTCAATGAATATTCAAATGTGGTGCTCTCTGTACAAATATTTTTCACATGAGCTGCTTTTTGTTTTTAAACAGATTTTCTTGTGTTAAATTTATATGAGTAGGAACCCAACAATTTCTTCTAATAAAGCTGGAAGTAAATATTCTTCAAATTTTGGCTAACATTCAGAAACTGGGACTTGTCCTGGGGAGAGAGATATTTGACCCCTACCCAAAAAAATATATTATAATTCTTCCTTTCTCACATGGAAATTAAACTGAGAGTATTTACTTTTAATTTTTTTAATCAGGTATGGGCTTTGATTTTCTTTTGTTTCTGTTGTCATGAGAACAGTAAGAACACAACTTCTAGAACAGTCAGTGGCAACACGCTTGCTTCACTTCTTCATATCCAGGCAGTAGTGTCCAGCTCTGGCTTGAATTTCCAAATGACTTCTAGATGCTCTCATCTTTGAGATGGATGTCTCCTTAACTTAGTGTGTTCCTGGGTAAAGGAATCTAATGCTGTCAAAGGTTCCCTAAGATCAGTTGTGTGGCCTACAAGTACTGCTGTAGAAGAAGGCACATTATCTGCAGGTGTTTTACTTGCCTGATGCAAGTATTGGAGAGTTTAGGGCACCTCAGCAGAGTGCTGACATTCAGGCAAGCTAATCACATGTAGTCTGCCTCATCTGATTTTTCAAGTGGTCATATTTCTATTATGGGTTGATTACTGTGTTGCAAAACAGAAGGAATGATTAACTTTCTAAGACTGAAAAGAAGTAAAAAAACCTCAAAAAATGTATTTTTGCCTGAGGCTGTTTATTTTTACTATATTTATCTTTAAGCCGAGGAATTTTGCTCCCATGAAAATTTGCAAAACAGAATTTTATAGGAAAATCCCCAACAATTAAAACAAAATAAAAAGAGCATTAAGAACACAAACAATGAGCTCAGATTCAGAATTAAATGCATTCCCTAAAAACAGTGTATCTTAGGAAGTCAGATTACCATATGAACAACAGATTAATCCCCATTTGAAGATAACTGTTTCAGTTAGGCATAATACTGAAGGATGAAGCTGACCACTTTACTATACTTCATAAATTTTTAGCCTCTGAAGGTATTGGAGTAAAAACAGGCACATTATTATACGAAAAGAGTGGTTATATAATGCCATCTCAATGCTTCTTTTCATTTTAGTAACATACAAAGAAAAGTTAGGAAAATAGAACAGTAAAACCTACAAATTTTTCCTGCTTCCCAGGAGAAGATATGTTTCAAATTCACTGTACAGCTCTGCAGTGCAGCGGAGCAAGCTACTAAGCAGCGTAGGTACTGCGTGGATGACTGGGTGTCAGAATGGAGCTTCAGACAAAGTTTATTAGAGAAGCCTTTCTGTTGAGTCACGAGGTGCAGAATGAACCCCCTTGTTTTCTAAACTCCTTCTCAGAGAGGAGTATGGATGTGGCTGGATCCAATCTTAGCCCTAGACCATCAACATTTTTTGTGTTAAAGATTATATAGGAGTGATTGAATCTCTATACAAGTTTGTCCTGCATGATTAAGGATGGCAAACAAAATAAATTTCTATAAAAATAAATGATTTATTATGACAGTGATTGCACTAAAAGATCTTAATCAGAATTATTTACCATACAGTATAGGTAGCTGTAACTACTAGTATGGTATAGTGCACTATTTTTGAAGCGATATTGAAGGAATTCTATTAAAGCCAGCAAAAATAATTAGTAAGTAGAGATTGATGTTACTTACCAGCTATCTTGGGCAAATCTCCTTTGCTCAGCCTTGAAGAGTAACCCTGAGGGATGTCTCACTCAAGGGAGGAATCTCCACAAATACTCCAAGAAACGATATGTTGGAAAACCCTGCTGTTAAAAAGTGGGACTGGGCTTTTATTGTATAAAGTGATAGACTCTCAGTCATAGGTCTCCAGGTCAGCTGTGTCGGCTCAGCATCTTTAGATAAGTTAGTAGTAGCATAGTATAACTTACTGCTTCCTTTATGAGGTACCTTATCAGGTCTGCCACATCTTCACCTTACTATAAAGATGTTTGACTTTGGGACTGATGAGTCAGGCTGGTTTCAGCATTCTTCAACACCGAAACCAGCATGATACCCCCTTCTCTATTCACCACTACTAGTTTTGCAAGCAGGGTATTGTTTGAGTGGTTTTACCCTCACTTCAGGCAGAGCATCCTTCTACACTGGGCACTACTACTTTTCTCCTGGGCCTGAGGATCTGGAAAATCCTCCTAGCCTTCTGCTTCTAAAATATGAATAGCATTGGATCCTCTGGCCTGCCTAAACTCCTGTCTGATTTCCCCCTCCTCCTCTATTTCTTCCTGGTTTTTCTTTCTCCTGCCTTCTCCCTGCTAGTAACTGCCCAGCCAGTTACTCTGGGGCAAGACTGCATCATCTGAGGCACTGTCATGCTTGACTTTATGTTGTGGGAATGAACCACTTACTGTTCTCAAGCAGCACTCTGAAGCTACAGGATTTGTCTCATTCTGAGCCTATTAGTGTGAAGTAAAATGCATAGGTACAATGTTCCACTTGAGCATTTTAAAGTTAATGTTTCATCACTATCACTTGGATATCTGGCTTTTATTCAAAAGTAAGATTAATAGTCTGCAAGTGATTGCTCTGATATGAAAAGGTGCAGAAGGAAAGAGGAAGAAGCAAAATTAATCTAAAATCCAAACTCACTTATTACCATAAGACTATAATCCAGTAAAAGATCAGATTTTCAATGTCACCTAATATGAAAAGATACAGTGTCTAATAGTAATGCTTTAATGAATTATGCTTTATTATAACCCATGCTTTTTTTGTATACTAGACCCACTTTTATGATTTGGAAATGCAGACAAAACCTGAGAGTTTAGGCTCATGTAAATTGTCCTTTTCCAGGTCCCTCTTTTAACAACCTAAGGTTTCAGAGATAACTCACATTTCTATACTTCAGTTAAAACTGTTTAAAGAATATATTGAGATGAACCATGTATTTTACAGAACACTTGAAAATCTAGAAAATATGATACCTAAGATAATACTTCATACAGGTATACAGTGACCTTTTACACCTCCTAACCTATTTATGTCTTTCTGAAAATTGTGGACCCTTTCCACCTGCTTTGCCAGGTATGCCACCACTCTCTAAGATTTCATGCTATTCCTGTTTAACTGATTTAGGATAAAATGCATAGTTTACCCATTTCTTTCCTTTTCATTGCAGGAAATCTTTTCATTGCAGGAAATCTTTTCATTGCAGGAAAAGATAACAGAAATCAGAAAAAAAGGTAATTATTTCAAGATTTAAAAGGAGGCAGTTGTGAACAGAAAAAAAGTTGTGAAGTAGAAGAATTTAAAGCAAAAGAATATTTTAAGTATTTATTTGCTCTTGTGACTCATGATCTTGACTGCATGACATGTAGATAATTGTTTTTTAAAATCTGTATTATATACCTTTTTTACCAGAGAATACTTGCACATCCATGCCATTAGTCTCCAGATACTGTTCATTATAATCTAAAGGAGGAAAAAAAACCTCTTTGTCAAGTTCAAAGCAGCTCTGGATGTCAAGGGAAAGTAACCTGAAGTGTGCCTCTTTTTAAATGACAGCTGTTACGAATTTGGGATGCCTCATTTCTGCCATGAAGTGGGAAGGAGGGTGCAAAGGAAAACACAAGTGTTTGTGGCTTTCTTATTGCAGAAGGATTGAGGATTTGCACTTCATATGGCAAGTCTTTTAACAAGTGTCATTACATCCCCAACTCAGTTTATTTAAAGAGAGAATTAAATTCATTTTTGTCATATTGCACACTAATAGCTTGTGATCATTTTGGAATTTATGCAGTACACTTTTAAATTTATTTTACTTGTGACTAAATGTAGTTTCTATGGTTACAAACACAGCTTCAATTTTGCCTTAAAGAAATAATGATTTTTCATATTGAAACAAAAGGAAGGCAAAAGCGGTTTAGCAGGAAAAGCAATTTCATGTCACTTTCTTTTTATTTGTTATGGTACTCTTAATTTGTGTAACTTATAGGATTGGTTAAAAAAGTTTTTGTTGGAAGAGTTTTGTTGTCATAAAAATGGAGATGGATTGAAATTTTTATAGAATCGTGGAATGGTTTGAGTTGGAAGAGACCTTAAAGATTATCTAGTCTCAACCACCTGTCATGGGCAGGGACACCTTCCACTAGTCCAGTTTGCTCAAAGCCCCTTCCAACCTGGCTTTGAACCCTTCCAGGGATGGGGCAGCCACATCTTCCCTGTACAACCTGTTCCAATGCCTCAACACCCTCACAGTCAAGGATTTCTTCTTAATATCTAATGTACATCTGTGCTCTTTCCATCTGAAGCTTTTACCCCTTGTTCTGTCACTACATGCTCTTGTAAAAAGTCTCTCTCCATGTTTCTTGTAGGCTCCCTTTAGGTACCAGGACTCTGATTTGTCGAGGTGTCTCTGTAGGGCCTCCCTGCCTTTGAGGGAGTCAGCAGCTCCTCATGGTTTTGTATTGTCTGTGAACTTGCTCACTATCCCTTCCAGTCCTGCGTCAAGTAATCTTTGAAGATGTTGAAGAGCACAGGGCCTAGGATGGAGCCCTGCAGAACCTCATTAGCAGTCTGAGGGCTACATAAGGCTAGGATGTTTCCTGGTGAATTTCAAAGAACATTGTCATTTTTCATACAGGTTTAATTTTCTGAAGAGGAAAATGAATTTAGGAATAATTATTTACATATTTAACTATTCTTCTTCTGATAACTTTAAGCAACCACTATAGTGTGATTATGGGCAGAGATAGGAAGCTGTTATACTGTGACTCATTAAACAAAAGATACCCTTTGCCTTCAGCTGTTATTTGGGATGTCAGTCTTGACCATGAGGCAATGGCAGGGCATCACACTGGGATACCACTGGAGCTGCTAACTGCTTGCCTCTTTTCCTCTGTGTTTTATTGCCCTCAAGTGAGGAGGAATTAAAAAACAAATTACTGCCCAGTTTATACCCCCATAAAAGTTGTTTAACATGTCCTTTCACATCTGCCACCTTCCTGAAATTTGTGGCCAGCAACAAAGAATCAAACCAAAGGAGCTGAAACTAATGCAGATGATATTTAAGGTATGATTATAATAAAATATTTTAAAAGAATAGTTATTAATACTACACATTTCATAATTTCTTTGATGAGAGGGAAATCAGAAAGTAGATACAAGTACTAAAGGACTATATTTGATCAACATAGGCAACTCCTACTGGAGGAGAAAGAGTATACTACTGCTGCTGGAGCTGGTGTGAGAAGAAAAAAAAAACTCTTCTCAACCTCTATAGTTTCACACACTTCTTTCATTTCTAAAATTGTGAAAATCAGAATTCCATGCTCTGATATAAGCTACAGGCACTTTAAGTTTGTTGCAAAACAAGGCTTTATTTCATGTTTGCTGCTTTTGCCAGGCTCAGAATACATTTTTGATCACTTGGCTTCTTTAGTTGATATTGCTGTGGGCTGTGAGCAAAGATGCACAGTCAATATTCACTTTAATAAGTAAATTTCCTAGCAGCAAGAAAATCATATTATAACCTCACCTGAACTAATGTCTGCTCTCAAAGCCCTTTTGGCAACAGTTGTGTATCCATAAATTCTTTGACCTTTCAGTGCTGCACAAATATATGAATCACCTGTAAGTACACTCAAATGTTGTGCTGAGATTTAACTAGCCCAGAATTTATGTTTGGAGTCTAGTGGTTTGGATCTGTTGTAAAAAACACAATAAGAATAATCCTTGTCTATGAGATGTACACACTGCAGTGCAAATTGTGGGACACTGAATATGTTCATCTGACATGAATACTGTTTTTTGATGCCATTGTAGTTAGAGTGTGAGCTGAGCAACCGTGAATTTTCTGTATAGGGACACTTATCAAGTCAAGCAGCATTGTCCTCTATGTAGCGTAACTGTAATGCATATGCTGCATTCTGGATAACCTCTGTTATGTTATCCAGGGTTTTTTTGGACATTGCTCTATTAAAAAAAAAAAAAGGAAGAAGAAAAGGAAAAAACTCCCTTCGTGTTAACAACACTTTTAAATTCTTGGAGCAAAATTGTGATATTAATGAAAGCTATTATTATACTCAGTATGAAATAGAAAATAAATTAAAGATGGGTTTCCCTCCTGCTCTGTTCTAACACAACATAATATTCTAGCTTATAAACCTTGAAGATTTTATGTGTTTCCAGTATAATATTGAGTAATCAGCAGTCATAAAGAAACACAGAATATGACACAGTAAAACATTTTTATATGATTACTTAATACTGAAATACATTATAAAGTAAAATGTAATGTAGCATATTATGTTATAATATATGTACCTTATGCTTATTTTAGTATACGAAATACATATACTATTGGACATATAGAATAAGTGCTCACAGTATAACCACTTTCAGCTGGTTTTTAACCTTACAGTTCTCAGTCCTGCTTTGTTATACTGCCTGTGCTAACTGATGTTCCTTCTGGAAAGCTCAGCTTACATGTCTCTTAAAGCAATTATATTTATCAGCTCAATATAGATTCTACAGTAATGAGGACAAGAGATTTCTGAATCTGTGTAAATGGACATGGATTGAAATCTGACAAGTCTGGTGGCATTTAGAATGTGTTCTTTGCAAAGAATTTTAATTTTGCAGTAATTCTTGTAAATCTAATTAGTGCAATGTCAGCATGGCAGATGAGAGTGTTATGCCATGTTTGGCCTATCCACATTTCATTAACTTTTACAAATATTTGACAATCTTTTTTCAATATCCAGGAAATCAAATAAAGATTCAAGTATATATTAATGAGAATGAATCACCCCTCTCCCCCAACTCCTCCTTTACCTTGTGAGCATTTAATTGCTCAGAAATCTCACATTGAGAGGTAATATGCATCCAAATATGACAAAGGCAAGCAAGGATGGAATATATGCTGGTGTTTCATATATACAGAAGATCTGCAAGCACAGGAAATGTTTACTCAGCTGAAATTGGTACTTTTGTCTCTAAGAAAGTAGAATTTGCACGTATTCCAGGGTTTCAACCTAACTTTTGTCACATCACTTCAGAAGGCTAAATCAAGAGTCTAACTGATGCAGGACTATCTGCAGACAGTGTCAAGTTGGAGAGTCAGTGAGTTCCCAGCATCACATTAGACCTGAATTGGCCATGGCATTTCCCCTTTCTCCCTACTTTAGAGATGTACAGCAAATAGATAGCCTGAACCCAGACCTCAAGATCCATCCTCTGCCTCTAAAGAGGCTATGACAATTTTCACTCATTTTGATAGGAGTTTATGGGGCTCATTTACTTTATACCATTTATTCCAAATACTGCCAAGCCAGTAAATACACGAGTGAAATAGCATCAGAAAAATAAAGCAAGCTCAACCTCCCTATTAAAAACTGTGCTGACAGCTGACTAGTTATACAACTCCACACCTGTGCCTGACTCCATTCTTTAAAAATAAAACCCAAACTGAAATCCAAACCCCAAATAAATTAAAATTATTTACTATTTACTTAAACTTAAAAAAAAAATAATTCTGAAGTAACTTCTCAGTTTATAGTCTTTCTTTGCACTATGGTAAAAGATCTGATTTTCAGCAAATTCTGATTATTCACCTCAAGTTAAAGGTTTTCCTGAGGCATCTGCTGTTAATGGCTCAAAATATATGGGTTTTTTTAATAAAACTTTTCCGACTCTCCTGTTCTTTCTTTTTCTATCTCATTTTTTGTTTAGAATTTTTCTTTCTGTTTCAGACACCTCAATTTTTGTTTGGAACTTCAGAAGCTTTCCATTTCAGACAGCTCTTCTCTTTGCTCAGTTCTTCTGTACCTGCTCTCAGGCTGACTATGGGAAACAAGCAGGTCTTTGTGATTCTTTAGTTTCCAATCACTCTCAGTCCTCAGGCCAAAAACTTGTAGATCTGTTAATATCTTTTGCTCCTGCAATCACAGCATGTTTGTCCTTAGCTCTGATGCATTACATACTTCGGGCTATCTTTTCTCACCGGGGAAGAAACCCACTGGAATTCTTCTGACAAATGGACAGATTTCAGAGGCTATATCAATTCAGATATGGATTTCTATTTTTGTTAGTTTAATTTTCAGGGTCTGAGAAAAGATTTTGATTTCTAGATTTTCTGGGGAATCTCATTTAGGCAATAATCACCTCAATTTTTACCTGAGGAAAGGTAATCAGGATACTGTATTGTCCCTTGCTCCTTTGTTGAGTGAAATAAACAAGCTCTATATCATATGGCAAAATTCCAAAACACATTTTTATGTCATGTTGTTCCATCCCTTCCCAAACTGCTACTTAGTCAGATTCTTAAAATTAAATCACTTGAGAGAACAGACTTTCTAAGATTGGTCTTCGTTGATATTTTCTCCCTAGTCAAGTCTAAACCAAGTAATTTTTTTCTACCCATCATTTCTATTGTTCCTTGCATTCGAAAGCTTGCACCAGGACCATCGCCAAAGTCATCATCCATGTTACATGCTTTTATTTCTTCACTCTTTCTTCATCTTTTGTGGTTCACAGAATCACAGGATGGGTAAGGTTGGAAAGGTCCACAGTGAGTTATCTTGTTCAACCTCCCTGCACAAACAGGGTCATCCCAGAACACATGGCACAGGATTGTATGGCAGCTGGTAAGGGGTCAGCAGCCCTGACCGAGGAAGCTGTGACCGGGCCGGAGAGACGGTCCTGAAAGAGATTGTCTTCCCAAAGCCCAGTGTCTTCCTTCAGCTGCTGGCTAGGAGGGCAGGTGCAGAAGCTGTCAGCTCTTTAGTGATTGTCAGCTCGTGATTTCAGCTCAGCTCTGCAGGGCAGCTTCCAGGCCAGACCAGGGAGAGACAAGAGGCTCATGTAGCTGTTCCGCACGAGGCAGCTTGCTCCGGCAAAGGGGAGCCAGGGACGAGCATCTCTCTGCCCTCGCAGGGGCAGGGGGCTAGCTCTTATAGGGATACAGGGGGTGGGTGTCAGAGGGTAAGGGCCAATGGGTTACAAAAGATCTGCATAGGGTCTCCCAGAGGATTCTGGGTTTGTCTTCTTCTCACCATAACTGAAAAGTGGCTGCCTTTCCAGGGGAGTTCTGCTGGGAGATTGAGCAATCTCCTTATCTCAGCAGACGTCCCTCCAGGGCAGTGGCTGGGCATACCCTGCAGGATTGTGTTCAGATAGTTCTTGACTATCTTTAGTGAGGGAGACTCCACAACCTCTCTTGGGAGCCTGTTCCAGTGCATGGTCACTGCACAGTAAATAAAGTTCTTACTCATGTTCAGGTGGAACTTCCTGTGCATCAGTTTCTGCCCTCTTGTCCAATTGCTTGGCTTCACCAAGAAGAGCCTGGATTCATTCTCTGACACCCTCCCTTCAGATACTGATAGACATTGATGAGGTCTCCCTCAATCATCTCTTCTCAAGGCTGAACAGGCCCAGGTCCCTCAGCCTGTCCTCATAAGAGAGATTCTCCAAGTCCCTTAATAATATTTTTTGCCTCCACTGGACCTGAACCATGAGCTCCATGTACCTCTTATACTGAGGAGTCCAGAACTGGACACAGCACTCCAGATCCCTATCCCTGCTCAGCTGTATTTGCTGAGCAAGCAGCTCTCTTGGCACCCAAATTCACACTTTTTCTTTAAATGTCTCTGCCTATCTCTATCTTTCAATCTCTCTCTCTTTAATTTACTTAATTATTAGAGAAAAGGGCCAAGAACTTGTCTCTTATCATTGGTCATATTCCTCAGAGCAAGGACTCCAGAAGAAATGCATTTGACTGCAGCCTCTGGAACCCAACCACAAACCTGAGGAATGGAAAGGGTTCTAGATCTGGGGACTGCTTTGCAAGATGGATAGAGTCTTTTTCTGCATCCAAAAAATGTTGTGAAAACTCTTTAAACAACTCAGGCACTTATTTTAATAAAGTAATTCTTTGGAAAGGAAAGGTAAAGCAATACTTACATTTTGGGTTGTATTTTATCACAATTAAATTAGATTTACTTTCCTTCATGTTTTACAGCAATATCAGTAACAAAAGAGAGTGCATTTACTGCTGCTGTCCACTCTGAAAGCATATTTTAATTTTGAAATATGCTGGCTGTAGCAAGTGTAGACACTACTATCAAACTGGACTATTTGTATTCACTTGACTTATTTCATTGAAGCTACAGTAATTTAGATAGGAATGATCTATACTGATTTACTTATGTGACTAAGCTATCCAATCTAATATGTGGCCTAAGTTAATTTAGATGGATCCTTTTAGACTTCTTTATCTGTATGTTTTGAATTAAATCACATTGCTTGCAAATCTTATAAAAGGATTGAGCCTGTTGTTTTTTTGTAAAATTAGGCCTTTCAGTTGAAGTAATATATGAGCTGTTGCAGTTTCCATCTGACCGGGTTTATCTTTTTCCAGAACTGACAAATGGATAACCAGAAACAAAAATGAATAAATGCAGACATAAAGAGAAAAGAAAATCTGCATTCCTCTAAGAAACAAGTATTTCTTTACTGGATATGATTCTTGCCTATAGAATAAAATAATATTTTAATTTCTTTTTTTCCAGATCAAACCCAGGGTTTATTTCTGCATTGTCCACTTATTTCTGCATGTTAGGTAGAGGGCTTCCACAGGCCTTGAAATCTATTTTTTGACTTCAAGAAGGTGAGACATGCTTGCAGTGGTACCACTGTCTGAAAAGAAATTCCTTGATATTCTTCTTCCTTCAGGATACACAGATATATTTACTTTTCCTTAAGACATTTTTGAGACATCTATAATTGATCTAACTTATAGATGGAATAAAAAAAATAAACATTACCAGCAACTCAGAATTTTTAACTGGGACTTTGAACAAGACTGGCTGCAATGCGTTAATGAAAAGCACTTCCAAACCTTCTTAATGTAATTTATGATATTGATGATTACAGGAATTGTTTTTCTGAGCAAAGACTACTCTAACAAAGGAGAATCATGGAATTATAAAGTATTTAAGTTGGAAAAGGTATTTAAAATTATTGAGTTCAACCATTAACACATTGGCACCAGCTTCACCATTAAACCATGTTCTTAAGTGCCATACCTACACAAGTTTTTAATTACCTCTAGGGATGGTGACTCAACCACTTTCCTGGACAGGATGTTCCAATGCTCGACAATCCTTTCTGTGAAGAAAGGTTCCTAAAATGCAATCTAAACCTCCCCTTGACTTGAGGCCATTTCCTCTTGTCCTTTTGCTTGATACTTTGAAGAAGAGAGTGACCCTCACCTGGTCGCACCCTCCTTTCAGGTAGTTGTAGAGAGTGATAAGGCCCCCCCTGAGCCTCCTTTTCTCCAGGTTAAACACCCCCAACTCCCTCAGCCACTACCCATGAGATCTGTGCTCCAGCCCCTTCACCAGCTCCGTTGCCCTTTGCCAGCATAGAGCAAAACAGGATGGGGAGTTCGGACAAGCGTTCCTGGAGCTTTTTATTGCATTATCAGTCTCACATTCGGAGTTGAGACAAAGTTGGTACAGAGCTCACGCAGTCCAAGAAACATCTCGAGATTTCCTGGTTGCAAAGCATTCTTAAAAGCTTTCTGGCCAATAGCGTTCTTCTAAAAGCTACAGACATCTGTCTTAACCAATCTATAATAGCACACGTATTCCAGTTACACACAATGCTGGTTTGTTATGCCTTTTTAGCACTAGACAATAATCCGTTATTAAACTTCAACTTATCTGTCTTGCTAAGCATATTTTATTTTGCAACTTCAAAATCAATCTAGGCCAAGCCTAGAGACTCTAACCATTGTCTTTTAGTGTCCTTGCTGCTTATAATTGTATCTTCTTCTAGTTTTCCCAAGCAAAGCTGAATTCTAAATCCCTTGCTTTATTTCCTGAGGCCTGCTTCTATTTCTCACACCTAACATCCTTTCCACCTTTTGTGTTTCCCCACACCCTTCTCTGGACTTGGTCCAGCCCCTCAATGTCTTTCTCATGGTTAGGGGCCCAAAACTGGACACAGCACTCTAGGCATGTCCTCACCAGTGCCCCATACAGAGCAATGATCACTGCCCTGGTCCTGCTGGTCACACTATTGCTGATATAGGCCAGGTGTCACTGGCCTTCTTGGCCACCTGGAAACACACTGGTTCATGTTCAGCTGGCTGTCCATCATCACATCCTGATCAAGTTCTCAGGGTCTGACTGGATGTTAGTAAACTTGAAACCACTGCAATTACCTAAAGTGTAGAGTGTTACATTGTCGAGAAATATGCTTAAACTGAATAACTGAAATGCTGCCGTTATGGACGCTGTGGTTATTTTAGAATAAAAGATGTCCCAATCACAGACATTCAATACCCATTGTCATAAATGTACTATTGTTGAAGAAGAAAAAATGCTGTTCAGTCCCAGGTACAGCAATGTTAATAATGCACTAAAACTATAGAATGTAGCTGTTTGACAGTATTGGGAGGTTTTTTTTTCAGAGTGGTTATAGGACTAAACTGAAAAATAATGGGATGTTGGTATGTAATTGTCTAAATAGATAACAAAGTTGAACTTAAGGTCACTTTGCCCTCTTGTGTAGCTAAAACTCAAACAGTTCATTTTAGGATAATAATCCATC
The DNA here is from genome assembly GCF_017639235.1 of Corvus kubaryi. Classification (NCBI taxonomy): domain Eukaryota; kingdom Metazoa; phylum Chordata; class Aves; order Passeriformes; family Corvidae; genus Corvus; species Corvus kubaryi. The sequence goes on from NW_024581127.1 coordinate 19,536,922, forward strand.
ACTTAAATAAGAAAAAAAAAACCACTGGGGTTTGGATTTTATTTATTTGTTCATTTTTTACAGTGTAGAATTCTAATTTATGACTAGTTAATACGGAACTTTTAGTTTAGGAAGAGAAGAAAGAGCAATTTTACGGACAGTCTTCATATGCTGAGAAGTCGTGTTTTAATACAATTTCACCTTTTATGTTCCTCAAGTAGGATGGGATCACTCAGCTAACAGACATGGATCTGCTGTCTCTGAATGATCAAGATCATTTAAAAAACTAAAATGAATTAATTTTTAATTCAAAGATGAAAAAATAATGTAAAAGGAACAGAAGACTATTTCATTTTTAATAACAGCAACAATAAGACATGGCAATAATAATATGCAATTCAATATCTTTAATAAATTTTCTTCATTCAAAGACTGTGAATGAGAGAAGATCAATTTGTCCAAGAGATAGAACACGTTATTGGAATATTATGGAATTTAAGAGTATTTTGCAGAGGGGAACTGGTGGTGGTTTTAATACTGCAGTGTTACTAACTTGTGAACTACCTTCTAGAGACAAGTAATAATAATTTTCTAAAAGTTAACTCATCAAAATTAAAGGAAAAAAGAAAAATTGCATTTTCATTTTATTTTCTCATGACGTATCAGTCATCTTCACGAAGTTTGCCTCCAGTTTTCAGTTTTTAATGTTCAAATTTTGTGCAGCTGAAATTGTATAAATCTGCATAAGGACTTTGAAAATATTCTGGGCCAGTGGTGGGATTATTCTAGCCTAATATTCTGTCTCTGCTGGGGGCAGAAAAAGATGCTGTTTAGGGACACAAAGAAGCTTGGCTTCTTCCTATGGCCTGCCACCTCCTGCTCCCCGTGCAACCAGAAGGGATGTAGCTGTGCTGCTAGTGGGTACAGCCCTCATCTGGACCTTCCATCCTGAGTTCAGGGATAGTCCATACATTCACCTTAGCTTTTTGAAGTGTCTGCTGTTGTTTGTGACTCCTGGCAGCAGGTTACGGAGGTTATCTATTAACAGGTCAGAGAAATGCCATTTGATCTGTCTTAAAACTGCTTCATTCTCATTTTTTCAAGTGACCCCAGTTCCCATACTGTGGGATTTGATAAATAACAGTAGTGTCCATTTCAGCTTTTTAAAAGAAAGGCTTAACCCTGTGTCCCCACAGCTATGTCCTTTTTAAACTGAATCACTCCACTCCTTCCTCGTTGTCTGCTCACTCCTTTTGGTCCCTTCTCTAAGATCATTATGACTATTTTGAGGTGTAGGAATGAGAACTGTACACAACAGCTAAGATGTGGGAACACCAATGTTTCCATAGTGGAAAAATTGTACCCTCTGTCTTGGTCTCAGCACCTTGCTTGATAACTCCCTATGTTTTTATGATGTCTTATCAGGGATGGAAGCCAGTGTTACTGTGCTGTAATTCCCAGAGTCTCCTCAACATTTCTCTGTCTAGGTGGGAATTACATAGGAAGCTCTCAGTAATCCAACACAGCAATAGTTTGCAATGGCAAGTTACAAACTTTGGCCAGACGATTTGCAATGTCATATTTCAGTCACTTAGGTCTTAAGTAAATGACATCTCATTAAGGGGATTTAAGACATTTTGCTTTGTTTTATAATTCCTGTATAATTTCTTTGAGTTGTCTAGTTCCTTTTACCTATCAGCTATAAAAAGCCCTAATTTCTTGGAGGAATCGGTCCAACAAATCAGTTAAAAACCTACACAAGGAATTCTGGAACCTCTGTGCTAAAGTCTTATCACACCTGAGCTAACCTTTAAAATGTTTGTAATCAGGCATTATACTGAATTTTTTTATATATATATTTACAGAGTTTTTAAATTTAGTTTGAGTATTCTTTTAAATATGTTCATCAATTTTTGTTAGCCTGCTTAATTCCCTTCTTGCATTTTGACTGGCCATGTTTTTCAGATTTTGCTTTTCTCATTCTTAGCAATAAGGTATCCTTTTTCTTTGTCTCATGTATCTATTAGTTGTTACTCAAAATAAAACACTTGTGTTCCTGTCCAGAGATTCACTGGCATTGCTTTGTCTTTCTTCAGATAATAAATATACTGTCAGTTGTAGAGGGTTTTTTTTATCCTTTCATATTTGAATATTTGATCCAGCATCTTTTAAAAAGATTGAATCTAAATTTTGACTTCTACAGAACCATTACCTTAGCCCTAAGTATTTACTGCTGAGTGTACTTTGAAGCTTCTGGATTAGGGCCTCCAGGCATCTAAGGTCAAGTTTAGATGTGAAGACATTATACTGGATCTCATCACACTATTTCTTATTTCATCACTTGAAACATTTAACACTTTCTCTGAAGAAAGCCGTTTTGGGGTTGTTCAAGGGGAAGTACAGAATATGTTGTAGGTTTTTAGCCTTCAAAAGCCAGAAAAAATGGTGTGCAACATTTTAATTTTACTTCTTTTTTTGACCATGGAGTTGATTATTGAAGATGCTCTTATCAGCCCTGCGAGGGGTTTCTCATGCTTTCTGTGTACCTGCTGATAGATCTGCTCCCTGCTTGGCTGCCCACCCACAGTCATTAGAGGAGTAAGAGTAGTTAGTAAAGAGAATGGGTCTATGAAGGGAAAGGTGGCTGGAGGCTTAAGGAAGTGTACCTGAGGCAACCAGTGGGAATTACAGAGCTATGAGACAGCTCAGCAAATGAAATGTAAATTAATTATTTTTCCTCTAGTCATCAACAAAACCAATCAAAGCAGTGGGTTTTCATCTTACTAGAGCTAAGAGGAAGTTTAAAACTGCTTTGATTTTAATGTGAAATATATTTAATTCAGATTTATATCTATACACACAGCTGTGGATTTTCTTCTCAGTGCTAGTCCAACATTTGCCCTTTGGAGAGCCATGGCCAGAGGCTTGTCTTCCTTACAAGTAAATTCTCTGTGCTTTTAACTGTGAAGCAATATGGCCCTAGAGGTCTGAGTGGATACCAAAAGTGGGGTTAAATGTACAGCAAATCATCCCTTGGAAAGGTGAGGTGAATGCATTGCCTTAAAACTTACCCCCATCTTGAGAAAGCATGAACTTGATTGTCTTCAGGGCAAACTCTGAATACCTTCCAGGGCATTCTACCTTTCAGTGTCGGCCATAAAGGAAGCTGCAAAGCTGATGTGTCCCAACAGCGGAGGATGGTACCTTTAGTCTCTGCAGCTCAGGAGAGTCACCTGAGGCTCTGCAGTTGAATAAAATTGATCTGCTTGGCTCTAAGTGATACTTAAATGCCAAAGGACTGCCAGAGGCCCACTGGGCACAGTGGCACATGCACACAGAAGCCTTCTGGACATTTCATCCTCTGTGATCCTTTAAGGGATGCTGCTTCGTATCACACACTCAAAATGTACATTTTCAGATAAAACTCTGTTGATTGATGTTCGTTCAGTAGTCATGACATACTATTTACGAGCAACATCCAAAGAATCAATAAATGAAGGAAAACAATCTTTAATGCTTTCCATATCTTTAATTATGGACCTTCCCATGTGATCGGTGAGATAATTGCCCAAAGTAGAGAAGGCAATGACTGCTATCACTGACCATTTCTGATGCTGCTTAAAGAAGCTGGACAGTATTAATCAGCCATACCTTGGGGGTAGATTTGGCAAGTGAATTATTAGTGTTTTATTTTCTGCGTAAGCAGAAAGACAATTCTTAGTTTAAGAAGATCAATATTGATAAATGCTGATTTCACAATGAAGTAGTTTCAGAGTTGGGAGATAAAGACAAGATAAAATATATTCATTAAAATATGTGGAGAGTCATATGAGATACTGAAATAGAAAACAGAACAACATACTAAATGTGGGACAAGTAGGTAGTTATCCATTTGAAATATAGTGTTTTTTTTGTTTTTCCCCCATTATTACATTCTCAGTGGTTTAGCTTTCTTCAAAGGTTAATGTGTATAATATTTCAGTTTTGAAAATAAAACTGCTTTCTGTATCCTATTTGCAAACCAGGCTTATAAAATATAGGATGGACGAAGGCAATACTTCTTAATCATTCCTGTAAATTATTTGAATTTATTTTGTACTCTGAGATTTATTTTCATACACAGTAGACCTTATATAAAGTACCAAGTCTATGTTTTAAATGTTTCAAATTTCTTGGCTTATATTTTCTGGACTCCTAACCAAATTCTGTTTTCATTTATGTTCAAGTTTCTTCATTTTTTTTACTGGGGTCTCACCTAAGCCTAGTGGAATTAAATACCTAATCAAATATGACTAAATTACTCTATCAATAACTAAAATATATTGATTCAGTGTTCAACATATGATATGAATTGAAAAGACATATGATTTCTGTTCATTTCGTTTCCATTTCCTGCCTACTGAAATGATAAAATTTGGGTAAAATTAGAACAGGAAAACCAACACTTACTTTGCAGACATCTAGAAAACTCTTTCCTAGGTTAATTGTTAATAAAACCGATGAGAATGAATATTGATAGAAAAGCACATTTAAATGATACTACAGTACCAAACTTCTCCATCTTGATTTGAATTTACAATTTTAGACTGAGCCAATATCTAGTTTGGGGACATTATATAATACATCTCTGTGGACTATAAAACAGTTTTGTTTGTGGGCTAGAGAAACAGATAGAAGATACTGATTGCTTCTTCAGTAGCTCTGTATTTTGTGGCAGAGCAGAAGCCAATATTAAGGCTATATTTTAATGATGAGGTTCAAAACTTATGCAGTAAAATGAACAATAGCTGTCAGAAATAAGCTTAGGTAACTTAAATGGAAGCACTGAAAAAGGCATATTTTCACAAGATATATGATAAAGAATGTTAAAATTAAAATGAGAGACAAGTTTCAATAATTGTGGAATATGCAATAATTGGTCTTCAATTAGTTTTGAAAACTGAGCTACAACAAAGGAATAGAAATCTAGGTCAAAACCTGAATTAATCAAAAATTATTAGATGTGGAGATACTTACAGCTTTTTACCAGCTAGGCTTGTAGTTCAATGCCTTAGAAAGCCTCGGGCAGCCTAGAGAGGTAGCACGGGCAATCCAGCATTTCAGTAGCTCTAAAAGTGGCAAATAGTAGCTGCAAAACTGATACCATCACTAGAAGCAAAGAGGGAGAAACATAGCTTTCAGCTTGCCTAATTCCCGCGATTAGAAGCTTTCAAACAGAAACACGCAGATGTTCACAGAAGGATTGCAAAGCCCTCTTGGGCCCTTTCTTTTATTTGGAGAAGGGGAAAGGGGCAGACTTCGGGTGGACCTGGGATGACTGGCCAATGAGACACTGCTAAAGAGTTTGAGTTACATTTGGTTTTGCCCGCGCTTGGAACAAAGGAGTTCAGAACACATGGCAGAGGCAAGTCCTGGCTTGTCTTGGGGAGGGGGAAGGGAAGCTCGGAACAGGCAGCAACAATTATATATTTTTAATGTACCAGATGCTTAAAATAGTTAAATTGGAATTTAATTATTACCCTACAACATAATGCAAGACAATCCAATCTGTGTACAGCATCATTATAAAGGTAATTTTGAAGAAAATGCATCTGTATCTAGCTGAAAAATCAGATTCATTGCATACATGTTTTTTGGTTTTTTTCTCCAGGGAGGACACTATTCACTTGTGATATAAAGGTATTGTCCCAAAGGGACATATTTCAAGCGTCTCTTGGCAGAGCATCATATTACATAGTTGTGAACTATAAGTTGTGTAGAAAACACTAAAATGTTATCCCACACTAAGCAGCTGTCTTAAGATGAGTCTTCTGTCTTAATATGTAATGATTGCCGAAAACAAACGCTTGTCTCCTCTCTCCCTCCTAAGAGGAGATTGACCAAAAAAGCCCAATACTATTATTTGAAATATTTTTATTTTTTTTTTCCACCTCCCAGAGGAAGAGCTTTTCTGGGACCTGATAAAAAACATGCATTGTTGTTTTTTGCTTAAAAGTCACCCCCAAAAAATACAGTAAAGAGAAAAGAATTATAAAATGTTTCAGTTTGGTACATTTGTATGTGATAGGTCTTACTTTAGAGATTAATGGATGGGTAATGTGTCTACTCGTGCATGACTTAATTCAGTGATCAAAAGGAGACTACATAAGGCAAAATGTTGGGTAAGTTGACTTGGCAAAACACCTTGTTTCTCACCTTGATTTTTTCCATTCTTGACATGGCCGCAATACTTCTCAGAGGCAGTGCTTCGCTACTGCATTGCCGCACAGCAAAAAAGACCTTGTTCCAAGCTGCAAGTTACTCACCTGAACTTCTCTCATTTTCAGGGTTTCAGAAGATTTACTTGGACAGCAGATTCTTGATTCAACATACGGCAATGCCAGCTAAAAGACACTTGCTTTTTACATGATCACACAACTTGAGAATGCATCACTCATGAATATAAGCTTCCTTTCTTGCTCTGAAATATGGTCCTTGATGATGACAAGGCAGCATTTTGGTGGGACAGCAAAAAGAACTTTCACTGATGATGCCTAATTTGTATTCTGTAGGAAACTACACTCTTTTGATTTTGATGTTAAATATCATCTATATGTCACCTTCGTTTTTAAAGGAAGGAGCAGCTTTAAAAACACTCAGTATGGCTCATGGCCTTTAAATGTCTCAACTAACCACTGTACAAGTACTAGAAAATTTTATTACTATTATGTTACCCAAGAAAGATATTTAAATACAATTAGATGGAACAAGGCATTTAATAATGCAAAAACCAATGTTCTAAATCATGATGAGCTCTATCTGCATATATTAGAAATATTTTTATTTAGAACCACAGGCTAATAAACAGAGGAACAAAAAAATTTTCATTATATGAAGGTCATTGGAAGGAGCTTTACATAGTCTTGGAGCTGAATGCAGGATGAAAACTGAGTTTAGAAATCTAAATGTAGTTGTCAAAAATGTATCATCTTTTTCTACTATATATAATTGTGTTTATTTTCAGTTTACATAAACAGGCTGAAGATAATTTGATGGAATGCTTGTAATACTACGGTAATCTAATCAGGACCATATTTAGTAAATATAGTTTAGCAATTTGCAGCATGTGAATTTAAAAGGACATGCTCTGTAGAAGAACACATGGACTTAGCCTTCACAGTCATTAAGATATCTGGAACATTCATCTTCTGAAGACAGTCTATAAAAGAAAAATGCGAAATAGTTCTTAATTTTAGTACAACTTGTCATTCTTCCCCTTTTAAGTTAATAGCCTTTTTGCCAGCTTCGAAGATGAAGTAGTTTATTTCTGATTTTCTTCTTGATATGCTTTTACTAAAATTGTATTATAATTGTTCTCTTTTCAAAGGCACCAAGTCTTCCTTTCTAAGAAAGTAGAACTTAGATCTGAGCTGGTTTGTATTTATCTTAGTCTCTGACCTTAAACAAGTCTTGTATATGGAGAAACCTCTTTTTTTTCTCAGATATATTCTTTCTAGAGCTGCCTGCAGATCTGCCAGACTCTGGGCAGTAATTCATTTATTGAGGAAAATACAAAAAGAAGAGGGACATTCATGATACAAATAGATGTAAACAAATTCAGTGCCTTTAAGACTGCCAATTGATCAAACGAAGGAAAAGCTGCTAAAGTATCTTTGTGCTTCAGAATAGATTTAATGGACATGTAAAAATCCATCTAAATTTTCAGGAGAGAAGTTACAGCTGTCTTGGGGCACTAGTACATTTTGTAACTTCTTTTTACAATCTGCATTAACCTTTTGTAACGAATACATATATGTGTCCTGTAAATCCCCTGCCCATATTGTGTTAGGTTTGTTGGTCTCCTTTCCTGTTAGGTTTTCTTCTCCCACGCTTTCAAGGGACAAAAATATGTGTGATGTACTTTGGAAATAACCTATGTACTCTGAAGAAAATACATTATGCCTACTTCGTTTTTTATTTATCCTGATTATTTGCAATATAAATTTATTTATAGAGTGTGTTAGGTTCTTTTATCTCTAGAACTTCATTCATTAGAATTAGGCTATTGAAAAATATCTATATCAGCAATGAAAATTAGTCCCTAAATAAGCATAAACCCAAGACATAATCAATGCCATCTTTAATATTTCAGGTTAGATTTTTAACCCATCTCCTTAAAAAGAAATGTGAATTATTTTGAGTTGTTGCAAAGAAATATGCAACAGGCAATGTTATTAATTTGTTGATTTATTTTTAGTGTTTCTTGGGAACCATTCAACTTCATAGCGAAACTTCATGTAACATCTTAGATGTTCCAATGATAAGTAGCCAGAACCTTTTGACACTTTTTTTTGATAAAACTGTAAAAGGTCTTCAAAGTGTATTCAATTAAATTAAAAATGTATGTGTCTTAGACATATATACTCTACATTTCATTAGTATGTTGAAGAATGAATTTTAAAAAATCTTGTATTTTAAAATGGGGGTGGTAAAATAAGTCTGAAAGCGCTTAAGATGTTGGGAAGCTGGAAACCATTAGAAAGCTGGGTCTGTTATTCGATTCATGGATAAATCCACTGTTATTTCTACATTTTTCTCTGATAAACAATGTGAGTTTCAGGACCTTCAGGTTAAATTGGTTTTATAGAGATTTAACTCCTCTATGATTGATTAACTACCTTCAATTATGATGTCAAGTTTTCTCTTACCTTGAACACTGAGAATATGAAGTAAGAAACCATGAAACAATAGCCAGGAGTAGGAATAAGTAAACCAGCACTTTATATTTCCTGCTTTGTTTACTTCTTCCATTCTCCTGCAAGTCTTCTACCTCATCTGTGCTGAAATAACTGTTCATCTATTTCTCTGGTTCTTTCCTGATACCAAACATTGAGTTTGGGATAGTTCTGTATGGTCATTGGCAACAACCCAGAGTCTAAGCAAACCTCTGAGGGTTTAGAAGGGAAGCAGTTTTGTAAAGAGTCTAATGCTGTTCAGAGCATTATTTCATTCCTGGTTAGTACCAAGAAAATTTTATTTATTTCAAACATACTGAGATTTTGTTGCAGTGGGGTCTCCTGCAACATCCATAGACAGTGAGACCCGTGGAAAGAAATAGGGAGCAATTCTTTATAGAAGTTTCAGAGATCTTTATTTTCCAGCCACATGGGAGGGGGACTCCCCAAAGACTCCGGAATCACTGGACAACCAGGGTCCTCCCCAGGCAGGGGAACACAAAATAACCAATGGGGAACAGGATTAGGGCATGTGTCACCAGGGAGCAGGGAGACCCCATGCCTAGGCCATGCCTCTACCCCAGGGTCCCCTCTCCCGGGATCCCATGGCAGGGGGGAGGAACCCCAACCAGATTTAAATAAAATTTAATGTCAGATATTTGCACTGCAACAGCAGGTTGGAGCCTCACTCATGGTTGAGTGCTTCTTCTATAGACTCAGAACAAAAAGAATGACTGTGTTACAGATGCAGAATTGTACAGAAATAATTTTGGACTTTTGAGCATACACACTTGAGGTTAATTGTGTGGACCTGCTAATCCATTGCTTTTCCTATTTCACATGTTCCCCCTGTTCCCTGCCCTAGCCCTGGCCACTCCCTCGGTTTCTCCCTATTTGCTTCTGTACCCCGCCCAGGGACTGTCCCTGGACCCCTGACAAAACCACCCCGCACCCAGACCTCACTGTTTCTCTACCTCTGAACATCAGGGGACAAGATGTGATTAAAGCCATCTCAAACCCTCATGAGAGACCCTTCTCTACCTTTTTTACCACCACTGCTTTGTAATGCTGCTGGCTGCCGGAGCCAGATCGCAGGGCTGTCCGAAATGGACTCTGGGATGCGACTAGTTGCACGGCCCTAGGAAACCCTCGCTGAGCTATCAGGGAGCAGCAGCCTGCTAGGCAGAGTCAAGCGGTTACTACACTTAATGTTTCAGTTTTCAAGTATAAGTATACTGTGTCTGGCTGGGATAGATTTAATTTTCTTCATAGCAGCCTGTATGACAGTGCGACAGTTGTATTTGTGAGTTAAATAGCATTAATAGCACACGAGTGTTGTGTCTATTGGACTGCTTGAACAGTGTCAAGGCTTTCTTTCTTTCCTCCCTGCACCACAGTGAGTATGCAGTGTGAGGCTAAGAGGATAGGAGGGGACACAGCCAGGACAGCAGACCCCCAGTGATCAAAGGAATATCCCATAACATATTGCTGTGTTCAGCAATAAAATTTCTGGGAAAGAAGAATGAAGCAAGGACACTGCAGGTTTAAGGCCTTTTATTTCTCAAGCAACAATTCTGGATGCTGAGGGTCTTCTTTTTTGGAGTTGGCCAAGCATGTGGCTGGATGATGGGAAGTAGTCAATGAGTTCGTTAGTTTTGCTTTTCATGTGGACAAAGCTTCCCTTCACCTGCTAAACTGTCTTTATTTCAACCCATGAGTTCTCTTGTTTTGCCCTTCTATTCTCCGATTCTGCTGCAGAGAGTGAACAAGCAGCTTGGTGAGGGTCTTAGCTGCCAGCAAGTGTCAGCCTACCACAACAGCATAATACATTTTAATCAATGAAGCTTTAATGCCCATGTAAAATCAGATGACTTAATGAAATGTGGTAATTATCAACTCTGTCATGAACCAGGCAGAACTTATCTTCTATCTTCCCTGACTACACAAAAGTACATTGCCACTGATTGACAGAGATAATCTGCAATGAAAATTATAATATCTGCAAGAAAGTTTGAAGAAGTCACTGTCATTTTCACATACTTAAATATATTGCTTGTTGAATTTTATCTTGTTTTTCTTTGGGGCCTACTAATTTTGGCCAAGATTGTGCTACTCTTAAGTAGAAATATAGTAAAGTAGACAATAGAAAGGAAACTTCATGAAATAATCCTGCCAGCTAAAAAGAAAGAAAAACAGCATTCAGCTGCCTAAGGCATTCTTGTACAACTGGAATACAACTTCTGTTTGTTGATATTGCAGGGTTGGTTCAATTGTAATTACAAAGCTTTCTGCAACAGGCTTGATGGAAATAATGCATGGATAGATATAATAAAGAACTAATACTGAGGCGTTAGAAGGGATTAGAGAATCCCATCAAAAGAAATAGCCTTAATCATCCACAATAACATTGTATTAATTATTAATAGAACTAATCAGTAGTCAAAATTGCTCACATTAAATATTAATCATAAGGGTAGATGAATTGCTATTATTTGTGACAGGCACACTACCCCTATTTCTCAATACTTTTATGGTGCTTTTATTGATCTGCCAAAAGAAATAAGAAACATTTCAACTGTTTGTTAAAAGATGCTGGAAAATATTAACTTCAGAGGTTGTATTTTACTTACAAACCCTACTTATCGGGAATAGGGCAATATTATGAGAAAGGCAGGAAATTGTTGGGAGGATATAAAAATGTTCTTCTTTTAATATAAGAATTTGTGATACTCCAAATTCAGGCTTCATGCAAACTGACAGACACAGCTACCTTCCTGACACTCATCACAGGTTTAACACAGATATTTTCCATTCAGCAGAGGTTGGTCTTGTGTTACTTTTTGTGTGCATGGTACTCTTGCTTTATCTGACAAACTAGAAGTGTTCAGCTATCTGGGCTGAAGTTTTCTAATCTGGAAGCAGTTTTTTGGTAAGTCTGAGAAAGCAAAGCTTACCAGCTTTCATGTGGCTGCCCATGTAATGCAGGGCAATGCCATGGTACCACCTTGAGGTCACATCTTTCTGAACTCCCATCTGAGTTGTCACTGATGAGGCAAAGTTGAAAGTACCAGAAAACACAAACAGAATTTTTTACTGTTGCTTGTTTTTTTGTGAGAGGTAGGATTGGTGAAGGACTATATCTTGATATCTACATAAGAATTGGTAGATTTTTTGTCTCATTCTAATTAAAATTGAGAGAATTTGCTGAGGCAGAAACATAATAAATATGCTAACAACAGAAGACAACAATTTTTTCAGTGGGTATTAAACATATATAAACTTTAATATTTAAACATACAAAAATATCATTATGGCATGCCTGGAATAGCAATTTTAACAAGTATAATTCTATTTCTAAATTATAAACATGACATATATTAAATTGCAATTGACCATATGTACTATAAGGAAAAGCTCTGATTGTTGTTGCTTTGTAGCTTAATGCAACAGAGTTTGTGCTGTGTTTGTTGGTACTACACACCTGTGCAAGTATTTAAACTAGTGGATTTTAAATGCATGGACACACACAAAAAAAATTGGAGAGCAATTTTTACTGCTAGAAAGGTTTCTAAAGTTTTTCAGACAGCTAAAATATTCAAGTGCTTTTTTTCAATATCGTACACACTTGAAAAATTGTAGTAATTGAATACAGATAAAAAGATAATAAAACTGAAATTTACAAGTCTCTAAAATACATAGTTTTGCTTGTTGTGTAATTCTACATGAAGAAGAACAAAGCAATGAACAACTCACATATACTATTGGAGATCTAAATGTGTAAAGTTTTTAATCAATTCTATGGTCTTTTAAAACCATGTGGCAGGCTTTATTTCTGAAATAAAATTAATAGTGTTGACCTAATAAGCCAAAAATATGGAAGAGTTTTGGTAAGCTGAGTTTAAAATTTCAAGAGTATTAATATGAATCACATTTGAGTTACAGAATTTTGTCAATAGCATGCTGTTTTATTATATAAATTTTTAAAAGATCTGTTGCTTGTAATCCTGGCTGGGTAGGCTACAGAAATTAAAAAAAAAAAAAATAAAAATATATATACACACATATTATAAAGGAAATGTTCCCAGTTTAATTTTGCCAATCTAGCAGGAGAAGAAGACAACCCTCAAATTAAAGCAAATTCTTACACCAAATATAAGACAATTTTGAGTCTAAGGAGGTCTGAGACACCATGGCATGTGCTTTTTGTGACCCCTGCATGGACTGTTGTGTGGTTCATGCATCAAGGGACAAAAACTGAGGTGCAGCAGTTTGGAATTGGCAAGCAGCCATTGAAAAACACCTGGAAAAAACCCCCAGGAGTTGAAAGAAATGGAGGAGTATCTTTTTATCTACTTCCACTGTTTTGCTCTGCTTTTGTTTACATATGTGTTCCTAAATAAAGCACATCAGAGTCTGACATGAACAACTCATGCAAGATGACCTGGGTACCAATGTATTTGTATACCAAGGAATCACAGAAAAATATGAATGAATGTCTACAGCTGTTACCTCTGTATTGTGTCTGTATAATCAAATTCCATAATCAGAGAAAAACGGAAACAATTATGTAAAACATGCTGAGAAAAATGAGGGTAAAATTTAAAAAAAATCACAATAGCAACAGGGCCTCTGAGGTAGAAATAAGAATGTAGTTGTCAAATCACTCACGGGGAGCTATTGTAGAATATTGGAAATGTTTTGTCAACTTTCAGACAACACTGAAACACAGCAAGTGTTTCTCTCTAGAACTGCAAAAGCAAAAATTTTCATTTTTTAGGGAAGAGGCAGCAATTCTGATTAGCATAGAATGTGTTTGCTAACTAGGGTTTGGTGTATCACTGCCAACTGCTAGCAGAAAATGTCTTGTTGATTCTTCCTTTCATGAGAAATGTCAAATTCATAACTGAATAGAAAAGAAGGACTGTTACAGCCTCGTTCTAAACAGATCGTACTCTGTAGCCACCATGGTGACAACTGAGTGCCTTTTCCTCATACTTTTCTATTATGGAGAGAGCAAAAATCTACCACTGGTGCCGTTATCATACATCTGAAGAAGTATCCCTACAGAAGAGTGGAACATTTTCTAGGTGGTATTGAATCAGTTAGGCTCCTTACGCATGCCAGGAGTTCTTATAGATGATATAACAGCTGAACTGAATAAAAATTTAGAACCTAAACTTAGTATTTGAATGAATTGTTTTAATGTCAGCTTTATTAAAATACTAAATTTGAAACTAGAGATTTGCAAAATCTTCAAGTTGCATCTTTAAAATGCATACTCAAAAGCCTTAAACACTGTAAGAATATTATTTATCCCATGCAATAAGAATTTTTTCAGATGTTAGAAACTCAAATTAATGTTGAGTTGGTAAAATTCAATCCACAAACAAAGTTACTACTGAGTGCCTTGTGAACTTTCAGCATGAACTCCAGAACACCAGCCTAACTGGTGGAGAAGCATCATCTCAGTCCCAGAGGAGTTGATAAGTTTGGAGTGAAATTTGAGTCAAGTCCCAGACTTGTTCCAGTCCAAGTAACGAGTGATTGACAAATGCTTATTGGAAAAGATATATATATATATATGAAATGAAAAAAGAATTATTTAAAGACATTTTCCTGTCTAATGCAAACATTTTAAATGGTCCTGTCTTAAACCAGTGATGTTGTCCTATTAGTTCTGGGCACTTCTTATCAACTTTAAATTTAAATAGAAAGCACAATACTGTGTAAAAGTCAAATAAACAAAATACTTCTAATGCTAAGACTGCAATATGTCCTTGAGGATTTCCAAACTGCCACAGTAGACAGTCTGCAACATGCTTGGTCTCCTTGCTGTTTAACTCCCTGTCCACTGAATGGGAGTGTTTGTAAAAGTTGAAAACCAGCTGTCTGAACTGAACACAGCTATCCAATTCCATCACGAACCGAACACAGCTGTCTGATTTCATCACCTAGTCCCAGGCCGGATGTGGACTTTTGTGGCACTCCAATAACTGTGCTGCTTCTAGGCTGCCTTCCTTTTCTTGCTATTAGTCAGCTTCCCTGACTCCTGACTCTGGAAGCTCTACCATTTTCCCAGTTTGCTCTGCAGCCTGTACTGGATGATTGGGCTCCAGGGGGGGCAGGGGTCTGGGCAAGTGAAAAGTATCTCAGCTGTGGGTGATTTCTTTAGACTTAGTTCAAAGAAAACAAGTCTATGCCTGCAAGAGAAGTAACTAGAGGCTGCAGGCAGATTTAAGTGCCTGCTCTGCATCTGGATTGTTCTCTGATTATTTCCACAGACTATCTGGATGGTTATCCATTGTAAATGATATCCCAAAAGAGAAAGGACTGCAAAATCAGTGAAATACCTCCTGTACACTCACAAAGCAGAATATTTTCAATGATGAATTGGGACCAGGCATTCTACATTAATAGAGAGTACTCTAAGCATCAGGCTGTAGAAATGTTTTTTTCATTATTCCTCTTACCACAAGAAACATTTGTAATTTTCAGAAACTAGAATAGCTTCAGAAGGTCTGACTGATAGATCCAGCATAAATATTCTGGATTATAAAGGTAAAGTGTTATTTGGGGATTTGGAGTCTTTATTTCCTAAATCTTGTCTTTGGGGAAAAAGCAAACAAACGAAAAAGCCGCCAACAAAACAAAGCAAAAAAAAAGAAACAAATCTGCCTCCCCGCTCCCCACAACAAAAAACCCAGCAAATCCTGAACAATAGAGAAAATTTGATCCCACAAGAGAGTGCTCTAAGCACTACACAGTCATTAGTTCCTCTTGGCTTTCCTTTTGTAAGGATCTTTTTTAGTGAGGAAAACAGCACTTTCTAAACTCAAAATATCCTAACTCTTAAAATTCTGATTAAGTATTTTTATGTGGTGTAATAACAGAAGCTTTAATAATGGAAAAGTATTTTAGCTTCTCAAATATTGGAGTATTTGTGTTTCATTGTTTTTTTTAATTTGACAGTGTAATAAAAAATCAGTTCTTCCTAGATTTTGGTCTCTGTGGCTTCAATTGCTAGCGTTGCTAGACGTAAATCTCTTTTCCTTTCATAACTTATCTCAGCTTTCTGTATTGGTAACTATACATTGTGTTCTCAGGCTATCACCCTTGCTCTCTGTTACACAAGTCACAGGACTGAATATTTAATTAATTCAGAAATTATTCCTATCTGACTCATTGCATAACTTAATTAATTTTCTGCTAGGGTAATTAATCCATTCTTCAATGGCTTGTCTACTGATCAGAGTAATTGCTGGGCTAATTTTGAGTCAGTTTGCCTACTGGTCTAATTTCTTCCTATTAAAAATATTTTTGATTCATTTTCTAACTGTGTAATCTTTGTAATTCATTTCTAAATGATTTCTGTGCTTCCCTGAGTTTTACCCCACCAAACAGACGTTTAAATTCATTGGAATATTAAAAAAAAAAAAAAAAAAAAAGAGTATGGCCATTTTTTATACCTCTAGTCACACACAGAATTTAGAAATTGAGACAAGTAGGACAATGAAGAAACCTTGGTGGGGTGAAGAATGTTTTTCTTTGCCAACAACCAAATGAAGCTCCTGTGATGGCTTTGGTGGGCTCTGTACAAGCACCATCTATCACTGTTCAGTAGGTGCTGCCCTGCAGATGTGGACTGTATGCATTGAATTCACAAGAGCTATCCAGCTCTGAGGCTTTAGGGGCACCACTGCCAGTCTACTTTAGCCTCAATATGGAGGTTCAGGATCAAGTTTTCATAGTTAAATTCTGAGGGGTCTCATTAATTTTTAAATCCAGAAGGGAAAGAAAATTCATAAAATTCCTATGAAGTCTGTTTCTGAATTTCAGCAGTGCAGCATTTTGACATTTTTGCTCAATATCCAACCTACACTTTCTACAGATTAGATTAACAACTCATTGTTTTTTCAGCTTTATCAGTAGAGAAAAAATTATTATCATCCTCTTTCCACTGGCATTTTACATGGTCTACTGCTTCTCATATCTACACTTGACTGTCTCTTTTGTAAGACTAAAGGAAACCAGCAGCTTTAATCTTTCTTTGCAGGCAGGCAGGTCATATTTTCTAATATTTTAGCACTTTCTTATTTCCTGTGGATTCCTTCCAGCTTGCTACTATCATTTGTAACACTTGTTCTGTAAACTTTGTTACTTCAGCCAAGGCCTCAGCAATGCTAAATAAACTAGAAAAAGTCCTTCCAGAGTGAAAGCTATCCTTTTAGAAAGAAAATGCATCATAATACTATGCTTATTTTGTGATCCAATAGAATCCCCTTAATATCCTATCCTGCTGCCTTGCCATTTATTTCACTTTTTTTTGGTCCTTTTTTGTGCACCCTTCATCTGTGACTGACATACCAGTGTAGCTGTACTTACATTTGCCTTTACTGAATTTTGTCTATCTGAGTTCAACCCAGCTCTTCAGCTTATTACGATAATTTTGATCATATTCTCTGGATTCCTTGCACTCTGCCCCTGCAGATTTAACAGCCTTGCTCTTTCATGATGCAAATTATTAATGGAAATACTAATGGGACAAAGGCAGACCTCTCTGGGATGCCATGTTCAGTTAATTCACAGTTTGATGATGAATAATTAAAAAGCATTATTTGACTGTAGTTTTCAGATATACACCTACTACATCTAATTCAAATTTCTTAGTTTTCTGATGAGCTTATTGCACAGCAGTCATCAAAGTTCTAAATTTATTAAATGTACATCTTTTTCCTTTGTCTACTGTGCAGATATTTTGGTGCAAGGAAAAAAACCCCAGATTTATTCACAGGATAATTTTTTGACAACTCCAGGTTGTCTGTTTTATGTGACTAATTTTCTTCAACCTATTTTCAGATTAATGTTTTTCATTTACATGTTTTCCAATACCTTCCCACATATTTTCTTGAATTGCTCAGGTTCTCATCCCATTACATGATTTTTAAACAAAAGTTGCTACTATTTTTATTCTCTCAATTCTAAATTCCTAGTGTTTGCAAAAGATTGGCATTAGTATTTTAAATATTCTGTCTAGTTTCATTAATGTTTTAGGCTGGAAGCTGCAAGCCCAGATTTCACTTCCACAGAAACATCGCATTGACATAATTTAGATTGGAAGTGGCCTCCAGAAGCCTTCCTGTCCAAATCCCCACTCAGGGAAGTTCCAAATTGTTTTATATCTTGTTCCAAATAGTTTGTGTCTTGCTCATGGCCTTGTCCAGTTGAGTTTTGTTTATCTCCAGGGCTGGCCTATTCTTATTTTGGACTACCCTGATAGTGAGAATTGTTTTCTGATAGAGTTTCCCATAGTGAAGATGAATCTGTTGCCTCTTACCTTGTGCATCTCTTAACGAGTCTGCTTCCATCTTTATTTCACTCTTCCATGAGGTAGCTGCAGTTATGGTCTCTTCTGCTTCTCCTTTTGTCTAGGCTAAAGAGGTTCAAACCTTTCAACCTCTCACTGAATCATATATGCTTCTGTCACCTAATCTTCCTCACTGAACTCGCCTGTAACGTCAAAATCTTTCTTGCAGTGGAGTGCCCCAAGACGGACACAACCCTCCAGATGTGGTGCCACAGAGCTGAGAGAAGGAGAATAATCACTTGCCTTGAGCAGCTGGTTGTCATCTTGCTAATTCAAACCAGGACACAGTTAGATGTGTTTTAAATGAAGGGCACACTTGCTCCATTTCTACATTGATCTTTTTTCCCACACTATTAATGTTTAGTTATTTGGATAAAGAGGATCTTTCAGTAATTTTTTTACCCCACAGTCATTCATTAATATTATGCAGCAATGAGTGGCTAATTATGTCTCATTAATAGTATTTAAAAAGGAGATGTAATCAACCACTCTACCATTGACCACTAGAGCCTCACACTGAAAATCCTCTTCTGGTTCAAAACTCCATAAATAATGGACTTTGGTGCCCTGAAGACCTTTGATACCTAAAGCCAGAAGAGGCAAACTTCAGGGAAAGAAAGTCACTTGGCTGTGAAAGTACAGTTCAAGTGTTCTTCATGCTTCAGTCCTATGGCACTATGGCATGGGGAACCCTAAGAAGTGTTTGCTGAGCTCCAAAGTCTTTATATATCTTCTTCCTTAATTAATTTGTTTGTGTCCTAAAACCTGATTGTATTATTTGTTGATTTCTAATTTAATAAGTACATAATTAATTATTTTATTAATTCATTTTGTAATTAACATTCCAATTGATATTGACACTCTCTGAAGTGTCATCTGTAGTGTGTAGCTTATACAAATCTTTATTCCTCATTTTCATCTAATAAGGAGCTACTATGCATCTCTTCCTCTGTGTATCTCTTATTGTCAGCAGATGTGTTTTATTTTTTACTTTTTTCTTTCACTTTTTTTCCCTACAGATGTAACTTCTACCTCTTTACTCTTCTCCCAAGATTTGCTAAAATACAGCCCATTATTGTTTTCTTCTCATGCACCATTTTTCAGCATCATCGTGCCCTGATCAGTAGTTCACTTCTGTGTTGAACAAGAGCATTGTATAGGACTGACTGTCACCAAACAAGTTGTAGTCCTTTCTTAGCATCCTGTGCTCCTTAAGGATCTTTCAAACTTCCTCCTTATTCTGTAAGTTTCTAGGCCTGTTAACACTGAACCAGATTTTATTACTCAGGCACTGTCACTGAAAACAAGCTATTCATTTCTGGTGGACTTTTCCACCTTGCTTTTGTTAGACATGAAAATAAACTCAATGGGACTGGTCTGTAAGTGTGGTCACTATAAATGATAGAATCTTGACCTGTTAATGGCAACAATCCCTTTAGCAGGCAGATTAGCACCATAAAAACACTTCGACATCTGATTTGAAGACAGATTTTAGTGGGGGAAGCCTAAGACTTTGGATATTTATTTTCTGATGTGACAGGTTATGCCTGATATGTTGAAATCTCTGCTCTCATCTCTTACTAATTCACTTGCTTTCAGCTATCTAGAAGCTTCCAATTTACATTCTTTTGTTTCATGTAGCACTAACACCAAGAAATTTTGGAATGTGACTTAATTTGTAGGCATTGTGCAATGCAAGACATAAGTAAAAATGACCGGCTTTCTCCTTTCTGTAATGGTGTTTTACAGATGTGCATTCTTCATCGTATGCTATAACAAATAAATATAAGTTGAAAATGCATCCAGCAAGTCAATAAAAAAAATTTTTGTACATTTTCAGAGAGAGATGTCAGACCTTAGGCTCTCTTTCTTGGGCATTTTTAGATTTCTTAGATTTAATTAACTTCAACAAATCTAAGTTCTGCACTGAGTAGACTGGTGTCTTGTGGAATTTGACATTTATAATACATAATGGTTTATATTTTAACGTGGAGATAGTCACAGAAGGTCTCAAAATAATGAAATTATTTCTCCTTAAAATGCAATTCATTTTCCAGAGTAGGTAATTATAGTGGTTTTCTTCTAGGCCTGTAATAAAAAATTACATGGGCCTCATTTTCCATCTTATTAAATGCCTAAATGAGTGGACAGCTCTCTGATTTTATCAAGCAGAATATATTTAATCTGCCTTCTGTGAAAAGTGCTTAAGTTCTTTTACTGACTGACAGGTCTTAGTCAGTCTTTTTCAGTCTATATTTTCATTCTGATCCTGTAATGAATTATGACTGAGCAAATGTCATGTGCAGCCCATGTGTTTGATTTGCAGGATCAAAGCTTAATGAGAGATAAGTGGGAATGATTCTTCCATCTAACATAAATTGCCAGAATTTCTCATGTTTCTCACATACCTTTCTGGGTAGATCATCTGAAATTGTTAGGGAGGAATACAAAGCAGAGAAAGATCAGAAAGATCAGAACAGATAATATGACGCTGTCAGAGCCACTCTGTTAGGGTCTGAGAGCACACATTCAAATCACAAATGGCTATGAAATAGAAAGAAAACTCCAGGCAAGAAAACCCAAAAAATAACAATCCCCCTAAACAGCACCCATACTCAACTAAAAAACTAACCCTTGCAAAACCCTTAATTTTTTTCACAATTTTCTATGAAATTACAAGTTCACTGCAGAGACACATAGATAATTCATCTTATTATACATTATTTACAGATCAATAACTAGAACTTCCATTATGGTTCTAAGTAGCATATTGCATAAACACAAGAACGCCACAGGAAGAAACTGCAAATGGTTTATATTAAAAATTATATCCAAACCTTTTTTTTTTAAACTGTAATCAGAGACAGATGTCTGAGCTGGCTTAACTCCACGGGTTTGATTTCTGTGGAGCAACTGAACACAGGCACAGTTGAATTTCCTCTTTCAAAGTTCTGTAACATTTTCTGTATTTTCATGTTAAAACAGAGAAGGGAAACTACAAGCAATAGTAGCTGAGTTTCTCCTGTGGGAAAGAGTAACTCATATATAAATGTCAAAGTTTGCTGAGCTACTTGGATCTAATTAGCTGTTGCGACTGAGATGTGAAGCTGGCAAAGGTTATAAAGTAATGGTAATTATTGTGCAAGGCAGTTCTTTTTATGAGGAATCATTCAGCTTACCTAAGATCATAAGAGAGACAGAGAAAGAGAGAAAGAGCCAAGAGAGAGCAGAAAGATTTGGATAGATTAGAGAAGTAGAAACATAGACAAAAACTAAAGAAAGGCTCAAGATAATAATAAGACCTTTTAAAAGAAACACCCTTATGGAAGCTGAATTGGCATGTATATTAGCATGATCCTAAATTAGAAATTATATTAGCCATTATTATTACATAGGAATTCAGAATCTTTAGCCAACCTGATACTGATGATTACATTCTCCTCCCCTAATGTTTGCTGTCTAGTCTAAGGCTAGGTATAGATGTTCCCCAACCCTATAGGCCAATGAAGAGACAACAATATCCAGAGGCTGATTCCCTCTCCCTGTCCTCAAACTGAACCTTAGCATAAGCTGAAGGTGATGATCTTAGAATAGTTGCTTATATTTAGGCAGATAAAAAAATAGAATAGAATAGAATAGAATAGAAGAGAAGAGAATAGTGATCATCAGCTGTCTGACCACTTCATGGCTGACCAAAATCTATAAGAAAAAAATGTTATTAAGGGCATTGTCCAAATGCCTCTTAAAGACTGACAGGTTTGGGGATTTAACCACCTCTATAGGAAATCTTTTTGAGTGTTTCACCACCCTCTTGGTAAACAAAATGTTTCCTAATGTCCAGTCTGAACCTCCCCTGAGGTTCAGAATGGTTCATCTTTGAACCATTCCCAAGCATCCTGGAGCATATATCCACTGCACTGGATACCAGGGAGAATTGCTTAGCACTTTCCTCTTCATGATCTTTCCTCAGTCTCCTTTGCTGCAACCTAGTTCAAAGTTCCAAGTCTCAGCTGCTCCTCACAAGACATTTCTTCCAGCCCACTCACTGGCTTTGTTGTCCTCCTCTGGATGCATTCAAGGACGCTCACATCTGTCTTAGAATGTGGGGCCCAGAACTGCACACACTGATCCAGGTGAGTCTGCACCAACTCTGAATACAGTGGGATAATCCCACCTTTAACCCAGCTGGTCATGCTGTGTTTGATGCACCCCAGGATGCAGTTTGCTCTCTGGGCTGCCAGGGCACACTGCTGACTCCCACTGATTTGCTGCCCCAGATCCAGCACCCCCAGATTCCTTTCTGCAGGGCTGCTCTCCAGCTACTTGTCTCTGAATTTATACTCATGTTTCATGCTATTCCATTCTAGGTGCAGAATCCACGATTTGTTCTTGCCACTGATGATTGCCAAATGCTTCTATCTATCTAGATATCTCTGCAAGTCATCTTGTCCCAAGAAGAATCCCTCTCCATGTAATATATAAAGAGACAGACGGTCTTACGCTTACAGGTTTGCAATCTAAATGAACAAGATAAATAACAAATGAATGCAGAATGGAATGTTGTCCTCCCTGCATGCACATTAGCAACTGATTGATAATGAGAGTTCTGTCCTGCTGTGGTGGGTGTTACGAGTCTTGTGTAACTACTCAGTAGATCCACTGATATTGGTGTTGTGAGATATACTCCATTTAGATCTAATCTACCTCAAAATACAGCCAGGCATAGATTTGAAAAATATTTTATTCTTATACCAAAAAATTATTATTAAAATTATTATTAAAATTATTATTAAAATTATTTTTAAATTACTATTTAAAAAAGTATAAATTTACTATATATGAAAGACAATATTACAAGCTAAACAAAGTGGTTAAGTGGATGTCTTTGGAAGAATTGTTTTGCCATTTCATGTCCATAATATTCTGAGGTGCAAAAATACTCAGATTTTTAATAATCTCTAAGAAGAGAGTTAGTGAAATAGGTGGCTCTAGTCAATGACTATCTACATGCAAGAATGGGGTAATAATAACACTTCAGAGATTAAAAGATGTTGTTAAGATATGTATAATGCAGATTATACATTATTACATAGGAGATCTTTATGGGCTACATTCTACTGGTTCCCCACTTAACAAGTACTTTTAAGGGTTAAGGCAGAAACAGGTAAAGAAACCTTAGGGCCTTGTGTTATCAGTACTCTCCTGCTGGCTAGTTTAAACCTGTCCTGGTTCATGTCTGTGAGTCTCTACTGTGCCTGCAGGGAGCAATACCCTAAATAGGCATGTGACTGATGCCATGTTACAATATTCTCCTCTGGCCAGGAGACGGGTATTGTGAATGAGCATCTTTTGATTGACTTAAAGAATTGTATAGAATTGCATATGCTATTAAGTGAAATTAAATTAACGAAAGGCTAAATCCGTTATGCTTTAGTACAGACTGCTAAGTACTAGTACACTAGACTTGAGTGCATATAATGAGTAGGTATATGAGCATTTTTTTCCAGACTGGTGTCTAGAAAAATCTACTTGCAGAGTGACCAGGGAGTGATTTCTGTGATAGAGGGACAAATAACAGCTGAATGATGCAGCATGTTCTAGGAAAGATGCATCTGTTCAATCTGTGCTATGCGAAGTTAACTCCTTCCTAAAGGCAGGATATGAGCCTAGTATTTCTGATGATTTTCTACTGTTCCAGAGAAAGATGGTTCAAGTGTTACCTTTTCAGAGTAACTGAAAATCACCACTGTTATTTTTTCAGTGGATTCTTGCATCAAGGGTTTCTTTTTAGACTGATGGAGAGGTTCATATAATTAGAAATATACCTAAGGTGCATATTTTTTTTTCATTTGTCTTAGAGCACAGTCTCAGGCCCTACAGGCTGTTAGTAAATAGGCTACTTTAAAAAGTCAGTTTATCATCCAAATGCCACTTATGACATGACAGTGAGCTATGTTTTGGATTTGTGCTCAAAACAGCATAACTGAAGTATAGATGTACTTTTGTTGTAGCTGAGCAGCTCCTGCACAGTGCCAAGGCCTTTTCTGCTTCTCGTACTGCCACGCTGGCAAGGAGGCTTGGGGTGGATGGGAAACTGGGGGAAAACACAACTGGGACAGCTGACCCTAAATGACCCAAGAGATATTTCATACGATATGAAGTTATGGTCAGTACATAAAACTGGGAGAAGAAGGGGGCAACATTTGGAGTGATGGTGTTTATCTTCCTGTATTGGGTTGAACCTGAGTTGATGGATAGTCTTTTAGACCAATGACGCTTCTCACAATTTACATATTTAAACCGCACGGAAAGGCGGGACTGCCCTTTTTGTCCGAACTCGCCTGCTGGAAGGTGGGGGGACTCCGAGCCTCCAGGCCCCGCCGGGCCAGGCCGGGGCGGGGCCACTGCCCCTTCCCCTCTTTCCCAACGCCGCGGCACGGACCCTGGGTCACTGGGGGGGACTGTCCCAGAGCCGCAGGCAGCTAAAACCAGCCATGGACTGCTCATAGCTAAACCCATCCAGCGTGGCTTCTGGGGACAGGCGGGTCCCTCTCCTCTCCATGCGGAGCCGGCGGAGTCAACGGGAGCCAGCAGAGCCTCCTGTCTGCAGCCAGCACACTTCATGCTGAACTGAAGAAGACACCATGCAGCCAGCAGCACAAAGGGAGTGAGGCTTTCTCCACCGTAAAGCCTGAACAAGAACACTCTTCAACATGGCAGCTTCGGAGTCAGAGAGAAAGAGAAAGTGAGTCATGTGAGACGAAGCTGAGCGTGGCAACGGGAGAAAAGAGGGCGGTGCCGCGATTCTCGCGCGTAGCTTAAAAAACCTTCTTGCATGCCGTGGTAAGAAACTGTAATACCACAAACTGTTTGTCTCTTTAATCCATTTGAAGTACATGGGGGGATGGAGAATCGTCGTGTGGCCTGTGAAGATTGTGAAGAGTGCCTATGCCAGGCTATACAGAAGTAGTAAGAGGCTGTTAGAGACTTGTGGCGAAGAAAAGCCTTTGTGTGCAGGCCAAAATAACTTATCCTTAAAAAGATGAATAACCCCATGTGATGGCCCATGTTTTGCAGTGTGAAGGAACTGTGAGATTTTTCATGGGAGAGATGTTTTACGCACAGCAGATTGATTGTTTCCGGGCGGGTCTGCTGTTGGTGGCAGTTTGGGAACCACGTGCAACTGAAGAAAACCCTTTTTTCCTTAAGCATAAGAGAGAGACTTTTCAAGAACTGGAACACTGACTAACGTCCCATGTTCTGTTATCCTTGTGCGAGCTGGGTAAAAGGAGAGAAGTGCTGGAAAAGGGCGGGGGGGGGACTTGCTTTAATTTTTTTTGTTATTTTCTCTTTACTTTTAATTCTATTAGTAATAAAACTCTTTCATTGTACTGCAACTGTTTAAGGTTTGTGCCTGCTTTGCTTTTCTCCTAATTCTTATCTCACAGAAGGAAAATAAGTAAGTAATGAATATTTTGAACCAAAACCGCTACACTTAATTGGTGTTTCTGCCCGGTTTCGAACTCAACCTGCTACACTTCCAAAGTAAGCATCACATGTGATGGAGCCCTGATTTTTTGGGATAAACACCTGCCTGCTCATGGGAATCAATTCCTTGTTCTGTTTAGCTTGTATGTCTTTTGCTATACTGTGGCAGTGCAGGTGGCTCCACTCCCACTGTCTCCAGAGAAAAACACAGACAATCAGCTCTGGTGGTCAGCAACCCAAGTTTAGTATATCACTGCAGTTACAGTGAGAACCCATGATTCCTTTGCTCTGATATTTGCATGTTTACCCCTGATAGGTTAATGTTTTCCCCTCCCAGTTTTATGTATGAAGTTATGTATATTCGTTTTCCTCGTTTAATATGTATATGTTCTAGAAAGTTCTTTGTTCCTTGATGCTCCATTGGATCCTTCCCTAAGTCCCTCCTATGTGTTGTTCCCATTGGTTCCCTTGCTGTCAACCCTGCCTACTTGCCCCTATCTAATTGGCTGAGATCCCTTTCCCTGCCTTTCCTATCCCCACTATAAAATCCTTGGGAAAGCTCAGATCCTTGGCTCTTCATCCCTGTCAGTCCACCTGAATAAACCTCTGCATGGAGCACAAATGGAGAGTCCCCTCTCTTTACTTCTTCACCTCTGCTAGCGTGCTTTCTCAACCAGCTTAGGGAGAAGCTCCCTCGGGTGAGGAGCTCGACTCCGTCTCCCTGCATATATTTGTGAGTGTTTCAGTGTGACTGCTGTAGAGTCGATGGGACCGTGCTAGACCTCCGGGCTCTCTTTGAACTAGCACGCAGCACGCCGTTGCTATGCCTATTAAACTGTCTTTATCTCAACCTACGAGTTCCTTCACTTTTTTCCTTACTGTTCTCTCCCATCCCACTGGTGTGGGAATGAGTGGCCGTATGGTACTTGGTTACTGGCTGGGCTTAAACCACGACTCACCCAGGTCAGCACTGCAGCTCCCTTTGGCTTAAACCCTGCCATTCATGCCCACTACAACAGTGTCCATTCACTTCATATTTGTACCGCTTTAACCTGGCTGGCAGAAGTCTCTTACACTTTTCCTGCAAATATAAAAACCTGGAGAGTTTACTGCAAAGCCTCCTACTCACTTTAATGAGGTCAATGTCTGGGACATGGTGCCTTCCCCAATAGCTGTTTCAAGGCATTAAGAGATCCTCCAAATCCATTAGATCCACAACAGAAGAGCTTCTCCTTGCCAATGAAGAGAAAGGTTATATTATCTTATATATATATATTTATGTTATCTCTACTGTCCTTTAAGCAATGAAGTAGCATTCATAGCAATGGCAGGTAGGGTTTGAGGTAGTGGGGGAAAGTATTTTTCTGTTGTTCGAATGCCTAACTGCAGGTATTTGTCTTAAGCTATCATATGCATCTTATGCATTGAAAGAAAAAAGTATTTATGAGGAAGAGCTCAGAGACTGATACATTTATGTGCACCAATAGGACAAAGTGAGGAAGAAGTAAAATGCTTTCTTACTGGAAGTTGCAGTGGGTTGGCCCCAGCTGGAAATCAAGCACCCGCCCAGTCACTTGCTCACTCCCACCCACCAACAGGAGGTGGGAGAGAGTAGGAGCAATGAGGGTGAAAAACTCCTGGGCCAAGATAAAAGACAGGAAATATCGAGTAATAGACTCTGTTGAGAGACTGCACCTAGAGTATTGCAAACAGTTCTGGTGTTCACAACATAAGAAGAACACAGAACTGTCAGAGCAAGTCCATAGGAGGGCCACAAAGCTGATTAGAACACTGGAGCACCTCTCCTATGAAGACAGGCTGAGAAAGTTGGGTCTTTTCAGCCTGGAGAAGAAAAGGTTGTGTGGGGACCTCACAGCACCTTCCAGTATCTGAAGGGGCCTACAGGGGAGCTGGAGAGGGACTCTATGTTAGGAACTGTAGTGACAGGACAAGGAGTAATGGGTACAGATTGAAAGAGGGGAAATTTAGGTTAGATATTAGGAAGAAATATTTTACTTTCAGGGTGGTCAGACCCTGGAACTGGTTGCTCAGGGAAGCTGTGAATGCCCCAATCCTGTCACTGTTCAAAATCAGGTTGGATAAGGCCTTGAGCAACCTGGTCTAGTGGGAGGTGTCCCTGTTTATTGCAGGGAGTGTTGGGACTGGATGATCTTTAAGGTCCATTGCAACCCCTTAACATTCTATGATTCTATACTGTCATGGGTAAACCAGATTTGACTTGGGAAATTTAACTTGATTCATCTGGTTGGCATAAAGATTTACGTACTAGTTTGGTTATTGGGAAATTGAAACAGACTAAATAAAGAGACAAACTTTTAAAACTGTTAAGGAAAAACCTTTCTTCCCCCTTTCCTGACCTCAACTTCACTCCAGACTTCTCTCTTCTCTGCTTCCCAATACCTATCCAGTTCACTACATCACTCTGAACACCTCTCCTACCCCTTCAGAAGGGCAACAGTGGTGCAGGTCAAGATCAGCAGTTTCTCTCTGCTGCTCGTTCCTTCTCACTCTTTACCTATGGTCTGGCATGGGTCTTCCATGGACCATAGTCCCTGCTGGGAAATATTTGCTACAGTGTCACTGTTTCCTGGAATAAAAACACAAACCTTTCCAAGCGGTATTAAGAGCGATAATACAAAAAGCAGCTCTCATGAAAGCTTTCAGGTGCACAAATATGGCTCTGCGCATGCATGATAAAGGATTTCTACAATTTTTATCAGGTTAATTAATTAGTATATCTAGCAGGTACAGCCAATAGAAGATCAGTTGCCCCAGTAATCCACCCTTGGGTCAGCTCCTTGGAGTTGGTCCAGGGGCTTCTTTTTCCCATTTCTTGTTATATCTCTCAAGTTCTGGTGGAAAACAAGATGTTCTTGTTAGAAATTTTCTTCTTAAGACCAAACAGAATTTTAAGAATATGTTAATAAAGGTTACCTTATTGTGAGAAAGGGCAGGAAAAGTACTAGAAATCATACAACTATATATTAAAAATCTCAAAGGCTACAAATGTATTAAAAATATATTAAAAAATGAAAAATCTTTAGGCATCATCAGTTTATACCCAAGCTGGAGGGGTGCTTATACTTCAGGGTGTGCCTCCTCTACCATGGAGCACCTTTCTCCTCTGACCTAGGTGTTGCCTCTGTTGCTTCTCATTCCTATTGTTCTTTCCTCCTCCCACCATGGGGTTTTCCACCATTTCTTAAATATGTTTTCCTGGATGCACCATGGCTTTGCTGATAGGCACAGCTGTGTCCTGCGATGGGTCCATTGCAGAGCCTGCTGGAACTTGATGTGCCTGGCATGGGGCAGTCCCTGGCCTCCTCTTAGAGATGCCACTCCTGTGTCCCCTGTGGTGTATGCCCATCCCCTGCCTTGGAGGGAGGCCTGCTGAGATAAGGAGATTGCACACCTTCCCAGCAAGATCTTCTTGGAAAAGGTAGCACTTCGGTGAGGGTGAGAGAAAACAGAACCATGATCCTCTGGGAGACCCTATGTAGATTCTTTGTAACCCATTGGCTTCTACCCTCTCACACCCACCCTTGTATCCCTATAAGATCTACCCTTCTCCCCCTTTGAGTTGGAAGAGCTCATCCCTGGCCTCTCCTTCACGGGGTGCGGGATAAATAAAGCTGCCTCATGTGGAACTGCCAAACGAGCCTCTCGTCTTTCTCCTCCTGGTCTGGCCTGGGGTTGCCTTGCAGAACAAGAGCAGAAATCACTCTCACTGAAATCACTAGAGAGCTGACAGCCTGCTGAGACAGGCACCCCTCTGCAGAGGCACCCCAGTGGCTGAGGGAACGCCGTAGACCTCTGGCAGACTGTCCCTTGCAGGACACTCTCTCTGGTCAGTCACGGCTTCCTGGGTCTGAGCCACAGACCCCAACCTGGCTGCAATAGTCCCCCATTACAAAAAAAAAAGTGCAGGTTAAAATGACATGGTCTTATGATTTGCCACAAGTTATTTGACCTTTATGCAAAAAGATGCACTGTAAATTGAAGTAAATAATGGTGCCTAACCTGGCAACAAATGTGCCATGAGTAAAGTAAGGAAATAAAGTTTTATAAGGACTGCTATGCCATCAACAAATATTTCTAAATGGAAGGCAGATGATTCACATAAATAAGATGGAGAATTCAGTGTTAACTTGTTCTATCACTTCATACATCTGTGGATTTTTGCAATTTTTAAGCAAAATTTGAGCATTGTTTACATATAATATACCAACATAATTACAGGAAATGCACAAATTGGCATTTATGAAAACTTTATAGCGCATTATAATTTTTTCATGGTTAGTCATGCCTACTCTATATCAAATTTCATCTCTCAAATTCCTTTTTTTGTGGCCTCATTATCAGCGCAAATCTGGGGAGATGAAATTTGGCCCTTCTGACTTCCAATCACTCAACCAGGGTCAGAATTCTACCTCTCACTTTTATTTCAGAGGGTGTTAATAAGGACAGAAAGTTTAGGCTTTAAAAAAACTGAGCTGAAATGCTGCCTCTAGAAAAATTCCAATTAAAGTGGATATATGATGGCCTTAAGTTTATTAAAATTTTAACTCTGAGTTTGAGGGAATTGTGTGAAGTACGTGAGAGAGAATGCTTCCAGATAACAAAGTATTGACACAGCTTCATTTCCCACTCATGAGTTTTGATTCTTCCTCACAATATCCATCTCTCCAGATAACTACCCTCATCTATTGTTACCTGCTCAAAGGACTCTATCTCCCTAGGTGCTGTAAGAAAACGATAAATAAAGTTTGTAGGGTCATTTTGCTTCCTGGATAAAAGCTTGGTGAACAAAGTGTGGTGCTACAAAGCTGGTGTTTAAGCTGGTGTTCTGTGTATTTGCATGGGTTGTTGAAGGTAAATGAAGCACTATGCTGAAATTCAATAGTACAGAGCTAAGTCACTGACCTACCTTCATAGACAGTGAGTCCTGAAGAAAATGGATATTTTTAAATGAAATTATTTGATTAGTGAAGCAGTAACCTGTAGATAAATGGGGTACAAGAAAGCTATATGGAACTTCTCAATTTCCAAGTATTTTTCATTACAAAGCCATCTTGCTCCTCAATGATAAAAACAAAATTGTAAGAGCAAAATATTTTTTAGATTTTCAAAATACTTATTCTTTATTTTATTTGTTTTTTTGGTATAACAGTATAATGTTTGCAAAATTATGGAGCCAGGTGCATAGTTTTATAGGATTCAATGTGTAGAATTACAAGGAAACCTTCAAAAACACATAATCTGAGTTACACTGTGGCCTCCCTTCCAATCATCATTTCTGTTCAATGCAGTGTAAATGTTAACGTGCAATTCAGGCACACAAGCAGTACACAGATTTTACTCACTCAACACTTCTGGTAACTGCTATTGATCCGAAACTCAATGACATCAGTGGAGTTACATTTACTTCAGGGGACACTTGGTCAGCTCCTGAGCTGCTCACTGCTGCATTCCAAGCAAGAAAGCTTTTTGATCCTGATGGCAGCCCACTAGTTAGGGCAGATTCCTGTACATCTAAAGAGGAGGTTATGCTCCAGTGTCCTGAACTTAAGTGTGTGATCAGGCCAGAGAAAGGGTGTGATCTAGCTGAAACACATAAGGCAAAAACTGTCTCTGTCCCTGACGTGTTACCTGCCTCTTCCCTTATACCAGCCATGATGTGTAGTAGTAAAGCACCCCAGTGACAGATTTCAGTCCAGATAGAAATGTATTTTGTCCCTTCCACACCTTTTTGTTGGCCTTGAGAAAATGTTCCTGCTCAAATTCCTGAAGCTTGCCACATTTTATTTCAGATACCACACAGACTCCATAATTTCTGTATGCCATGCCAAATACTGTATGGTTTGGGCACCCAAGGACTTGTCGTTATCTCTTTATCCTCCTGAACTGCCTTGTTCTAGCTATTTTTCAAGACAAGATAGTGCATCAGTCTGGGCTCCTGGGGAATCTAATTACTTGTGTCTTAAGATTCTGCATGGACTAAAAAATCTTTGTGTCCTACTCAGAAAACTGAAACCCATCCCCAAAAAACCATGTAGATGTCCCAACCACATTGGGGTTGGAAGAATTTAAGCACTAATGCGTCTTTGTTTACCAAGCCTTAAATTGGAATAAACATTTCGTATCTCATTGAAATCAGAAAACAGCATCATAAGAATTTAATTCTAAAAAATGTTTCAGGAAAATTCCATCTTCCCTGTGACATCACGGTGTGAGGAGATGAAGCTAATCTTCTATGGACATTCCACCCTGAAATGCCAAGAGACTTAAATCTGGGTTCTTTATGGTGAGGTGTGAGTAATTACAGCAAGATACTATGTATGTACCACACAGAACATATCAGTAAATAACACATAAAGACTAAGCTGTAAAACCAGAAAATATTACAGGCAATGAAACCAGCTATGAAAGCTGATTCAGGTAAAAATGTTTTATTTTCCTCTAGGCTCTTTCTCTTAGGTCTTTCCTCCCACAGCTCTCAACCATGTCCAATACAGAGTCTGCTGAGAGTGATTTTAGGCTCTTTGCTACCTTTAAAAAATCAGCTTCAGATATGTTCTCTACAGGGGGCTTCATAGAGATCTGAATAAAATTCTTATCTGTATAAGCAAATGCTTGAATAAAAAATAGCTTAACCATTTAAAAATGTAACAGAAACAAAATTACATAGGCAAAGCAAGGATCTGATTGTCCCCTAGGGTTAATTGATGGTTAGAACTGTCAAAAAAAAAAAAAACAAACCAAAAAACAATCCTAGTGTCTTTTAAGTAAGACACTTCTGTCTGTGATGTGGTAAAATTATTAACCTAGTAGAGTCTTTATTGACATGGATACTAATTTTCTAGTTGTACTAATGCTGCTTTAGTAACAGGGTTGGAATCCTGTGTTGGTAGAAAAGTGCCATCTATTATCTAAGGTGCTTAAAACAATTTAATTTGGGGATTATTTTTTCTTACCCTTAAAATAGCTAAATAAAAAATCAGAAAACTTCTGAAAACAGGAAAAAAAACCCCAAACCAACCTACACTTTCAGAAAGTTATCCTGTGCTTAAAAGATATAGATATATATATAAATATAGATACATATTATCAGCCATTTTAATTTAAAATAGTAAGAAGCTTTTCAGTTAATTATTCTTGGCTTACTTCCTCAGTGTTCCATATTGTATGCAAGAAAGAAAGGGGAGGATGGGATTTCGCAGAGCCTTTGACTTACATGTCTTCAGGAGAGGAAAATTATAACCTCATTCCTCTTCCTCCCCTCTTAATGCCTTAAAGTGTTTTCCCCTGAGCTCAGGGAGAACCATTCTGCTGGCTCTCCCACCAAAAAGGTAGCCTGAACCTTGCCCACTGGCTTCCCAATGTTCATTCAAAGTCTGAAGAAGTAAGGATACGGTAGACAGAGAAAGCAAAAGGTGAGACTTGGCCAGTGAGGCTCCGACAGAAGAACCACGTATAATTTCACTGGGAAAATTATTTGAATTTTTTGTCCAATGTGGTCAGGAGAAACCCCAGCTACGTTAAATTAATTCTGAAGTTGTACTCTCTGTGATATCTGGAACTGTTCTCTGGCACTGAAGCCAAGTGATGTGGAGCAACTGCGTATGTGATATTTAATTTTCTAACACAAATTTCCACAATGTGGCCTCTGAGAACTCTACCTGGTTCATGCTGACTACCACACCTTGCCTGAGATCTTTCTTTGCAAGATTGGCAATTAAGTTGGGTCAAGGTGTGTCAAGGATCATTCCAGCAGTTTAAGAGTACAGAGCAAACTCCACTGTCTGGGATCACTCCTTGACATCTTTAATGTAAGACAATAGAAGCATCTTGTTGGGCCTTGTTAAAGTGTTTTCTTTCCCTTGTTTAATAAACATTATTAGGGGAAGTATTAACTTTTCATGTTTCTCTTAAGTAGCAAAGTGCCATTAAGTCAATAGTATTCTTGCAACACTGATTTTAATGACATTTTGGATAATAAGAATACAATGTGGAAAAATTTTGTGTAATTTTTTTAGAAACAACATAACTGAATATTTGTTACTGTGTTTTATGTAATAAGAATATAATATTCTGATTAATTCTTAAATTTTAAAGTACAGCTAATGATATGTCAGTATTTTACAGAACAGTAATGTTACACTGCTGTCCTGTGTAAATATCCATGCTGCAGCACATAAAAAGGATGTCTTTGCAGGTATAATTTAGGTGAAAATAATCTCTTTCTATAGGCAATTACACAAAAGCTTAAGGAGGACAGATTAGTCCAACTGAAAAAGTTGAAAAAGTGTCCTCTTAGACTAACTCCAGTACTACAGCAGGCCAATTTGAACAGAAAGCCAATTAGACGTGGAATGAAACACGAGAACAGAGACCAGCAGTATCTTCAATTGAAGTTTCTTTTGTATGAAGACAGGAAGCCACTGAGTAAAAAGTAGGGTGGTATAGGAATTCATAGTTCTTATGGAAGTTAGTCTGGGGTTGATAGCACAGCTCTCTTCACAGTTATAGCGGGTTTGGTTTGTAACCGGACAGAAACACCAATTTAGTGTAGTGGTTTGGTCTAAAATACTCATTACTGTTTACCTTCTGTGAGATAAGAATTAGGAGAAAAGCAAAGCAGGCACTAAACTTGAAAGAATATATAGAGATGTTTATTAACAGACCTAAAAGAAGAAGAAAAAAATCATACCACACCTTCAGAACAATTCTCCTTCCCCCCACCTTCCTCCCTTCTCCCACTGACAATGTAAAAAGACAACCCTTGAGATGTTCAGTATGTTTATCACTTCCATAATAACCTTGTTGTCATAGGTTAGCAAGCATAGTCCTGGAAGGGATGTCCTTGCTAAGGGGTGCTTACAGTTTCCTCTGGGACCTGATAGAACCTATCAGCTGGCCAGTTTGAATATGGACAATTCTTTAAGCCACTTAAAGTTGTGACCGCCTCTGTGATCCACATTTAAGAATAGGCAAACTCCCCCACCAAGCTCTCTCTCGTTTCCGGTGCTGGGACAGGTGGCTGCGGGCCCCGTGTGGGGGCCAGCGGGCCTGGCCAGGCCCTGCTCGGGCCAGGCTGGGCTGGGCCACGGCCATCCTGGAGCCTATGAACCTGTTCCAGCTGTGGAACCCCCCCCACTGCCTTGCTGTGGGCAGCCGGAGTGGCTCGGCTCTCCCCCCTCTCCACTGCGATAAGAAAAATTCAACATTCCAGCTGCAAAGCTACAAGGCCGAGGTGAGATTAACCCTTTTAGTGCTGTGAAGAGCTGAAAACCCTAGGGAAGAGAGAGAGGAGATGCTTAAAGCTGAAATTCTGTTGTGAAGCTATGATATATCAGAGTATCCTGTTGTAATTTCATGAAGATCTGGGGGGTGGAGTGTTCAACTCGTAAGCAAAAGCACCTGCGCTGAGATAGGCAGATGCTGACGCAGCTGTAATTTCATGAGAAGTTTGGACAGGGAGAGATGGACCAGATGAGGACTTTTGCTCCAAACGGGAAAGGAGAAAACCTCAGTCCCTAGAGATGCTCCCAGAGATAGTCCTAACAATGAAGATGAGGAAGACCCTTTGCTCCCAGGGAAGGAGAAGGGCCTCTGGTTTTGTTTCTGAACGGCTCAACCTTAAAATTGTACCCCAAAAAACTTCAAGAGTGGACCCTTGAACATGGGAAAACCAATTGCTATCTGTGTGTGTGTGACCTTGAACAAGCTGCAAGTCAGGGGAAGGGACTCACATGCAGGCAGAGAGACTCCTCTTCCTAAATGGACTGAACAATATTTGGAAGTGGGCAGCTGTCTCGTTGTGATACTGTTTTCATAGCATGAGCAAGAAGAGACTTCTCTTTCTAAATGGACTAAACAAGGTTATTATGGCAGTGGTAAACAGACTGAACATCTTATGGGTTGTCTTTTCACATTGTCAGTGGGAGAAGGGAGGAAGGTGGGGGGAGGAGGAGAGTTCTGAAGGTGGTATAATTTTTTTTTTTTCTTTTCTCCCTTCTTTTAGGTCTGTTAATAAACTTCTTTATATTCTTTCAAGTTTAGTGCCTGTTTTGCATTTCTCCTAATTCTTATCTCACAGCAGATAAACAGTAATGAGTATTTTGGACCAAACCACTA
Organism: Corvus kubaryi; assembly: GCF_017639235.1. Lineage (NCBI taxonomy): Eukaryota > Metazoa > Chordata > Aves > Passeriformes > Corvidae > Corvus > Corvus kubaryi. The sequence goes on from NW_024581127.1 coordinate 19,572,625, forward strand.
CACCAAATTGGTGTTTCCGCCCGGTTACAAGCTGAACCCGCGACACTTGTTCAGTCCATTTAGGAAGAGGAGTCTCTCTTGCCCATGCTATGAAAACATTATCACAATGAGGCAGCTGCCCGGATTGGTTCTCTGCTTGCATGTGAGTCCCTTCCCCTGACTTGCAGCTTTTCCCACAACTGCTTTTGAGGGTCCACTCTTGAATTACTGGGGTACAATTTTAAGGTTGAGCATTCCGAAACAAAAGTTCTCTTCACCCATGTTTGGGAGCATTTAATCTCTAAAAACAGAGGCCCTCCTCCTTCCCTGGGAGCAAAGGGTCCTCCTCATCTTCATCTCTAGGACTATCTCTGGGAGCATCTCTAGGAGCTAAGGTCTTCTCCTTTTCCATTTGGAGCAAAAGTCCTCATCGTTTCCGTCTCTCCCTGTTCAAATTTCTCATGAAATTACAGCTGCTTCAGCATCTGCCTATTTCAGTGCAGGTGCTTTTGCTCTCAAGTACAAGCTGAACACTCCACCCCCCCATGCCTTCATGAAATTGCAACGGGTACTCTGATTTATCATAGCTTTACAACAGAATTTCAGCTTTAAGCATCTCCTCTTTCTTCTCCCTCAGGTTTTCAGCTCTTCACAGCACTAAAAGGGTTAATCTCACCTAGGCCTTGCAGGTGGAATGTTGCTTATCGCTGTTGGTCACATGATCTCTGCCAGACAGCAGGGCAGCTTCAGCTGAATCTTGGCCGCACTGGAGGGGGGAGCCAGGCCGCTCCAGCTGCCCACAGCAGGGCTGTGGTGGGGTTTCGCGGGTGGAACAGGGCCCATCGGCCCCAGGATGGCCGTGGCCCAGCCTGGCCTGGCCCGAGCAGGGCCTGGGCCAGGCCTGCTGGCCCTCGCATGGGGCCCGCAGCCACCTGTCCCAGCACTGGATATGAGAGAGAGCTCTACCTGGAGTGTCTATTCTTAAGTGTGGATCACAGAGGCAGTCAAAATTTTAAGTGGCTCAAAGAATTTTCCATATTCAAACTGGCCAGCTGATAGGTTCTGTCAAGTCCCAGAGGAAGCTGTAAGCACCCCTTTGCAAGAACATCACTTCTGGGACTATGCTTGCTAACCCATGGCAACAGTACAGCTTCACAAGGGCATCTCACTGCAATTTATACCTCGTAACTAGGAATGATGGTGCAAGACAGAAATGGGAAGTAAGTGTATTCATTGTAGCTATTTTCTGTTTCCTCAGTGTAGGAACTGAAATTTCAGGTCACTGTCAAATGAAACTGATATATTTACAAGGGTTTTAAACTAGATTCTTGTCTGTTATATTATTGTTCTGTTTATTTATGTGCTAACTTTAACACTGATCACCCAGACCAAGGCCATGCAGTTGAGTAGGAAAGAAAAAGTTTAAAAGTTTATTCTTTTTAAAATGAAATATTCTCTATTCATGCTGCTATAGCTCTGCTTGGTGCCTTTTTGTTCAGTGAATAAAAAAATCGAACACCCTAGCCACCTTCTCCCTTTTTTAATTATAAAATAATACTTCCCACATTTCCGCTCTCTGCATATTTGCACTGTGCAGTACCTTTAAAGTTGCCTGCACTCCTTGTTTCTGGTTTTAACCACTAGCTGAAAAGTTAACCTGATTTGGTCAACCTGCAGCAGAGAAAATAACACCTGAGTTTAATCACGTCACCCCAAAGACAGGTAACATAATGATGGTTATTCTCTTGACATGCTGGTATTAATGTAGCTGTAGATCAAGAATTAGGTAGTAAAAGCACTCCTGAGAGAGCTTAGTTTCCCTAATACTCAACTTCTCTTCATGCTGAGGTTGCTACTCTCAGGTGCTGTTTAAGGAGCAGTTCTGATTAGATTTATCTCTCAAAAACTGTTAGATAAAAATCATAGAATTTACACATATGGATTATTTTCTTTCTGTTAAATTTACTCATACTGCAGCAAATACATTTATCATATATATGGCACTTAATTTTCTGAATTTATTTTCTGCCCTCTCATCCAGAATTTTCAGTTACATTTTTAGATCAGTACAGGATTTTTTGGGGCAAAATGCTTGTTCCACAGCTCACAATTGTTACAATGCTTATGGATATGATAAAAATGGGAATAAGGCTGCTTCCCAGTAAAATTCTGTCTTGTTAGCACCAGATATAATAAAGTGTGCTCTACAGGCTATTGTATTTTTTGCCAGTCAGGGGCCTGCTCTTCTTGCATCTTAAGTGGAAAGCAGCGTAACACAGCTGCTCTGCATAGGAGCTCTAGAAGTGCAGAGCTCTTTCACAACTGAATTCATGTAGTAGCCACTTAAGTCAATTATTTTTTTTAACTAGTCAAGCCTTAGAGCATAGTCAGTGAAAACCGTAATTTAGCAGTAGAGATACTTTCCCTTAATATAGACAGTCAAGTATTTCTTTCAGCTTGCATTAAAGAGAGTAGTTCTTTGTGTGAGTTAGAAAAGATTGTGCTCCAAGCCACCTACTTCAATTATAATCTGAGAGTTTGTAAGTGAAATTAGTCATCCATGGCATTGTAGTATTCCAGCACACAGATTGCTCAGGGATATCTCAGTGCCTAGGAATAGTTGCTAAATTAATAAATTAGTCATGTCTTCAGTTAGCTACTGCATTATATCATTATGAATTTGTGAAGTTTGTATTCCTCTTTCCCTTAATTGAAACATTTTAATTTTCTCCCATGGGCAAATCACGGAATTATAATCATTCTATAAATGAAGTAAATGAAGATTAATTGGAACTTGTTTTCACAAAATATGCAGTATCTTCTTAGAAGACACATGATGAGATTCAGAGTGTCTGCTGTTTAAAATGGGACTTGAAGAAACTGGCTCTGTTGAAGAAAGTGGTGAGAAAAGCTACCTCATATTCACTAAATACTCTCTTTCCAGAGTGAAATTTCACTTGACATCTGCATCCGTAAAGGAAGAATTTCAGAGTGAAAAGCTGGGTGTCAGCTTCCCAACTAAACTACCGTAAAATTGCCAGATGAGGCAGAAGGATGTTTAAGATGTGCCTAGCATCCTCTAGCTTCTGCTACTGCTTATGTTTTTTTTTTTAGGTAAACCACAGTTTTACCTAAATTATATTTATATAAAGTATATAGAATCCCACTAGGTCTTTCTTAATCTATCTTTTGAAGTCTCAGGACATTCAAACATGGAATGTCCTACTCAAAAGACCTTGCAATATTGAAGAAGAAGAACAGACTGGGAGAGAGTAGAGTAGAGGACTTATTAGCTTATGCCAGAGGAAAACTAGTATGCAAGAACTTGATTTTGCTATCCAAAGCAATATCAGAATATTCATCTTAAAAGCGGAACCAGGTCCTAGAGTCTGTGAGTGATTCAGCTGGGTTTTTTGTTTGGTTTGGTTTGATTTTCTCTGGACCATTTTTTTCTGAATTAAAATGCAGGCAGTCCTATCAGCCTCCTTGATCATGGGGTGAAGTGAGAAGCAGAAATTGCCTTGATGCTGTGTAAGCACTGTTATAGGAGTTATTCTAGTTTAGGCGGTTTGATGTCTTCTAAGTCGGGCTGTACGGGTGTTAGGTTAGGATGGTTGAATGTCGTGATTTGGGTTGTATGGAGTTGTGCTGTTTGGACTGTTGAATGGAGTTGGAAGCCCTTTTATTTAAAAGGACTGCAGTTGATATAAAGAGGCCAGGTGGTGGTGATATAGAGTATGGAAGGTCCCTAAGCCCCATTGGGATGACATCAGCCTTGGGAGCGACAGCTGCACCCACCAATCACCAGCCTCCCTCCCACCTGGACCTTGCACCAATCACTCGGTGCACCATGAGGGGAGAGGGAGTGACCTAGCGGTGAGCCAATCATCACCTGAGAAGCGGGATATCTAAGCCAATGAACTAAGTTGCAAAGCTGCAACCCCGTGGACTAACCAATTAGAAAGACTGAAAGAAAGCATAAAAGGCAGTGTTCCCCTGAGAACATGTCCTCCTCTGGCTTCGAGACTCTCACAGTGAAGCGCTCCTGTGATTGAAGTGTGCCACAGCGAGGTCCTCCCACCGCTGGGTTAAGAGGAGAGGGCTACTGCCCCTTCTGGCTCTTCCACCTGGTCTGTTTTGTTCTCTTTTCTTTTAATAAATTACCAGTTAATCAGCTTTGCAGATAATTGGCCCTCATTTATTACTAGCACTGTTGAGCAATAATTAACACATTGGTACACTGTAATCACTGTTTTCAGCATGACAAGTGACAGCAAAAGTTCTTTTTAAAATTGCTTACATTTATAATGTAATTTCTAAAGATCTATAATTATTTATTTGGCATTATTTCTATTTTTCCATTTTTTAAGATGTTCTAAGTTTTAGTGTCTCAATTAGGCTCATCTATATTGGCTATGTTATCTATTGTCTTTTTTAATGGTCAAATTTAATCAGGATATGCCCATTCTAAGCCAGTTTATTTTGGTAAATTATTTAGGTTTTTATTTATGATTTATCAGGGAATAAAATCGTGGGCTTTTTTTAAAAGCTTTGGTTGCTTGCTTGCTTGCTTGCTTTCTTGCTTTGGAGAGTCTTCTTCCCTACCACACACCCCATTACTACTGAGACTGGGATCTGGAGAATGTATCTTGAAGCACACATCTAATGGATAATTAAAATATCCAGATTACACATATTTGTCAAGCTTTTGGCAGTTGTTCCAAGGGTTAAACAGTATTACTGTTAAAATGTTACAGCTTTTATTCAATTATGAGATCTCTGGAAAACTTATATTTATATTCTGTAATTAATTAACCAATACAACTTAAAAATTTTTCAGAAAAAAATTAATTTTTGATTGGCAGTACAAAGGCTTTTACAGACCCTCTGTAAAAATGCTGAAAAAAGCAAGAGATCAAGAAAGAATTTTTTGTCACATAGCCTTTTAGTTTGATCCTTTATTTGCTTCTGTAGACTGACCATAACTTTGTATTTCTGTGAGTTTTATTAAACACTATTTGACATTGTTAATTTCCTGTAACTCTACAGAATAAACTTCCTTTTTAATATGATTGAGTTTTTGCCAAAATGTTTATTTGCTGTGTAGTTGTAGAAGGCATCTTACATTTTTTCTGCCGTCTGAAAAAAGTGTGACTTACACTTTGTCAGTAGAGTGAAAAAAACCCAAATAATCTCCATTTGGGCCAAGTGACTTTAAATATTACAGAATTATAGAATGATTTGGTTTGAAAGGATCTTAAAGAATCTGGTTCAAGACCTCTGCCACAGACAGTGACAATTATCCCCAGATCAGGTTGCTCAAAGCCTTGAACACTTCCAGTGGTTGGGCATTCACAGGTCGTCTGTGCAACCAGTTCCAATGTCTCACCAACCTTACTGTAAATAAATTCTTCTTTAAGTCTAATTGTTGTGGAATTTTTTTAGGAATGGTACTCCCCAACTCAGTGTTCCCACTGAAACTCCAAACCATGCTGCCACTTGCTTGCTCCCTCTCTCCTCATTCCCTTCCCCCTTGCAGTGGGCTGGAAAGTTGCATTGGAGGCATAAAAGGGGAAGATCATGGGTTGTGATAAGAACAATTTACTGGAAACAACAGTGAGATAAGAGGACAAACAATAACACCAACAAAACTAATGAGAGATGGTACAAGAAGAAAGAAACACTATTGCTCACCTCGGAACTCCCAACTATGGACAATATCAGGCCGCAGCCTTGCCACTCCCACCAGTCCCTCTGGCTTGGAACCAGCCTTACCCAAACCACTGTCTGCCACTCTTGCTTGACAGGAAGGAACCCGTTCTCCCTGGAAAAGAGTCCCTTCCCCCTGCCCCTGGCAATGTTGCAAGGTGGTATAGAATAACCTCTGTGTCCTACCTATGTTCCCTCCCATGTCCCTGCTGGAACCAGAACACTTGTCTAAATCTACCCCCTTTCAGTTTAAAACCATTGCCCCTTGCTCTGTCACTAGAGACTCTGGTAAAAAGTCTATCTTTTTTTAAAGGCACTCATTACACAAAATTTTTTCTTCATCTTTCCTATAAACCCCTTCTGTAAATAATAAGGTCTCCCCAGAGCCTCTCTTCTACAAGCTGAATAACCCTGTCTCTCAGTCTTTCTTCAAAGGAGAGGTGCTTCATCTCTCTGAGTGTTTCTGTGGCCCCACTCTGTACCTACTCTAACAGGTTACAGTCCTTGTTGTGCTGAGGATCTCAGAGATGGATGCAGTATTCCAGGTGGGGTCTCACAAAAACAGAGTAGAAGGGGAGAATCTGCTGGTCACGCTGCTTTAGATGCCATCCAGAATACAGTTGTATGATTAGATCTCTGGGATGCAACTGCACATTGCTGTCTCATGTTCAAGTGTTCATCCATCAAGATTGGACTTAAAATTCATTAACTTAAATGTAAGCTTAAATTTGCCTTACAGATTTTTTGATTTATTTGTCTTTCTTTCCTTAGAGGGGAAGCTAAAAATGCTTGGGGCCAAGGAAGGCATCAGAAATTGTGGTGAGTGGGAATTGCATGAGTGAATATTCTTACTTGAACTTCCTTTCATATAATTAAATTTTATATCAGAGAAAATGTTGACCTGTAGAAAACTGGAGAGAAGGAGCTGTGTGATGCCAGTGCCACTTTGAGGATTGTGTGTCAGTACTCATAGAAATAATAATAGCAGAAGACTTTTTTTTTGTACACATAAGTTGAAGCTGCATTTCAGGTCAATAATTTTGAGCAAAAACACTGTAACTCACAGACTTGAAAGAGAACCTTTGTGTGTTTTGGTTGTGCTTATTCTAAACCAGTCCTATTAAATAAGAAACATATAAAATCAAAGACAGATGAGGATTTGCCGCTAAATATAGATGAAAAAAGCATGCATCTGTTTAACCATTTTCTTATCCATGTCTCTTTCCAGATCCCCCAGAAGATTCTGGATATGATGTATTTCTCATACAGAGAAGAGCTACTGGAGTGAGGTTGTGTAATACTCAAATAATAGGATTTTATGAGATATCTCCACATGTCTGAAACCCTTATCAGATACTACTAATGTATGTCTCAGGTTTTAATTTTTGATTGGGGAGTTTCTCTCATGTGCTATAATCATGCACTCATATGTGCTAATTATAATGGCATTAGCAGGCTTGATTTTTTCTTCTTTTTTAAGTAGGCACATGTAGCATTTCCGTGGCTGTATCATTGTACCTAAGATACTGATAAATCAAGACTTATCGTGTTTGACCTAATGTAGAAAGACATTTCACTGTTAAGTGCTATCAAAAAGGAGCTCACGATGTTCATTTTCCTCCTGAATGGTAACAGTTGTGTATTTCATTTCAGGTCCAGATATTCAGCATCCTTCTGTTTCCCACCTCCTTCAGTTTCACCTTCAGACACATTCTAACACCTCTGCCTTGGTGTATCCCTAAAGAACATGCTCCAAAGCCCTTATTTGCCTCAGGCATCTTGCATTCATCAGTGAGTACAACTGTGCTGCTTCTTGACTCCACATATGCCTTTCAACACTACTGACCATGGCTTATACGCATCAACAGAAGCAAAACTAATTCTGTCATTGCTCTCATGTTAAATCAGAAAGCTTTAAAGAGTATATTCTGGACTAAATCAGAGAGGTGTTTTGGATTCAGTTCTGTCCTTATAAGCACAGTGCTGCTATATTATTTCAAATATGAAGTCATAGCCCCCAGTTCAATATAGTCTAGGGGAGGAAGGTATTGAGAGCAGTCCTGAGGAAAAGGATTTGGGGATAATGGTGGATAAAAGACTGGACATGATCCAGCAATATGCACTCACATCTCAGATAGCCAACCATATCCTGGGCGGTATCAAAAGCAGTGTGGCCAGCAGGTCAGGGGAGATGATTCAACCAGTCTTTTCTGCCCTATGAGAGCCCACCTGGAGTGCTGTGTTCAGGAGCCTTCAGTACAGGAAAGATACAGACCTGTTGAAATGCATCCAGAGGGGGGCCACAAAGATGATCTTCTCCAATAAGAAAAAGGTGAAAGAGGGTTGTTCTGTCTGGAGAAGAAAATGCTCCGTGGAGACTTTATTACAGCCTTTGAATACTTAAAGGTGTCTTACAAGAAAGATGGGGACAAGTGTTTTAGCAGGGCCTGTTGTGATAGGACAGGGAAGAATGGTTTTAGAAACCATTTAGAAAAGAGGGTAGTTTTGGACTAGATATAAGGACAAAATGTTTTATAGTGAGATTGATGAAACACTGTAACAAGTTGACCAGAATGGGGTTGGATGTTCCATCCCTGGAACTTCTAAGTTGATTGGAGCAACTTGATCTAGTTGATGTCACTCTTATTGCAGGGGGTTTGGCCTAGATCCTCTTTAAAGGTCTCTTCCAAGCCAAACTAGGAAGGGTTCTATAATTCTATTGTAGGGTTCTATATTCTAATTGTAGGGTTCTATAATCCTATGACAAAGCTAGTTGATAATTATGCTCTATTAATGGATGTCATCCTTGCTATAAAATTGTCAGTGTTCACATGCAGTCCCACAACAAAAATTATTTTAACATTCCAATCACATTAATTTTAAAAAGCTATGTAGAAAAACCTGTTATTACTTCCAATTTGTCGCACATTAATCCTACAAGATACATATTTGTAACAACCCACTAAGAACAATTCCACAAAAATACTCAAGTATAGTCTCTTTGATTGACTTTGAGCTTTAGAACTGGTTCTAAATGCATTTCTCATAGAGAGGTTCAGCTGGGGAACAACAACAAAAAAAAACTTACTAGACTTAAATTTACTTGACCCTAAGATTATTTATCGGTTTGTTAAATGTACTGCTTAAAATGTTTCCTTACACTAGTAAGAAAATGTCACAGTCAAAGAATAATGAATTATGGGACTGACATGTCCCATAGCAAAGCTAGCAACAGCGTGCATGATTGTGTGGGGCATTCTGACTGCTTGATTTCAATATACTGAAACCAGTTTCTTTAAACTTATATCAAAGGATAGCATTTGACTAATATCTCTCCAGATTAAGGCTATTAAGTCATATAAACAAGGACATATTTTGGAAGCTGATAAATATATGCTTAGCTTGTTTACATAGACAATGTAAATAATTGTGTATTTCGAGTGGAATAGAAAGACTTTTGAAGAACTTCATTCCAAGTAGGACAAAATATTCCAAAACATTTCAACTGAACTTCATTATTTTACTTTGTTGAGATGTGTTGTGATGCTTTATTTTTTTCTTATTTAATTACCCATAATATTACAGCAAAATGAGATAAAATAATACAATAAAATAAACAAAGGTAAATAAAATTAATAAATTTTTAAATTATTTCCATCATTTCTGCTGGGTAAAGAAGTAATCTCTAATAAAGTCTTTGATTTTCTAGAATCATAATTTTGTATAAAGTTTTGGCTAGCTTTATTCTGTAGTTGTTTACCTTTTGAAAAGCTGTGAGGCTTTATAAAGGTATTAAAAATAAAAATATTTCACTTCTAAAAGGTGACTGACCTCTTTTTGAACTGTTAAAAATGTGTTTGTGTGACTAGTGTGTCATACTTTATCACCTTAATACCGATTTATAGCTATATAGCTAGATATATATAGCTGTAGTCCATCTTGCATTTGAACACTCTATGACAACACATAAGTTGATTATTCATAAATACTATACTGATTCAATGTAAAGAAAATATATCAGTAGGTTTCCCATGGGTTTTACAACAACATTATTTATTATTTACACTTTATAGCAAAATAGCTAGTAGATAGTTAGATGTTAAGTAAAGCTAAATCAGGACTCCTTAGAGCAAGTATGACATTTTATCCAGACAGAACAACCTAGCTTTCCATGATAATTTTGCTCTAGAGTTTGAATGGTCTGCATTCATATCTTTTGTTTGGAAAAAAAAAATCAGTGACCCATTGTGAGGATGAAATTTTGTATGTTATCCATATTTATAGAGAACTATCTAAGCTGGGTTTTGATTATTGTAACTTCTACTGGTTAAAAAATTTCTCTGGCATGCAACCAGTAGCTGCATGAAAATTTTAGATTAAACATGAATGATGATGGGAAAACTTGTCATTTTCCTATTTCCCTCCACTGAAGACATCTGGCAAATCATTAATACAGTTTGCAACCCTAGCAGCACTGTTGATTCCTTGCCACTTCTTGTAACCTACTGGTGAAGAGCCAGAAACAAAGCAGACCATTTTGGAAATCAAATGACTTTATGAACTTACGTCAGATCTCTCCTTTAACTGGTATTTGTAATTTCTGTCTTGAACATGGTAACTTCCTGTGTGTCAGTAAACCTCTGCTGAGTTTAATTCAACCAGCATTCTTTGCCTTTTGCTGAACTCACCAGCCTACCTGCTCTCCTAAAGGCCCCAAATTCAATGCATCCTTTTCTTCCTCTAGTAACTTATTAAATAGTGGGTATAAATTTAAATGCTGTTTTTCTCATTTTTAAAGTCTCATAGACTCTCTGAAGTTATTAAAATAAAAACCATGCTGTGGGACCGAGATCTCCTTTGGCTTTCTGTAACAACACTGCTGTCCATCTTCAGAAGAGCTGTTTTCTCAGTGTGTGGACAGACAGAGTTTGAGAAATGGGTACTTCCCCAGATTTTGTAACTTGGTCATACAGACACAAAGGTCTGTGGTAGATGGCAGAACTGAATCTGTATTTTCCCTTGTCTGGTAGGCTTTTGCATGTTTTCTTTAGATCTAAGCTTCCCAATGATGTTATTTACTGTTCATAAACTTTTACCATGTAGAATAAATGGAGAACAGGACTCCAGTAAGGTAAGCACAGATAAAATTTGGAAAGCCCCTGTTCCATGAGTGTATTGTTGGTGGACTTGGCAGTATTAGGTTTATGGTTGGACTTAAAGGCCTTTACCAACCTTAATGATTCTAAGGTTCTGTGATCTAAACAATGAAAGAAGTACAAAGGTGGAGAAAGATACAAAATATAACAAAATCATAAACGAAGTGATATCCTACTAATGTCATATCAGTTCCTCAAGGAATCTGGCTGAGGGAGTGGTGAGAGGGGGAAATAAGAGGAAATTATTTTAGATAGAGAAAAAGAGACAGACATCAAATCTGGGAGAGAAGGCAGACAGAAATAAAGCTAATCTGACAAATTAATGACAGAGAAAGTTTGGAAAAAAGTAGAAGAGAGTCTGGAAAGACTGGAAGGCAGCAGTGAATTAAACAAGATATGTAAATTTTCATGTAAAAACTATAAAAAAGTGATGTTCTACTGATTGGAACAGAAATGGTCCCATGGTACTCTGAGACTGTACTTCTGTGGTAATTGTCTCTGGTAATTATTCTGAAGAGTGTCAGATCAAGTAGACTCACGAGCTCATCCTTAAGGTGATCATGTGTCAGGGTATTTATGCTCTGTCTATATTGAACAGAGTAGATACACACCATGGCAGGAGAGCTATCCCACAGCCCTTGGCATCTCAACAGCGCAAGCCTCCCTAGTACATACCTTGCTCTAACTCATTCTCCTATTGTGCACTTTATGGCCCAAAGAGAAAAATACTTATGTAAAAGTAGCTAAGAACACTACGTGTGTCTGCAGATCTTAGGGTCCAACACTGTCACTTATCTTGGCTGGACTATGGACAATGCCACAGGATCATTCACTTCCTATGGCATGGGTTAAAGTGACCATGATGCACTAGGTGCACCTCAGAATCAAGGTCTTCATTCTTATCCTAATGTTGAGGTCATGTACGGTTATTTTATTCAGATCATGTCTTGCTACTTTTCTTCCTAGATACTGGCCAGGATCATGACTGTGCCAGTCTTTGGTAGTGTCAAGTGCAAGCAGACTCAGAAGGACCCAGACACAGGTTCCTAGTATATACATCTTTCTGAGGGACAATTAAGTTATATTAACTCCTTGGGGAAGACATGGAGGCCCCTTGACAGTGTGACACAGTAGCTCCAAGAAAATCCCAGAGATCTTTGATGAGTTGGTAAAGCCCTGTAATCAAATTCTGCAGAGGATTTCAAGATAAAAAGCAAGAAAATGGGGAACTTACTAATGCTGCTAGAGCATCAAGTGAAAGGAAGACCATTTTCCTGCTGTCATAGGATGTTATGAGCAGTTAATAGTTCAAGTAATTCAAATATTTGCTATTCAAGTATTCCTCTAGCAAATGGATAGGCATTTGTGGTTTACAGAGCAGCTGTTTTGTACTATACTGACCACATCTTAATCTAAAAGTTGGCCATTGTAGAACGCTCTGAAGGATGTTTCAATTAGCATCTGATGAGAGCTGTCCAGGATACCTCTGTATAAGAAAACAGATTATTACAGAGGGCTTCCATGGGACATGTCACAAATACCACTTTGAGGTAAATGGTAAGTAGGGTGGGTTGGCCCTGGCCGAATGTCAGGTCCCCACCAAAGCGCTCATCATTCCCTCCCTCAGGGAAGTAAACAGGGGAAGTAAACACAACAAAAAGCTTACGGGTCAAGATAAGGACAGGGAGATCACTCAGCACTTGCCTCACAGGCAGAACAGGCTTGACTTGAGGGAATTATTTTCATTTATTGCCAGTCAGATCAGAGCAGAATAATGTGAAACAGGAAGAAATCTTAAAACACCTTCTTCCTTCACCTCCCTTTTTCTGGAGCTCAGCTTAATTCCTGACTTCTCTACCTCCTTTCACTGAGCAGTACAGGGTTTTGGGGAATGACAGTTGCCCAGATATATACAGCCTCATTGTTTTTTTTTCCCTGAACTGAAGTGTGTTTACTAGCATATATGTACCTGGGTCACACCAGATTTTTTCTGTTACTCCTTTATTGCTGCTTCAAAAACTTGAGAAAACTGTGGTTGTTCTTTCAGTTGTTGACCAGGTCATTGTTCTGTCAGTTTCTCTGACATGTTGTTTTGAGAGTGTAATTAGACAGGATAAAGAGAGCTTGTTAACCCAGCAGAGGTGATCCAACAACATGTGACCCTACCTGCATGTTGTGAGGACAATGAGAGCTGAAATGCTGGTGGAAAAAGCTGAGACTGTCAGTAGGGGCAGCTGTGTCTGTTCTGTTCTGCAAGGATCTTTGCCATTGATTCAGTGCTGCTTCAGGGCTTCTGACAGCTTGGTTTCGCAAAAGTCAGTGCCAAGTACTGAAAGATTGACTTACTGCATCATACTACTAAAAGAATTCAGTCCTGTGAAGTCTGTAAAAAACCTGTTGATCTGCTGAATATTCAAAAATGTAGGGCGAATCTGTTGAGATCATTTTGGTGTTGTTCCCTAAGCAGCAGAACTATTGCAATCCTTAGTTTACAGATCTTTTTTTTCTTTGTGTTTATATGTATATCCCAGCAAGGTAATTAGGTGTTCCTATTACTGGTGTTTCCTAACTGTTACTCTCCTGACACTTTAAAAGCCACTCCTCATATTTCTCTTCAAACTGGTTCCTGACAGATTACTCTTAGGCTCTCATTGCAGACTTCTGCTTGCCAAGAGAAGCAGAAAACATCCCTCTGCTCCAATCATAAGGAAACACTTATTTTGGGCAATTATCTGGCATTCTCAGAAATCTCTGACTGGAAACAGACATGTCTATTTCTTTTTAGCGAGAAACCTGTTTCTCTTTATGGACTTGTAGTGGTTTGGTCCAAAATACTCATTACCGTTTACCTTCTGTGAGATAAGAATTAGGAGAAAAGCAAAGCAGGCACTAAACTTGAAAGAATATATAGAAGTTTATTAATAGACCTAAAAGAGGAAAAAAAAAAAACTCATACCACACCATCAGAACACTTCTCCTCCCCCCACCTTTCTCCCTTCTCCTACTGACAATGTAAAAAGACAACCCTTGAGATGTTCAGTCTGTTTACCACTTCCATAATAACCTTGTTCAGTTAATTTAGGAAGAGGAGTCTCTCTTGCTCATGCTATGGAGACATTATCACAACGAGACAGCTGCCTGGGTTGGTTCTCTGCTCGCATGTGAGTCCCTTCCCCTGACTTGCAGCTTTTCCCACCACTGTTTTTGAGGGTCCAATCTTGAGCTACTGGGGTACAATTTTAAGGTTGAGCATTCAGAAACAAAAGTTCTCTTCACCCATCTGTAGTGGTTTGGTCCAATATACTCATTACTGTTTACCTTCTGCGAGATAAAGATTAGGAAAATGCAAAGCAGGCACTGAACTTGAATGAATATAAAGAAGTTTACTAACAGACCTAAAAGAAGAAGAAAATAAAAATTATACCACACCTTTAGAACTCTTCTCCTCCCCCCCCACCTTCCTCCCTTCTCCCACTGACAATGTAAAAAGACAACCCTTGAGATGTTCAGTCTGTTTATCCCTTCCATAATAACCTTGTTCAGTCCATTTAGGAAGAAGAGTCTCTCTTGCTCATGCTATGAAAACAGTATCGCAACGAGACAGCCACCCACTTCCAAATAACTTTGTTCAGTCCGTTTAGGAAGAGGAGTCTTTCTGCTTACATGTGAGTCCCTTCCCCCAACTTGCAGCTTTTCCCACAACTGCTTTCAAGGGTCCACTCTTGAAGTTTTTTGGGGTACAATTTTAAGGTTGAGCCGTTCAGAAACAAAAGTTCTCTTCACCCATCTCTGGGAGCATTTCATCTCTAAGAACAGAGGCCCCTCTCCTTCCCTGGGAGCAAAAGGTCATCTTCATCTTCATCTCTAGGACTATCTCTGGGAGCATCTCTAAGAACTGAGGTTTTCTCCTTTCCCATTTGGAGCAAAAGTCCTCATTGCTTCCATCTCTCCCTGTTCAAACTTCTCATGAAATTACAGCTGCGTCAGCATCTGCCTATCTCAGCGCAGGTGCTTTTGCTTACGAGTTGAACGCTCCACCCCCCCAGATCTTCATGAAATTACAACGGGATACTCTTGATATATCATAGCTTCACAACAGAATTTCAGCTTTAAGCATCCCTCTTTCTTCTCCCTCAGGTTTTCAGCTCTTCACAGCACTAAAAGGGTTAATCTCACCTAGGCCTTGCAGCTGGAAGGTTGCTTATCGCTGTTGGTCACATGACCTCTGCCGGCAGCGGTGCAGCTTTAGCTGAAATCTTGGCCTTGGCCGCAGTGGAGGGGGGGGGAAGCTGAGCCACTTTGGCTGCCCACAGCCCTGCTGGGGGGGGTGGGGGGGGTCCACGGGTGGAACAGGGCACATCGGCTCCAGGATGGCTGTGGCCCAGCCCAGCCTGGCCCGAGCAAGGCCTGAGCTGGGCCTGCTGGCCCCCTGCATGGGGCCCACAGCCACCTGTCCCAGCACCAGAAACAAGAGAGAGAGGCTTTGCCTTGAAGTTTCCTATTCTTAAGTGTGCATCACAGAGGTGGTCACAACTCTAAGTGGCTTAAAGAATTGTCCATATTCAAACTGGCCAGCTGATAGGTTCAGTCAGGTCATAGAGGAAGCTGTAAGAAGAACATCACTTCCGAGACTCAGCTTGCTAACCTATGACACCATCTCTAGGAGCATTTTAATCTCTAGGAATAGAGGCCCTCCTCCTTTCCTGGGAGAAAAAAAAGCATCTTCATCTCTAAGACTGTCTCTGGGAGCATCTCTAGGAACAGAGGTCTTCTCCTTTCCCATTTGGTGCAAGAGTCCTCATCGCTTCCATTTCTCCCTGTTCAAACTTCTCATCAAATTACAGCTGCTTCAGCATTTGCTTATTCCAGCACAGGTGCTTTTGCTCACAAGTACAGTTTGAATGCTCCACCCCCCATGCTTTCATGAAATTACAACGGGTACTCTGATATATCATAGTCTATCACCACCATAGCCTTACAACAGATTTTCAGCTTTAAGCATCTCCTCTTTCGCCTCCCTCAGGTTTTCAGCTCTTCACAGCACTAAAAGGGTTAATCTCAGCCGGGCCTTGCAGCTGGAATTTTGCTTATTGCTGTTGGTCACATGATCTTTGCCGGGCAGTGGGCAGCTTCAGCTGAATCTTCGGCCGCACTGGAGGGGGGGCCGCTCCGTCTGCACGTAGCAGGGCTGGGGGCGGCCACGGGTGGAACAGGGCCACACGACTCCAGGATGGCTGTGGTCCGGCCTGGCCCAGCCCGAGCAGGGCCTGGGCCGGGCCCACCGGGTCCCGTACAGGTCCCGCAGCTACCTGTCCCAGCGCCAGAAACGAGACAGCCCTTCCCCAGGCTTTGTCCATTCTTAAATGTGGATCACAGAGGCAGTCAAAATTGTAAGTGGCTTAAAAAATTGACCATATTCAAACTAGCCAGCTGATAGGTTCTGTCAGGTCATAGAGGAGCTGTAAGCACCTCTTTGCAAGAACATCACTTCCGGGACTATGCTTGCTAACCCATGACAGGACTCTAAAGGCACTCTAGGCCACCATCTTAGATTTGAATGTATAGTTTCAGATTTCTAAATTTGGTGAGATGAAACCCATTGTGGTTTGAAAATGTACATATTGTTTGCTAAACACATGTACATATTGTTTGCTAAACGCATTTTCTTTCATTAACTTTGACCATCCTGCTGTCCTTTGGTGCTCTACAAAGCAAGCAGCCATCTCATGTCTTAGAATCTGCTGTGGGCCTGCTTATGACTAAGCTTAGGAGGAGCAGCTGGACCACCCAGGCACAGATTTTTAAGGGGATGAGGGAAGTGATCAAGGATTTCAGTTCTGTCAGGTGACATTTTTATAGTTTGGAATAATAGCTATGATAATTTTAATAGAGTCCCTTTAACAAAGGAATAAAAAGAACATGGAACAAGTGTTTCTTAATGGGATTTTGTAATTAGAAGCATAGAAGTATCACAGTGTGTGAAAGAATGTTGTAAACTATACGAAACAAATGAAAAATGACTGTATTTCAGATGAATAACCTGTAATGAAGGGACTGTGGCTAATGTTTCTATTTGTCAAACTGGATGAGTAAGGTGGTAGAAGTCTAGTTGCCAGATGTAATTTCACCTGACACTTGTGTTTTGTTATAAAATTACCATTGTGGAGACCAGCTCCCTGTCTGCCAGCCAGATTTTTTTAAAGTTAAATTGAAGTGACTGACTGTTGCAGATAGCTGTAGGCTGCATTTCTACTTCCTACTAAAGGACTAAGAAGAAGAGCTCTACTATGGCAAAGAAGCAGATTGATTACACTGGCAAAGCAGCAAATAGATTGTCATTTGTATTTGGGCCATTCTTTCTTAAGTGAATTGAAAGAGTTCATCTGAATTTCAACTTTATTTGATACTGTAGTTTCTTCAGCTGGAATTGCTGGCTGGAATGAGCAACACTTCATAACTTTTCAATATATAAATCAGGTAATCATGCTTTCCCCCCTGCATTTTGATCTGTAGATGAAAGAGCAACAATTTACAAATAACAGCAACTCATCTACATCAACACTAATGTGAAATAAAGTGGAGTGAAGGAAGACTTGTGCTCATTAGGTCTGCTACTGTTATTGACAATAAATTCTAATACATCTATGATCAAATATATTTTTTTAATTGTAAGGTTTGTTTCTAATTTTGGCTCCAAGTGTAATGTACTCACTTATTAACTATGGTATTGTTCTAAAGCCCATTGCAGTAGGAAGTGGACTATTTTCATTGGAATGATCTATATGTCTGGTATTGACTGCTATGGCTCCACTGAAGTCAGGATGACTGATCCAGCAGAGGTTGTGCCCAATGACTTTCATAGGCACTGATAAAGGACAGGCACTGCTGCTGATAATAAGCAAGTGGCTTCATGTGGATAACAGTAACTATGAGATCTCATGTTGGTACTTAGTGATTCAAAATGCTCAGTCTTTGTCCCAACTGTTCCAAATTTCAGATGCTATGAAGAATCTTTTCACATCTTTACATCAGAATAGGCCTGAAAAATGTGTAAAAATACTCAGCTCTATCCATAAATTCAGAACTCTGTTAGCAAGCAGATCATCTAATCTACATGAATTACTGTGCAATTCAATTTTTTCTTGAAGCTCTTCCTTCTGCAATGTAGTAAAAAATTATGGATTCTCATTTTATTATTCCATGGTGTATCAATTATAGAATAATAATAATGCTTAGAATATTATCAATACATTTTCTGGTAATATTTATTAACTCGCAGTCATATCCTGTTCTTGGATTGTTCCTAAGGGTGAATGACTGAGTACTGGTAAATACTTACTTCACCACAGCTCCCTGAAACCTCAAAGCTAATTCTATGTACCAAGAGAACCTGGAGATAGCATGTGTGGTTGACTGTTGGCATTGTGGGAATAGTGTTGCTGCTCTCCCAACAGAAATCACACTTTCTAGCTTCTGGAAAGAAATGATTCTATCTTCAATAAACAATTTTTTTTTTAAAAAAGGATCTGGACAGAAATTTTACTTGGCTTTTTACTGTACAATTAAAAAGAAAAGTGTATAAGCAAAAAGAAATAGATGCAATAAATAGTCAAAATAATTTGGTAGAATTTTCTCCCTTAGACAAAATTAAAATTAAATGACACATAAGTGGACTCCTGTGGGATAAATACTGCAAAATCACACTACAGAATTTCCCAAATAGGGAAGATAGGGACGACTGTGGGGATGGTAGAAGCTATCTCATTATGAAATAACAAATAAAGGAAAAAATATAAAGATATTGTTGGACTTGGCATTATAATAATAAAAAGCAACAGAAAATGTAAAAGATCAGTAAGCATTAGAAGCAGGGAGGTGTTACAGTGCTGATACTGCAACACGCGTATCAGACAATGAGGCCCGTGGAAAAGAAATATATATGGACTGATTCTTGATAGATGTTTCAGAGAGATGTTTGTTTCTCCAGCCGCATGGCCGGGATCTGCCAAGGAACTGAGGCAATCCCGGGACCCGAGGGTCCTTGCCCGCGCAGGGGAACACAAAACAACCAATGGGGAACGAGGCTGACCAGGGCAGGGAAACCCCATGCCTCCCCCCCAGGGCCCCTCTCCCAGGGCTACATGGCAGGGGGAGGGCCCCAACAGGGAGGCTCAAATTAATAACTTTGAGAGATAATATAATATAGTCTGAGATGCAGAGGGGAGATACCTAGGAACTGTAGTGTCAGGAATATCCCTGAGGCAGTTGAGATATAGGTCTAAGGAAAAGCGATCTTTATAGGCAGAGAAATATTATCAGAATATGGTGAAAATTTCCTTTCTTTTGGACTTTTGGTAAGTATGGTAATATATTCACATAGTGCAGTAACTGTATTACTGGATGTATCTCAAGGCACCAAAGTGCCATAAAATAAAGATGGACTCAAGGATGTTCAGTAATGGGCAAAAGTTGCAGTGAGGAACCAGTTTATGAGAAAGGCTAAGTGCTATAGCCTGGCCAAGAGTAGCCAGCAGGGAACGTGCTGACAGACTGTTACTGAAGGGTGCACTCAACCAGGAGCACAGTCAAATTTTATAGCTTAATAAAAAGAGGAGTAAAAAGAAGCAGAGGGATGAAATTATGAAAGGAAAAATAAAAAAAGAATTCTTGACAGAGAGATTTATTTTCTTTGAGGATGATCTCACAAAAGAAGCAATAGAAGCTCTATAACAAGGAAAATTTAAATGAAAGTGAAAAAAACTGCTAGTGTATGGACATTGGAGAACAGTCTGGCAAAGATATAGATTGAATGGTTTACGAGTCACATAATTCATGCCTATATTCCAAATTACACTGGCATAAATAAGTGGCTGTTGTGTGTCAGTCTGTAAAATTGCCTCTGTAATACAAGCTAATCAGATAATATCAAAATGAATCTGTTGTTAAAATTAAAGTGGTTTTGTTAGGATTTTGACAGCTTTCTATTACCTTCTGTGTCTTTACTGTCGTAAAAACAAGTCTGAATTCCTGGAGCAGAAACATGTCAACCACCAAAATTCTCTGTTTCTGCACATGAAGTATCCTCACCTTCCTCACCTTTCCACTCTGGCAGATATTTCATACCTTTTTTTTTTTTTTAGATAGAATGTCTTATCTGTAAGAAAATTAGCTCAGAGTTTACAGAATCTATACTGTGTCTATTTAAATGAAATATTTTCATCACTTTTCCACAACAGTCACGGAGCTGTCATGTGCAAAGCATCTGATTCTGAGTCATAAAGATGTACTTTGCAAAATAAAAACATGGTTTTGAAGGAGGACTTGCTGAGCCATCAAATCCAGTCCACTTCCCATAATTGCAAAAAACTTTTAAAAAGATATTTCGCTCAGGAAAATGCACAAAATATCTCTCCCAGACTGTCTACTTACTGCTCACAAAATTCTTCCCAAAAATCTAAGATAGACTTCTGGTCTATGCAACACCTGGGCAGGAAAAATAGTGGTAGGAATGGAGAAGGCAGCAGCAGGGCACACCTGGTGCGATGCAGTAACTGAGGTTTCATTAGATTCGTGTGAGGGGAGTACAAGTAAGTTCACTTTGCAGCTCTAATTTTTCCTTGATGACAAAAGTGTCAAATATCCACTGTTTGGACAGGAATGCATTTTGCTTTAGCTATCAATGTTAATCTCTTTCTTTCATAGTTCCTTTCATATATTTTCATGTTTTTCAAACATGCTGTATCTTCCTTTTAGGTAGAAAACGGAACTATCCAAATTCACATACAGCAGTTGAAAAGTATTTCCAAGAAAAAAAATTAGGTCTTTTGGATCAGTTTTCAAGCACTGAAAATTTGTGTAGTGTCACAGAGACAGAAAAGGTGTAATGGAGTTGCAATAGCCAAGTGAGGATCGGCTTCAGGTCGCACAGTCCCATGCCCTGTGCACTGGCTCATGTTGTCTCACCTAAAGACAGCTCTCCTACTCTCTCCAGTGTGTGTGGTCTCCAAGGAAGGATGCAAAAAACATATGCTGTCTGCTATATTTGATCTGTGGACAGAGAACTGTTATATTCTGGGCTGCACATGGATTCTTAATTGTGTGGCAGAATTAAGGAGGAAGCACCTGGAGCAAATTCTATATCCTTTAGTATTTTAAAAAAGAATTGTGATACTACACAGCCAGAATATTGCAGCATGTGTGTTAATTGGCTGAAATATTCAAAACAGATATTGATCTTGAAAACATCCAACTTTCCCCATTATGAACATTAAAGCATTTGTTAAGTAGGAAGGCAGATGTTAATTGGTTATGAAAAATTCTTAGCAACTTGTCTGGGTCTGTGCTTGACTGTTGCTTGAGGAAATATAGACCAACTTGCTTTTCTTGCTGCAGCTAATTACAGCACAAGGTTCTTAAGCAAAGTCTAGGAAGCAAACAAATCTTATCACTCATTGTTATTTCACCTTCTTACAACATTAAATCTTTCTGGAGACATTTATTTTTGAGTCCTAGAAGCTCCCTTAATAAAATATACAAAAATATATGCAAAGTCATTGTTTCAGAATAAAATTATGCCTTTGTTGGAATGATGGGTCTATAATAATTCAAAAGTAAATGTAAATATAGACTACTGTCAAAATAGTAAAATATGATAATTTTTGTGTGCTATTCTACAGTATACATATTGCTGTTTGTAGGTTTTCATAACAGTGACAATAAAAAATTTAGACAAAGGTAAAGAGGATGGTGGAAAAAACTGTATCTCCCAGCTTGATTTTACTAGATTTTACTAGATTTTACTAGAGTTCTTGACATTGAAATAGATGGCATACTCCAGGGTATGATCTCTATCAAGCATTTTTATGTTAGTAAAATAGAAATATTTCAAATTAGAACCATGAGACTCTTCTTCCCTTTTACTATCACAACCTTCCCATTATAATTATCTGCAGTAAATCCTAAAAGTGAATTGTACTGCTGTAGGAAAACAATTTATCCAGTGATAACGTCCCATCAAGCACAATTGGTTACCAGGTCTTACACTATTATTTCAAGAACAGCAAGTTGCCTTATTCTTGATGTGAATGGCATCCAGCCAGGTGCTGTCTGAGACAAAAACTACAAATTGGTGTACTGTTTTCTTTCTCTCTCTATTCTGACCTAGTTAGGAAGAGATGTGGGGAGCAGACACAGCAGGAACCTGAGGTGCTAGGAGTGAGCATCTTAGTGAGCATAGGATTCAACTAAGCAGAAATCTGATGGGACTGGGTGACACAAGGGATAAGAAAATGGGGCATGAAACCATTTAGGTTGATTAATTGGGTCTGGAGGCATTAACGAATTGCCAAGTGATGGCTGTTCCTTTACTTATGTGAAATAATCTGTTGAGCTTGGTAACACTTTTCTTTGTACAAATAACTACCTGGTGGTGGTTATGGTGGAATTGGCACTAACATAGGATTAAAGAAATGGTTTTAGAGAGTGACATAATAAACAGAATTGGGTTAATAGAAATCACCTTTAAGGTGAGCGGCTCATGCTGTTGCTAGGGGAAAGTGCAAAACTCAAAGTAGAAGGAACTGAATGAGCCATCTCCTGTGACTGCTATTTTAATTTTGATTAGCAAATTAATTAATGGACATTGACTATGCATTTTTCCAGCATTCTAGGTCATGCAGGAATATCAGTCTCACAAAACAAACAAACAAAAAACAAACAAAAAGGATAAGAATCAAGTATACTTAAGAATCCTTCAAACATTCCCCCAGATGCTTTCTATTTTTAGTTCAGGCCATCTTCTGCCTATAGTATAGCACTCTAGAGGTGGATTAGAGGGCATAAATCAATCTCTGCCTGAAATGTTAGAAAGCTGCTTCTGCTGGACAACACGTACCACTTTTCAAGGAGACTAGCTGTGTGTCTTGCTCCCGTTTTCAATGGCTGCTGCACATGAAAGCTAGGCTATCTGACCTCAAAACAAGAGAAGTTTATTCTTTCCCTCCTTGTGACATTTATAACTTATATATTAAAAACCCATTCAAATAACTCTGCAGAAGACTTCCTGTTTGCTGTCATGGAGATTTAATGGGTTATTCTGGTGTGGACAGCTAAATAACAAAGTTTATCTTGGGATCTGTTGGTAGCTGAGAATCTGTGACAGAAGTGTCTCTAATCATGGCACCAATTCAAACAAATCCAAAATGTGTGCAAAATAAACTCTGATTTGTGATTCCCAGTGACCAGCATTCCAGCTTTTGTAAGCATATCTGTACTGTCTTAGAACATATTAGTAAAAATACCTGAAGAAGTGCACGTCTTCACTGACAGTGTTTTTCAAGTTTAAATCCTATTTCTGTTGTTCCATAAGCTCAAATAACTTCCATTGTACTTAAAAATCCATTGTATTAGCCATTTTGCTAGTGTCAAAATCAAAAATCAATTTCTATGTAATAATTGATTCAATTTGATGACCATTAATTAATAAAGTGATAAACTTACGGATAAGTCCTTGTGTATCTATGCATAATTGTATTCATGTACATGTATCGTGAAATATGATAACTTCATATATTTAAACTAAGTCACACAAACATCTAGGATACTGGAATACCTCTAGATAGCAACTTGTTAAAAGCACAGTCTATTAGGATATCATATTTCTGCAGTGAATTTAAATTCACTCACCAGAAGGTGCCAGTCTTGGTCCATAAACCCAAGAATCTAGTAATTGCACTTCAGTAAATTCTATTACAGAGGTTTCAGTGGAAATGAAAAGCACAGAGTTCTGGTGTCAAAGAAGGCAGCAGCTAATGAACTCTGAAGGTAGAACACAAAACAAATTCCAGACCAAACATAATACTCCGTAACAAATGTATGAAAAAGATTAATCATTCTTCACTGATTTTTTACACTGATGTAAAAATAAAATGGTCCCCATGAAGGAAGACACTGGGGAAATGGTAGATTGTAGGTTGCACTTATAGAAGACATTTCTTTCTTCAGTTTATGTGCACTTACTTTTAATCTTTATATTTTTTATTTTTATATTTTCATTGTTGTGGGATAAGTATGGATCATTATAGCTAAGAGGTTTAAGACTGTGAAGTACTGAGCTTTATTTGTTGAAATTGATTTTATTCTTTCAATGTGTCACCAGAGACATATAGCCAAGTACCCTCAGAAATATGTGTAAGCTGACTTTTCTTCCAAATGCTATAGATCCTTTTCTTATTTTATATAAGATCAAAGAATAAGCCTAAAGCCTGGAAGGTCCTAATGTGGTACTCCTGCACACTACTTTTACATAGTTCATGCTAACACAGTAACCATAACATTTTATATAGGCATAGCTTTGAGAGCAATTTTTTAATTTGGCACAACCTTCCTGCTTTTTCAGGATTCAGATTTCTTCCTTGTTAAAAATTTTTTTTCCTTTCTGTGATTCACAACAGAGCAATGCTCAATGTGTGCATCTCTAGGCTGTTTCTTGCCCTGCTGCTTCAGTCTAACTGCTGTGCTACCGTAGTGAAGCATGTAGTGAAAATATCTAGATACACAGATAGATGCCTGAGATTTCCTGTGGTTTCCTGTGGTTTGGAGTCTATCATGTAGGCTGTCATAGAGTCTGACTGAGTTTGAGAGTTGCAGCATGGAGTAACAGCTTCATCCTGAATTTATGCCAGTAATTAGACTATCACAACTACCACATGCCATTTTTCTGATAAAGAAACAGGAGAACAAGGAGCTGTGAAGAGGAGAAAAAAATTACATTCAGCCTGTTTTCTCAGAAACATTGAATAAACTGTGATGAAATGGATCCATTTCTGTTCTCCAGCAGTTAATGAAATGAGATGCTGTGAAAACAGCCTGTAAATATTAAAAAAACTCCAAATTTCAAATATATATCTGAATTTTCAAGAGCAGAACCAATGGAAGTTGGGTTGGAAAATTAGTTTAATTTGAGAACAGTGTAATTATGTAAGACAGACATCTTTCACACATCTTTGTGAAACCAAGTAGTTAAATATTTTCCAGATAAACATCTTGGATCAGGTCATTTCACAGCTTTGATATAAGACATCTAATGAGCAGCAGGTGGCACTTTGCTTTGTTAGTGCTGAAGTATTCACCTTAGAATGTTTTTAAGAGGCATAAAATGCATGAAGGGGATCTCTCAAATAAGATGTAAAACCTGAAGTCCTCAGCAATTAGATTTCTGAAAGGATCTTTATAATGGCCTGCACAAATTACATCATTTTATTTTCCCTTTTTTTCCTATGTAAATGCACGGGTGCATCAGTGCAAAACCTTACATCTTTCTGTTGGTTTATCCCAATTACTTTTGATGAATACCTTCTGGCAAATTTTAGTTAAACTTGATAGAGCAGAAGAGGTCTCAAAATCCTCAGACATTTCATGCTAGTTGCTGTTTAGGTAAGGAAGAGAGGTCCCATCAACACTTGAACAAAGCCTAAGCACATGTATGTCGTGCTAGGCACTGGAGAATCAACTTTTCAGGCAAGGGTTGTTTTCTACATGGTTGCTCCATAGCCAATAATGCATGTCTTCTCCCTGGAGCTTTTCCTCTGGTTGAGGTAGTCAGGATGGTTCTCGCCTCTGAAGAATCTTGGATGTCTAATAAGAAGTGAGTTTCAACAGCAGCTGTATTAAAATTCACTTACAAAATAAATCAAGCATTAAACACAAATCCAAAGGAATCTAAGCTTCATTAATTCCACTTTCAATACAACTATTTGTTTACTTGCCATGATTTCCATACCAGTTTCCCCGAAACCGCATATAGGAGTTTTTTCCTCCTACTTCCTGAAGCTTTGGTACATTTATTCAAAATTTTTATAGATCCTGTAAATTTTGCAGAAATAAAGCATCTGCAAATCAGTTCTTTTGTTTACCATTGATTTCAATAGGACAATTCAGGAAGGAAGATACTCCTCATTACTGGACTAGAGGTGGGCTTCATCACTTCAAATTTTGTGCATTTACAGTGGAGACATCCACATTTGAGCTAATTATAGAAACTCCTTTTATAGTCACTGGAAACAAATAAGTATTTCCAAACTGTGATTCATCTCCTCCCAAGGTTGACATCTAAAATAGGCCAGATGAATCACTCTCTAGAAGCAGTCTTATTCTCCTCTGACTGTAAAGGGAGTTTGGACAACTGTCTCACATACAGATCTCTGCTGTTGCAGAAGTCTGAAGTTAAGTGGTGTGATACAATTTTACCCATCTTATGCTGATCTACAGTGTGCCGTATTAGATGTCCCTAACCTGGAAGTAATGGCGTAGAGTAGTGATTATGGATCTTAGCTCTCATAGGTACCTTTTTAAAGAGAAGTTTAACTACAAACATTTGTGATTAAAGAAACAGCATTTTTTTGTGTTAGAATGGTGATTATTTCTCCTACACAGAATGCATGGGGCATAATGGTATTTCTGACCTGAAGGAATAATTAGTTAATTGGGCATTGGGATTTTTCTCTGTATTTTTCTCATAAATTGAAGTACACTATTTAAAGAGGAATAGAGATCCTTGTATAAACCACCGCCTAAGCATAATTTTTAGTCCATGAGGAAAAGTACTAAAAATGTCATTAAATGCCACTGGAACTCAGGGAAACAGCCTGATTCAAAGTGCTTAAGGTCCAGCAAAATTTGTAGACTGTTATCTTCCATTTAACTCTCCAAGTGCCTGTTTCACATCAGTAAGCAGGCAGATGGCTCTGTTCTCTTTCTACTACACATTTAATTTTGTGTTTTTATCTACCATGCTTTTTGACTTAAGCTTAAAAAGCTTAATTAATGCAAAGCATTGCACGTATTTTAAATGTACTCGTTAGTACATTTTTTAATATATTTTGGCATTCTTTTCAGTGGCTATTTTTTAATTTACTCATCTTTTACATATTTAGACTAATTTTTTTTAAATTTTATTTTATTTTATTTTATTTTATTTTATTTTATTTTATTTTATTTTATTT